>NC_091985.1:169881479-170227030 GCF_044704955.1 Pristiophorus japonicus
AATGTAGTGAAGAATTGTTACACTGCCTCCAAGGCAAGTATATCCTTCCTTAGATAAGGAGACCAGAACTGTGCACAGTACTCCAGGTGTGTTCTCACCAAGGCCCTGTACAATTGTAGCAAGACTTCCATACTCTTATACTCCAACCCCCTTGCAATAAAGGCCAACATGCCATTTGCCTTCCTTATTGCTTGCTGTACCTGCATGCTAGCTTTCTGCGTTTCTTGCACAAGGACACCCAAATCTCTCTCAACACCAACATTTAAATGTTTCTCACCATTTAAAATAGATTCTGTTTTTCTATTCTTCCTACCAAAGTGAATAACCTCACATTTCCCTACATCATACTCCATCTACCACCTTCCTGCCCATCACTTGGTCTATCTATATCCCTTTGGGCTAGAAATTGGCTGGGACACCGTCCCTCGCGATGGTCGGAACAGGGGCGCTAACGGGTTGGCAGCCGTGAGCACCGACATTCGTGCCGCTTGGCAAATTCAGTGTGCTGGTACCGGCAGCACTGAGGAGTATTGTGCCGGTGTGCACCGCCCCCGGTATCGGCCCGCTTTCAAAATTTGTTGTGCGCTGAACCCGTAGCGCCCCCTAGTGACCCCGCCAGAGAACGCTGGCGCCTAGAGCTGTCCCGGTGTAGGTGAGGGAAGAAATGACTGCACGAGGTAAGTGTGATGGTTTAGTTTTCTTTGTGTGATTTAACTTCATTTGGGGTGAGTAATGTATTGGGAATGTTTATTTCTCAGGGGGGCCTCACTTCGGGCGCTACGAAGCCGGCTCTTTAGCACGGGATATTCGGTTGCTCACCCGGCCTAGCGACCTGAGATAAGTGTGGAACGTTTCCCTTAGCGCCCTACTTCACTCTCAGGGCCCAGCTGCTCAATCTTTTGGCTGCCGACGCTAACCATTTCCACCGCCTGACATTTACGCCTCAAAAAACCCTCAACCTAATTTACAGCCCATTGTGTCCACCTCACAGCTTTATTTCCCACCTAGCTTTGTATTCGTCAGCAAACTTAGATACATTACACTCGGTCCCTTCATCGAAGTCGACAACATAGATTAGAAATAGCTGAGGCAATGATCCTTGCGGCACCCCACGAGTAACAACCTGCCAACCTGTAAAGGCCTGTTTATTCCTACTCTCTGCTTTCTGTCCTTTAACCAATCCTCTATCCATACAAGGGGTTTGGCAGGGTAGCTGGGAGGAGGTTTCCCCCGGGCTGGGGAGTCTAGAACCAGGGGTCACAGTCTCAGAATAAGGGGTCAGCCATTTGGGACTGAGATGAGGAGAAATTTCTTCACTCAGAGGGTTGTGAGTCTCTAGAATTCTCTGCCCCAGAGGGCTATGGGTGCTCAGTCGTTGAGTATATTCAAGACAGACATCGATAGATTTTTGGATACTAAGGGAACCAAGGATATGTGGGTTGTGTGGGAGTTGAGGTAGAAGATTGGCCAGGATCTAATTGAATGGTGAAGCAGGCTTGAAGGGCCGAATGGCTGACTCCTGCTTCTATTTCTTAAAGAATTAAAGAATTTTCTTTTGAATTCCCTCTTTTATTTCTTGATGACTATCTTATACTGATGGCCTCTAGCTTTGCTCTTCTCCACAAGTGGAAAAACTCTTATCAAAATCATTTATAATTTTTCAAGAGAAAAGAGACACAGTCTGTTCATTCTTTCTGATAGTTATAATCTCACAGTTCTGGGTATCATCCTTGTAAATCTTTTTTGCACCCTCTCCCGTGCCCCTATATCCTGTTTATAATATGGTGACCAGAACTGCACACAGTGCTCCAGGTATGGTCTAACCAAGATTCGATACAGGTTTAGCATAACGTCACTACTTTTCAATTCTAACCCTCTAGAAATAAACCCGTGTGCTTTTGTCATGGCCTTATTGAGCAGTGTCACAACTTTTAGTGATTTGCGTATTTGTACTCCCAGAACCCTTTGCTCCCCTCCTCCCCACTACCCACATTCTGCCACTGTGAATAGCTACCCTTTACCCCTACTCTCTGCTTTCTATCTTTCAGCCAGCTAGCGATCCCTTCTGCTACTTGTCCCTTGACTCCGCATCTTCTTAAATTATTCATTAGTCTATTATGTGGTACCTTATCGAATGCCTTTTGGAAATCTACATATATTATATCTACTGCATTACCCTTGTCTACTCTCTCTGTTACCTTTTCAAAGAATTCAATGAGGTTGGTCAAGCAAGACCTTCCCTTTTGAAATCCATGCAGACTATTCATTATTATATTTTTGGTTTCTAGATGATTCTTTATTTTCTCTTTTTGGTAGGATCCCATTATTTTTCCTACCACCAATGCTAAGCTAACTGGTCTCGCTTCTTAATTATAGGTATAATGCTCGCTGTCCACCAGTCCTCTGGCTCTACACCTGTTTCTAACACATTATTAAATATGTGTAGTAATGCCTCTGCTATCTCTTCCCTAGATTCTTTTAAAATGCGCAGATGCAATCCATCCGGTCCAGGGGCTAGATTGTCCTCATTTTTTGTAGGCTTAACGCCTACTTAACGTCCATTTTACCGCTGAAATAATGTATAACGCCCATTATATCGCCATTTAGCCACAAAATGGAAACTGACGGGCATTTTTCGGACACTTTTCGCCGAGCATTACTTTCCCCATGTGCGTAATGCCGGGAAAAAAATAATACCGCCCGTCCAGTTTTTTTGGGCGGAATCATCAGAATGGGCGAAATTAACGCCCATAATATCGGCCAGCGTTAGTTTCCGCACTGATTTAATGCCGAGATTCAATAATACCGACTACTCATTTTTTTTGTCGTAAAGATCACATTTGGCGAAACTAACGCCCAGGAGATTGCACAGGGTCACTTTCACCACCTCGCACACATATCGCCCACAATATCGCTCGCCCAAAACACCGCTCAAAAAAAGTGGAACTGTTCTGAACAATTCACAGCGGTGTGGACGCCATTTTTTAAATCAGGTCGCTTCATTCAAAGGCTGCTTCAACTTTGGGGAAGTTTGGATTGACTCTGGAGTTCTTCTCAGGTGAAGTGACCATCTCAACAGACATATTTTCAGACTCTGGACTATTGGGGGTTTACTCTAGGTGTATTTTAGTGAGGAAATTATTGCTTCTGATCAATCGCTATTGTACTTTCATTGCAATGGGGCCAGCCATTTCTCAGTCTGCATCGATTAATATGCAGATGCTGCAGGGTGCAAATTGCTCAATGTGTGATGCACATCATGGTGTGCCCAATTTAAGACGTGCAAGAATGAGGAGGAGATCCAGACCATACACACCCCACAAGTACAGGGAAAAGAGGTCTTACCTCGACGTGTCCGAGCACACTTGCCTTCGGAGACTGCGCTTCCACAAGGTGGTGATCAATGAAATATGTGAGCTCATCAGGCCACATATGCAGCCTGTCATCAGGACATCAGTGTCGGTTAAGGTCACCACTGTCTTTCTACGCGTCCGGTTCCTTTCGGGCCTCCACAGTCGAGATTTGCCCTCTGTCTCACCATGCCACCCATCGCTGCATTAGACAGATCACGGAGGCCCTGTACGTGCTAAGGATGGACTTTATCAGCTTCCCCATGACCACAGAGGCTCAGACTGACAGGGCTGGAGCATTCTACTGCATTGCTAAGTTCCCCAGGGTGCAGGGAGCAATACAGTGCACTCACATCGCCATGTGGACACCTTCTCAAGACCCAGAGCCTTTTCGTAACCAAAGGATTTCACTCCCTGAAGGTCCAACATGTTGTTGACCACAACCACATCATAATGGCAGTGAATGCCAAATGTCTGGGCACCTTCGATGAGGCTCACATCCTGCGTGAGAGCATTGTCTCTGACATGTTTAAGAGTCAGTCACAAGGACAATGCTGGATGCTTGGCGATAACCGATATGGCCTAGCCATCTGGCTGATGACCCCCCGCTGCGTGACACCCACATCGAGGCCCAGAAGAGAAACAACCGGAGCCACAGAGACACACGCAATGTGGTCCAGAAAACAATAACTGTGCTTAAGCAGCGCTTCAGATGCCTGGACCACTCAGGAGCGGAGCTACAATACAACCCTGAGCAAAATAGCTAAATTTGTGGTCGTGTGCTCCATGCTGCACAATCTGGCTATCAGGAGGGGAGAAGAATTGCCAGAAGGGGCTGATGCTCCATCTCAGGAGAGAGAGGAAGGAGACGTTGAGGGGCTGGATGCTGACCTAGGGCCAGACAATCAGGCTGGCTATGCAACCATGCCCACGACCCCCTCCAGACCGCAGGAAAGGGCCCGTGGTGGCTACAAAGCTGCAAGACTCTTATGTGAGGAGCTGATATCTGAACGATTTGCCTGAAAGAACGTTGCTGTGAGTGACAACGCTGACACACTGCTGTGTGTGTGCAACTCAGACATCAATGGTGCCCATCACCTTGGTGCCAGTTAAAGCTTAGTTGATTGAAGTTAAGTTGTATTTAACCCTTTAATAGTAAGGAATCACCAGTGTGTAACGGTCCAGCTATCTGAGACAATGCGCAACAAGGTTATGTTCAATAATTTTTTTTTTATACCAACATTGGTCTGAAATCATAAGTAACACAGCCAATAACACCCAACCCCTGCTCACACCCTACTTTTTCCACCATTGGCATCAATCAAATGTTCAACATGTCCAGCAACACAGAATACAAAGGCAAAGCAGGAGGGTGGCCCCTTCCCCCCATACATTACAACAAATTGCATACACCCAGATGGAGATATAACACAACCATCACCTGCGGACATGCACCTCACTTTCCTTCCCCCCTCCCCTTCTTCCCCCCACCTCTATCCCTTTCCCTCCTCGCTCCATGGCGCCTGGCTGAGGGAGCTCTTCAGGCAATGCCTCATTGGGGAGGGGGATGAAGGCAGATGCGGTGGTTGCACGGGTACAGGAACGGGGGGTGCCGAGGGGGCAACATTCTCTGATGCAGAAGCAGGATCTTGGTCCTTGCTCTCATCTGTTGTTTGCAGTGGTGGTGCGGAACCTAGGGGTGGAGTGCCGCGCTCGGGGACCACGGGGAAGCCTCTGCCAGCAGTGTTCCTGGCTATCACATCCAGCGATCCCACCATGCGTGGAATGTACTCGGTCATGGTGGCCAACTGTCGGGATATGACCCCCAATGCTTCGATGAGCTGGTCACCAATGTCTACAGTCCTGGACAACTGTACCATCTCTCCGCTCTCATGTGGCGCTTGTGGCACAGACCTGCCACGTCCACGAGACCTCCGCGGGATCGGCGCCATCCTGGGGACAAATGGGGTGCCCTGTGGAGAGGTGCTTGGGGCCGGTACCTCCAGAGTGGAGGCGGGAATGACTGGAGGACCACTAGATGGCCTTGGGGTGGAATGGTTTCTGGAGCGTGGCGATGCAGGTTCTTCGAAGTCCGCTCTGTCATCCATGGAGAACAGACCCAGCGGATTGACAGGTGACAATCGGAGCTCCTCAGCACCAGATGTAGTGGGATTGTCCACCGACTCCTGCCCCGTGCCCCCACCTTCTGGCCTCTGTGGCCTTGCCTTGGGCCGTGCTGCTGGCTGAGCTGCAAGACACAAATGAGGTTATTAGAGGAGAAGGGGGTGCTAGGGTGACAAGGTGAGTCCAGCGCTACACACAGCATATGTACGACAAAAGCACCACCGCTATCAAAATCATCGCAGACATCATATTTCATGACCATCAATACATTGTGCATTGCAATGATTTTCATTAGGCCAGCATTATTTCTAGAACAATTTGAGAAATCATCTATCATACATGATTGTTTAGATATGAGTGGCTCTATTGAATTTACATCACGCAATGGTGTAAGCTTTACTCACGTGACATCACTTCAGGGTCTGCAGATGCGTCCATGGCTGTCCGGGGGTGCTTCCCCACGAGTGCGAGCACCCGCTCCTCCATCTCAGTGATGTCGCTGGGGACTGGTGGCCCCCCACCCGTTCGCCTCTGCACGGACCTCATCGTCGATAGCTTCTTCTGTAAAAGGTGACAGGACGACATGGCATGAGATCATTGCGTGATATCATTGCTTGGTACTGTCACAGAGACTGATACAACACATAACCGACAGATGTAATCGTGATTATTATGATTATTATCATTCTTTACCTAAAGACGTACACCTTAACCACAGGCTTTGAGTAAAACATTCCCGGTAAAAGTGAAAGACCTCACATCTGCTGATAGTCACACATGACTGTTACAAATCAAATTAAATAAATACATAAGTACATGTAAATAAATGTAATACTTACTTTTGCGGATCCCACAAGGTCGTTCCATCGTTCGCGGCATTGGTTGCCCTCACGCACCTCGTTGATCACCGACGAGACCACCTCTGCTATCTCGGTCCATATCTTCTGGTAGGCCTTTGGAGTGGCCTTCCCACGCCCTCCCTGTGTCAAATCACCCCAGCGTGACTCGACCTCCTGCAGGAGGGAGGCACTTGCCTCATCTGAGAACCTCCTGGCTCTTTTGCGTCCTCCAATGTGCTCCTCTCACTGCTCTCTCCAGCGTCAGTCTCCACAGCGTGCTGTGATGCCTCCTCCTCTCCCTCCATTATAGGCCAAATTCGGGGAAATATGTGGCTGGTAACAGCTACTTTTTGTTTGCCTACTTGCTGTGAAGCTCTAAAGTCTCCCTCCTTCCTCCTCCCAAAGCAGCCACACCACACCCAGCCACGCCTTCAGTCCCTCTGAGCTCGCTCTCTCTGTGTCTCCTCTTCTGCGCATGTCATGCTGACCCTTGAAACTCCTGAATCGCGGGAATCGTGCGTTGCCATGCCGTTGCTAAGAATGGCGACACTTTACGGCAGAATGTCAGAGAGATTTAACGCTATCGCCCATTTCATATCGCTCGCGGTAACGCCCAATTTCAAAAATGGATACTAGGTGTTTTGAGAATGGGCAAGAAACCGGCGAGCCGAAAACCCTTTCTTACAGCCCATGCCGGAAGTAACGCCCATTTTTGGGCAATCTGCACAAAAGTGTAAAATCTAGCCCCAGGGGTTTTATGCTCTTTGAGTTTGATCAGATTATTTAATATTTCTCCTCTTTTGATTTTAAATGCGGTTATATCATTTCTAATCTTATTTTCTGCCATCATGTCCACTTGATCTGTCGCCCTGGTCACTGAAGCAAAATAATTATTTAATATTTCTGCAATTTTGCTCTTGCTGATTTTATTCTGAGCGACCCTCAGTGGCCCTATTCCCATCCCGACTTTCCTGTTCTTATTTATCTGCCTGCAGAATATTTTACTATTTTGTTTTATGGAGGCAGGGGGCGTGACTGAGGTACTAAATGAGTACTTTGCATCTGTCTTCACTAGAGAAGAGGATGCTGCCAGTGTAGCAGTAAAAGAGGAGGCAGGAATGATACTGGATAGGATAAAAAGAGGATGTACTTGGAAGGGTGAGGTTACAGAGATGTAGAGGAGAAAGGCCATCATCATCATAGGCAGTCCCTCGGAATTGAGGAAGACTTGCTTCCACTCCCACAGTGGAACTCCCAGGTGTCAGTGGGGATGTCGCACTTTATCAGGGAGGCTTTGAGGGTGTCCTTGTAACGTTTCCGCTGCCCACCTTTGGCTCATTTGCTGTGAAGGAGCACCGAGTAGAGCACTTACTTTGGGAGTCTCACATCTGGCATGCGAACAATGTGGCCTGCCCAGCGGAGCTGATCGAGTGTGGTCAGTGCTTCAATGCTGGGGATGTTGGCCTGGATGAGGACATTGATGTTGGTGCGCCTGTCCTCCCAATGGATTTGTAGGATCTTGCGGAGACATTGTTGGTGGTATTTCTCCAGCAACTTGAGGTGTCTACTGTACATGGTCCATGTCTCTGTGCCATACAGGAGGGCGGGTATTACTACAGCCCTGTAGACCATGAGCTTGGTGGTATATTTAAGGGCCTGGTCTTCGAACACTCTTTTCCTCAGGCTATCGAAGGCTGCACTGGCGCACTGGAGACGGTGTTGGATCTCGTCGTCAATGTCTGCTCTTGTTGATAAGAGACTCCCGAGGTGTGGGAAATGGTCCACATTGTCGGGGCCATGCCGTGGATCACAATGAGAGTGGAACACAAGGTGAGAATTTTAGATGTTAAGCATTTGGGGACCAGGAGCCAATGTCGGGATGTTGGACAGGTAGAACCTGGTGAGGGATAGGATACAGGTAGATGAGTTTCAGATCCGCTCAAGTTTATGAGGGTGGGGATGGTCAAGAACACGGAATAGTCGAGTACGGCTGAGGGTATCTGCTGAATAAATTTTTCTCATTCCTGAGGATGTAACGAGTAGGGTGAATAAGGGGGAACCAGTGGATGTGGTGTATTTGGATTTCCAGAAGGCATTCGATAAGGTGCCACATAATAAGTTACTGCACAAGATAAAAGTTCACGGGGTTGGGGTCAATATATTAGCATGGATAGAGGATTGGCTAACTAACTGAAAACAGAGAGTCGGGATAAATGGGTCATTTTCCGGTTGGCAAACAGTAACTAGTGGGGTGCCGCAGGGATCGGTGCTGGGTCCTCAACTATTTACAATCTATATTAATGATTTGGATGAAGGGACCGAGTGTAATGTAGTCAAGTTTGCTGATGATACAAAGATGGGTGGGAAAGCAAATTGTGAGGAGGACACAAAAATATCTGCAAAGGGATATAGACAGGCTAAGTGAGTGGGCAAAAATTTGGCAGATGTAGTATAATGTGGGAAAATGTGAGGTTATGCACTTTGGCAGAAATAATAGAAATGCAAATTATAATTTAAATGGAGAAAAATTGCAAAGTGCTGCAGTACAGAGAGAGCTGGGGGTCCTTGTGCATGAAACACAAAAAGTTAGTACGCAGGTACAACAAGTAATCAGGAAGGCAAAGTGAATGTTGGCCTTTATTGCAAGGGGGATAGAGTATAAAAGCAGAGAAGTCCTGCTACAACTGTACAGGGTATTGGTGAGGCCACACCTGAGTACTGCGTGCAGTTTTGGTCTCCGTATTTAAGGGGGATTTACTTGCATTGGAGGCTGTTCAGAGAAGGTTCACTAGGTTGATTCCGGAAATGAGGGGGTTGACTTAAGAAGATAGGTTGAGTAGGTTGGGCCTGTACTCATTTGGAGTTCAGAAGAATGAGAGGTGATCTTATCGAAACATAAAAAATAATGAGGGGGCTCGACAAGGTGGATGCAGGGAGGATGTTTCCACTCATAGGGGAAACTAAAACTAGGGGACATAGTCTCAGAATAAGGGGCCGCCTTAAAACTGAGATGAGGAGGAATTTCTTCTCTCAGAGGGTTGTAAATCTATGGAATTCTCTGCCCCAGAGAACTGTGGAGGCTGGGTCATTGAATATATTTAAGGCGGCGATAAACAGATTTTTGAGCGATAAGGGAGTAAAAGGTTATGGCGAGCAGGCAAGGAAGTGGAGCTGAGTCCATGATCAAATCAGCCATGATCTTACTAAATGGCGGAGCAGGCTCGAGGGGCCTACTCCTGCTTCTATTTCTTATGTTCTTATGTTCTACCATCTTTTGGTGGATCAAATGCAGTCAATCAGCCTTAAACCTTCAAAAAAAATGTGGTCATAATAACTTCCTTTGACCTGAAGTGAACTTGTCCCTCAGAGGCTGAGATGGCACAGTGTGTGTTACAAGTGAACCCAGGATCAGAACATGAGCTTCACTGTTGCTAATCAGCCACTGGAATTGCATTCATTTTGTTAATACCAAATATGGATGCTGTTACAAAATTTTAATCTGCGAGAATTGTTTATGTATTACTCCGACGAGCTATTAGCATTGTACTGGCTATGAGTCACAGTTGGATTTATATAAACTGAAGGAAATTGTGCTTCCCGTGCATTTAAGTGAAAATGATTTTAAGATACTTTAAAAATAACACTGGAGACAGAGAGGATATTGTACTGACCTTACATCATTAAACTGTGCTGACACTGAGTGTACGGAACATTGGCAGCTTTGTGCCAATTGTCAGGATAGGAAAATAAAGCCTATATTGTGACCCCACACAGTCGTAGCCATTGAGATGAGGTTAGGGCCGTAATATTTCACCAACGAGCATCTTGAGTCGGAGATAAGAAGCACAGCCTTCAGTGCCGTGGATTCATGTCCACTGGGAATTAGATGGAACCGATTTTGGTCCCAACTTAATTAGAGCTCTCGCTTCAGCAAATTAACAACAACAACTTGTATTTAAATAACGCCTTTAACGTGGTGAAATGTTCCAAGGAGCTTTACAGGAGTATTATGAGATAACAAATTTGACACCGAGCCGCATAAGTAGAAATTAGTGCAGGTGACCAAAAGTTTGGTCAAAGAGGTAGGTTTTAAGGGGCGTCCTGAAGGAGGAAAGAGAGGCAGAGAGGTTTAGGGAGAGAATCCCAGAGCTTGGGGCCCAGGCAACAGAAGGCACGGCCGCCAATGGTTGAACGATTACAATCATGGATGCTCAGGAGGACAGAATTAGAGGAGCGCAGACATCATGGGGGAGGTGTGGGGGGGCTGGAGGAGATTACAGAGATACGGGGCCCAAGTTTCGGCCTCAGTTGCTCCTGATTTTTTGGAGCAACTGGTGTAGAACGGAGTATCTTAGAAATTCAAATTCTCGGCATTTAGTTTGCTCCAGTTCTAGTCAGTTAGAACAGTTTCACTTTGGAACAGAATTTTTTTTTCAAAAGGGGGCGTGTCCGGCCACTTACACCTGTTTTCAAAGTTTCGTCAGTGAAAACTTACTCCAAACTAACTTAGAATGGAGTAAGTGAAGATTTTTGTACGCTCGAAAAAACCTTGTCTACACTTTAGAAAATCAGGCGTAGGTTACAAATCAGGCGTAGAGAATGGGGGGGGGGGGGGGGGTTTAAAGGGAGGTTTACAAACATTAAACACTTCAGTTTTACAAATAAATGCCATCATCAATAATAAATGATAAAAACATCAATAAATCAACCAATAAATCAATCAAAAAATTAATAAGAAATACTTTTTTAAAAAATCAATAAATAAAACATTTTCTACTTACTGACTGCAGCACCGGGAGCCCTCCAACAGCGTGCTGGGATGCCCCCAGCCCCCCAGTGTGTCTCTGTCAGTGTCTCTATCTCTCTGTCTGTCTGTCTGTGTCTCTCACTCTCTGTCTGTCAGTGTATGTGTTTCTGACAGGGAGGGGAGGGGGAGGGGAGGGGGGTAGAGGGAGAGAGGGGGGGCAGGGGGAGCGGAGAGAGGGAGGCAGAGGGGGAGGGAGGGAAGGGGGAGAGAGGGGGAAGGGGAAGGGGGGGAGGGAAGGGGAAGGGGGGAGAAGGGGAAAGGGGGAGGAGAAGGGGAAAGGAGGGAGGAGAAGAAGGGGAGGGGGAGAGGAGAAGGGGGAAAGGAGAAGGGGGGGGAAATGAGAAGGGGGGTGAAAGGAGAAGGGGGGGAAGGAGAAGGGGGGGAGGAGGGGGGGGAGGGGAGGCTGAACGGGCCGGGCCCGACAGCCGGGCCCAAGACTTCGGGCAGGGCCCGTCCCCAGCACCAGATTTACAGGTAGATGGCGTTGGGTCGGGTCGGGTCCGGGGTCGGGAGTACGGGTCGGGTCGGGGGGAGCGCGGGTCGGGGTCAGGAGCGCGGGTCGGATCGGTTCGGGGCCGGTCCTGGGGGGTGGGGGGGGCGGTCGGGAGCACGGGTCGGTTCGTGTCGGGGGCGGGGGGAGGGAGGTCAGGTTGGGTCGGGTCCGGTCCGGGTGGGGGGGGGCATGGTTGGGAGCAGGGGGTCGGGTCGGGTCCGGTACGGGGGCGGGGGGGGAAGCGGGAGTCGAGTCGGGTCGGGAAGAAGCAGGAGCTGGGCGTGGGAGGCAGCCTTATGCACGCAGCCCCAGTGAGGCCATTCAGCCAGGGCTAGGGGCTGCATGCTTCGGGCCCCTCCCACACAGTTTTGGGCCCACTGTAGCGCGCATGTGCAGAGGTCCCGGCACTGTTTTCAGCGCAGGGACCTGGCTCCGCCCCCCACAGCTCGTGCTGCGCCGTACCGAGGGCCAGAGGACCAGCAGGGAGCCGGAGAATCTGGAAGTTTTTTTTAGGCGCACTTTGTGGCGCGAGAAATGGGTGTCCAGGTCGGGACTGCGCCATTCCAGGCGCGGCCCGAAACTTGGGCCCACGGAGGGGTGAGGGCCATGGAGGGAATTGAAAATATGGATGAGAATTTTGAAATCGAGACGTTGCTTAACCAGAAGCCAATGTAAGTCAGCGAGCACAGGGGTGATGGGTGAGCGGGACTTGGTGCGAGTTAGGACAAGGGTAGCCGAGTTTTGGATCACCTCTAGTTTTTACGTAGGGTAGAACGTGGGAGACCGGCCAGGAGTGCGTTCGAATAGCCAAGTCTAGAGGTAACAAGGGCATGGAAGAGGGCTTCAGCAGCGGATGAGCTGAGGCAGGGGCGGAAACGGGCGATGTTACGGAGGTGGAAATAGGCGGTCGTAGTTATGCCGCAGATATGTGGTCGACAGCTCATTTCAGGATCAAATATGACACCAAGGTTGTGAACATTCATCAGCCAATGGGAGTGAGGGACAGTCAGGAGGCTACTGACTGATCTTTGCCGACTGGCTTTTACAGCAGTGCCTCTTTATTGTGTCATTTGGCAGGCGCCAAGGCGCAAATGTAACTAAATGTCACATTCTCCAGGTGATAGTGTGCCTGTTTAGTGCTTTTAATCACTTCCCTCTGTTGCCCTGGTGTTTTCACACAGGTCGGGGCCTCCCTGCTACTCCCGGGCCGCCGCACCTCCACAGGGGAGCAGCATGGAGGCCTCGGGAGCTGCGTGGAGGCCCCAGGAGACTACTGCAGGGGGCAGCACCAGCGGGTGCAGGGGGGCGACGGCAGCAAAGAGTGACGTCATCAAGGTCCAGGCCGGTGATTGGAGCGTGGACAGATACAGCAGGAGCGGCAAGAGATTGTAGAGGGATGTGATCGGGGCCCAGGAGAGGTGAGAGTTCGGGGCCTAGGAGAGGCGAGGGCCCAGGGGCAGCACGGGCCAGCCCACACTGTGATATGTGTGTGCACTAGGTCCGTGTAGCAGAGCTGGTTTCCAGTCGTCTTGGTTAATCCTTGCCACTGGACCAAGACCTAGCTCTGTCAAGCCCGTGTGGTGGCTGGTGTGCAAAAAAATCCACGCACAGGCATCTCCCACCCTTCAGGATGTAGTTCAGGATCTGGAATATTAGGTCCTTCATTGAAACACCTGTGAACTCGTCCCTTTTTGGCATGGAAGCAAGTCATCCTCGCTTCGAGGGACTGTCTATGATGAGGATTTGTTAATGAGATCCTTGGGCAGGACAAGTCAGGTCCACCTTGCCCATGACACCTGCTTTTGTTCCATCAGGTTGGTATCAGGCTTGCCTCGGTTGGGTTAGCCAGCTCTTGTCAATGATCCTCATCCTCCAGGGATAGAGAGTATTTCATCTAATAGACGGCCAAGCTCGGAGCTCACCCAGTGAAAGCAGATTAGTTTCACCAATATTCGAGACTGGAACTCAGCACTTCGGAGGACTGCGTTCTCTTGTTCAAGGGTCAGTCATGGCTCCTGTGGTAGCACTTTTGCCTCTGGGTCAAAAGAGCATCTGTTCAAGTCCTACTTCAGAAACTTGAGCACATAATCTAGGCCGACACTTCAGTGCAGGTCTGAAGGTTATCAGGATGCCCCAAAGCTCTTTACGGCCAATGAAGTACTTTTGAAGTGTAGTCACTGTTGTAATGTAGGAAACATGATAGGCAACTTGCACACAGCAAACTCCCACAAACAGCAGTGAGATAACTAGCCAGATTATCTGTTTATAGTGATGTTGGTTGAGGGATAAATATTGACCAGGACACTGGGGAGAACTCCCCTGCTCTTCTTTGAAATAGAGCTGTGGGATCTTTTACATCCACCTGAGAGGTCAGACGGGCCCTCGGTTTAACCTCTCATCCAAAAGACGGCACCTCCGACAGTGCAGCACTCCCTCAGTACTGCACTGGAATGTCAGCCTGGTTTATGTGCTCAAGTCTCAGGAATGGGACTTGAACCCACAACCTTCTGACTCAGGTAAGAATGCTACCACTAAACCAAGGCTGGTACCTTATTAAGAATATAAGAACATAAGAATTAGGAGCAGGAGTAGGCCATTCAGCCCCTCGAGCCTGCTCCGCTATTCAATGAGATCATGGTTGATCTTCTACCTCAACTCCACTTTCCAAGCACTATTCCCATAAGCCTCGTTCCGTTAATATCTGAAAATATATCAATCACTGTCTTGAATATACTCAACGACTGAGCCTCCACAGCCCTCTGGGGTAGAGAATTCCAGAGATTCACCACCCTCTGAGTGAAGAGGTTTCTCCTCATCTCAGTCATAAATGGCTGACCCCTTATTCTGAGACTGTGACCCCTGGTTCTAGACTCCCCAGCTAGGGGAAACATCCTCCCTGCATCTACCCTGTCAAGCCCTATAAGAATTTTACATGTTTCAATGAGATCACCTCTCATTCTTCTAAACTGTAGGGAATACAGGCCTCGTCTACTCAATCTCTCTTCATAGGACAACCCCCCCATCCCAGGAATAAGAACGTAAGAAATAGGAGCAGGAGTAGGCCATTTGGCCCCATTCAGTAAGATCATGGCTGATCTGATCATGGACTCAGCTCCACTTCCCTGCCCGCTCCCCATAACCCTTTATTCCCTAAGCGCTCAAAGATTTGTCTATCACCGCTCTCTGAGAGAAGAAATTCCTCCTCATCTCAGTTTTAAATGGGTGGCCCCTTATTCTGAGACTGTGTCCCCTAGTTTAATTTCCCCTATGAGTGGAAATATCCTCTGTCTTATGTCATCAGATGCTCTAATAATGACTCCATGGGACAATGTATTGTACTTGAACTGTAGTGACCTTCGTCCATTTAATGTAACTCCAGAGTGAGGATCACACCTGGTGGCCTGCCTTTTATACTCGGCCTGGCACACCTGTACAGGTGACCTACAAGTCTCCCACTGCAGTGCCCTCTGGTGGTACACCTTGTAATAGTACAAGCAGTAACCATGTAGGATACATGACATCACTCTCCCCCAAGTCATTAGTGCAAATCGCCTTTGCATTGACTGTGCTCTGGGCTTAGCTCTATCTGGTAGACCCTTGGAGGGTTGTTTCCAGCTTGGGTGAGTAGGTGGTGTTTCGTTGGCAGTAGAGATGCTGGTGGTTTCTGATTGTGCATCCATGACCGCTCCATTCTCTCCCCCCCTGCCCCCTACCCCCCATATACAAATTGTGCCATTGGCTCATTACATTCATCGACCTTCAAATCCCCCAAAAAATTGCATTTACAGTATTGCATTCGTGGTACCATGGTAAGGTAAGTACATTTGACTGGTGAGATACATTCTTTATGTATACTTGGACTCAGTGCTGATGTCAGCCCCGGTGCGTGAGGACAAGCTAGATCCAGAACTGCTGGATGGTGTCCAGGTAGACTGGTGGTGGCGCGGTGCCCAGTGCTGGCAGTGGGAACCCGGTTGGCTCAAGTTGCCTGCTCTCGGGGCCTTTGTTGTTGCTCCTAGCGTCGGGCAGGTTCACAGATGCCTGTGACCTCCCTGTCCTTTCCTTACGCCCCGAGTCACTGCTGCTCCCTGAGGGGCAGTCGTCTAGCAGTGCACAGGGAACTGCTGACTCACTTGCCTGGGCGTTATTTGGTTTGGGATCCTGGCTGGTCCCAGTCCCATTTGGGAGAACCGTTGCAGGTGACCCTTCATTTCTGGGTGTAGCCTTGGTGGCGATATGGTCTGGGGGCTGCGCCTTAGCGCGGTTTGCTCTTTCAGGCTTGTGGCGGTTGGTGCCATCGGGTGCCTGAGAGGTGGAGCCGATCAGGGGCAGGGTATCGATACTGATGCAGTTGCCCTCCTGAGATCGCTTGCTCTGCTGCTTGTCTATTTTAGCTGCTTGTGGCCACACTCCGTGGTGCATAACTCTGGTCCCAGGGACGCAGGCTACAGCGTTGGGTAGCTCGCTGGACCTGTGTGCTCCCGATGGGTGTTTGCCCGCTGTATTGACTGTGTGCAGTTGAAATCCTACATCGCACAACGTTTCATTAGTTATTGTAAATAACCTGTGGCTCCAATCGCAATCACATGACTTTTCTTTGCTTATTGCATGGACACAACTCTGATCATCAATTACACATTTTACATCTAACTCACAGTTGCTGTTACATTGATTGGGAATGTGGACCTGTCCCTTTAAGTGTGGTGAGTTGCTGGCCTCCTTTAAGAGAACCTTGCTTGCTTTACCCCAATCCTCTTCTCAGTTTGGTACCACGTGTTGCTCCATCAGCGCTGTACCTCGTGGTCTGGCCGCGGCCATCTTTTTCTTCAGCGCTTCACCTCGTGGTTTGGGCGTCATCTTTCCTCCATCCACGATGTCGACTGCGGTGATCCTCTTCTCCCCGGGTTCTGCCACCGAAGCTGGGAAGTCGCCTTTGGATCCGATTTTCTTCCTCCGGAGTCCTGCCACTGGAGCCTGGAAGGTGCGTTCGGATTGTCTCAGCTGGATCATCTCCACGCAGTCGTACTGAGCGGTCTGTGTCTCGGGTGCTGTGCTGGTCTGCTCTCTGGTGCCGGGTCCACCCTCGGGTGAAGGCTTGCTTTGCCTCTGAGTGCGGGGTACGTCAATCGCTGGAGGGATGAAATCATCCCAGCTCCAATGGATCTTCTCCATCCACCTTCTTCTGAGTAGCATTGGTCCATCACCTGCAACAATCCACAGAGGTAACTTGTGCACCGCACCATCATGGAGTACCTTTACATTCACACTACCAACGACTGGAATAAGTTCATTGGTGTAGGTGCGCAGCTTTGCCTGAACCGGGGCTCATCGTGGGGCTGAGCTGCCTCTCTGACTATCGTTTCATAATCCGCGCTGGATTCATGGCCATCTGTAGACTCTTCATCGACACAGTGAGTCATATTTCTTTTACACATTCACTGGAGGTGGCCCTTTGTGCTGCAGCCTTTACACACATAGTCCTTAAAACGGCACTGGTGAGCCCTGTGATTCCCTCCACAACGCCAGCATGGTGCTACTCGATTAGCCCCCCTCGGCGGACTCTGAGTTAAGGGACTCTGGGTGGGGGGGAGGGGGGGGTGGTGCTGTTCTCTCTTCCCTGAGAGGGTTCGCACTCTACAGTCCAGCCTCTAAAGGCGCCACTCTGTGCACAGTACTTGTCGGGTTTGAGTCCTGAGGATGAGTCATCTGCCCAGAGCCGCAGGTCGAGGTCATGAATGCCTGGCTCACGGAGATGGCCTTCTGCAGTGTGACTGTGGTATCCGCCGACGGTAGCTTATGAAGAAGGCCCTCATGGCCGATTCCGATGACAGATATCCCGCAGCGCTTCGGTGAGGTGGTCGCCGAAATCACACGGTGCCATCAGCCTCTTGAGGTCTGCAGCATATTTTGCGATCTCCTGGCCTTCGGGCCGTCGGTGTGTATAAAACCGATGTCTGGCTGTGAGGATGCTCTCTTTGGGTTTGAGTTGTTCTTGGATCAACGTTACAAGCTCCTCGTACGTCTTGGTCGTTGTCTTCGTTGGTGCCAGCAAGTCCCTGATGAGGCCAGAGACAGTGGGCCCACAACTGGTTAGCAGGATAGCTCTGCGCTTATCAGCCAGTGTGGCCGGATTATCGCCTGCCAGGTCGTTTGCTGTGAAGAAATGGTCGAGCCTCTCCACAAAGGCTTCCCAATCATCACCATCGGTGAACTGCTGCAACTTACCAAGGTTAGCTATTTTCGCGTGAAGGTCCGTAATTTCGTCGCCAATTGTTATGTCTTCAGATGCTCTAATAATGACTCCACGAGATATTGTGTTGTACTTGAACTGTAGTGACCTTAGTCCATTTAATGTAACTCCAGAGTGAGGATCACACCTGGTGGCCTGCCTTTTATACTAGGACTGGCACACCTGTACAGGTAACCTACAAGTCTCCCACTGCTGTGCCCTCTGGTGGCACACCTTGTAATAGTACCAACAGTAGCCATGTAGGATACATGACACTCTCTGCATCCACCTTGTCGAGCCCCCTCATTATCTTATATGTTTCGATAAGATCACCTCTCATTCTTCTGAACTCCAATGAATCAATCTGGTGAATCTTTGTTGCACTCCCTCTAAGGCAAGTATATCCTTCCTTAGGGAAGGAGACCAAAACTGTACGCAGTACTCCAGGTGTGGTCGCACCAGGACCCTATGTAATTACAGTAGGATTTCTTGGGGCCGAAATGCAGCCTCCTGATAAGGTCTGTTAGCGCCAGAAGCGGCAGCCACATGGCGGGGTCATGTGGTTGAATAGCCGCCAATTGCAAAAATTCTCCTCGGAGGGCTTTGCAACGATGTGGAGCTCCGCCCTGCTCCCCCCACTCTCCCCCCGCTCCCCCCACTCCCCTTGCTCCCCCCACTCCCGCCCCCTTCCCCCACTCCCACCCTGCTCCCCCCACTCCTGCCCCGCTCCCCCCCGCGCCTTGTGGTGAATGTGTCGTGCCTCTGGGACCAAGTGGATCTGCACCTTCGCCCCAGAAAAGTTTCCAATGCTAGGCTCAAAAAGGGAAGGAAATTTGTTAAGAACCTGGGTACATGAGGCCTCATCGACATGTGATAGCGCACGGATGTCATCCCAGTTCCAATGGATTTTGCCCAGCCAGTTCCTTCCAAGCAGTGTAGGGCCATCGCCTGGGACAATCCAGAGTGGCAGTTCATGCACCGTGCCCTCGTAGGTGACCTTGACCATGGCGCTGCCCAGGACAGTGATAAGCTCTTTGGTGTACATTCTCAGTTTCATGTGGATGGAGCTCAGGGATGGTCTGAGTGCCTTGTTGCCCCACAGTCTCTCAAACATCTTTTTACTCATGATGGATTGGCTAGCACCAGTGTCCAGTTCTATAGCTACGGGTAAACCATTCAATTTTACATTAAGCATTATAAGTGGACATTTCGTCGAAAATGTGTGCACCCTGTGTACTTCAGCATCTGCCTCCTCTCTCTAAGGCTCGAAATTGCTTTGATCCACCATGGACCGATCTTCCTCTGCCACGTGATGGTTAGCAGGTTTTGCAGAGCTTGCAGCTTGTCTGCAAGCTCGTTGGAGGTTCCCCATTGTTCCGCAGCTCTTGCAAACATACCCTTTGAAGCAGCATGAATAGGCTGAATGGAAGCCTCCACTACGCCAACAAGGTGTGAATTGCCTTGCATTCGTCCATTGTTGCGGACTCTGAGTCATCTGGGTCACCTGAGGCCTGCTGGAATTTGCAGACTCGTGGTTTCTGCCCTGTACATTTCTGCTCTCAAACACAGTTCCCATTAATTTATGAACATTGCTAGCACTTGTGTGCTGAGAGATTTGTTTGGTGTTATCACTGGTGGACATAAACGCCTGTGCTATCGCAATAGCCTTACTGAGGGTCGGTGTCTCTACAGTCAAAAGTTTTCGTAAGATGGTCTCGTGGCCAATGCCCAGTACAAAAGAGTCTCTGAGCATTTGCTCCAGGTAGCCATCAAACTCAGATTGTCCTGCAAGTCGCTTTAGCTCGGCGACATAGCTCGCCACTTCCTGATCTTCAGATCGCTGGCACGTGTAGAACCGATACCTCGCCATCAGCACGCTCTTCCTCGGGTTAAGATGCTCCTGAACCAGTGTACACAACTCCTCATACGACTGATCTGTGGGTTTCACCGGAGCCAGAAGATTCTTCATGAGGCTGTAATTCGGTGCCCCACAGACTGTGAGGAGGACCGCTCTCCTTTTTGCAGCGCTTCCTTCTCCGTTCAGCTCGTTGGCCGTTCAACATAGGCTTCCCAGTCCTCACCCGCCGAGAACTTCTCCAGGATGTCCACAGTTTGCTGCATCTTGGCGTTGGATTCATATTCTCATCGCCAGTTGTTGTGTTCCTGCCACAGATGAGACTGCACACAGGGAGGTTAAAGTAACAGTGACCTCAGTCTTTATTAAGACACTCCAGAGTGAGGAACAAACCTTAAGGGCCGGCTTATATACAGTCATCCCAAGGGATGCTGGGATCCCTTGGTACTTCAGGGGATGCACACCCTGGTGGCAGAGCATGGGAGTGCATGCTTTACAGATACACAACATGGGGTGTCCTTCAAATTTTTTCAAAATTTACTCTGAGGCTGCGGTTGGGCCGAGGGCGGAGGGAAAACTTTTTTTTTTAAATTCACTAAATAAAAAGTTAAAAAACATTCCCAAGCTAGTTTTAAAGCTAATCGCCATTTTACAATTAAAAATAAATAAAAACTTGTAACTTGCCTTTCTTTGCAGAGTGCCCACCTGCTGCCCGGTTTAAGCAGCTTTAACAGGACAGTTCCCTCGGTGATCGGGACGGGTTCCGTTGAGGCCAAACTTATTCCCTGGCGATTTTCTCGGCGGTGCACGTCGGCGGTTTGGTCCCCGAGGGTGTTTCGAGATGTGGGCCGTACCATTCAAACAGTAAGGGGGAAACTTTCGCCGGGCGGTTTCTCTCCCAAAAACAGCTGTACTACCTAGAAAACCGCCGCAAATGAAGGGGAAAATCTCTCCATACCTTTATTTATGAAGCCCAGGATCCCGTAAGCTTCTTTAACCGCGTTCTCAACCTGCCCTGCCACCTTCAACGATTTGTGCCCATATACCCCCAGGTCTCTCTGTTCAAGCACCCTCTTTAGAATTGTACCTTTGGTTTATATTGCCTCTTCTCATTATTCCTACCAAAATGTATCACTTCACACTTTTCTGCGTTAAATTCCATCTCTCACGTGTCCGCACATTCCACCAGCCTGTCTATGTCCTCTTGAAGTCTATCACTATCCTCCTCACTGTTCACTATACTCCAAGTTTTGTGTCATCTGAAAATTTTGAAATTGTGCCCTGTACACCCAAGTCTAAGTCATTAATACATATCAAGAAAAGCCATGGTCCCAGTACCGACCCTGGGGAACACCACTGCATATGTTCCTTCAGTCCGAAAAACAACCGTTCACCACTATAATGGGGAACAAAGAAATGGCAGACCAATTGAACAAATACTTTGGATCTGTCTTCAATAAGGAAGACACAAATAACCTTCTGAAAATACTAGGGTTCGAGGGTCTAGCGAAAAGGAGGAACTGAAGGAAATCCTTATTAATCAGGAAATTGTGTTAGGGAAATTGATGGGATTGAAGGCCGATAAATCCCCGGGGCTTGATAGTCTGCATCCCAGAGTACTTAAGGAAGTGGCCCTAGAAATAGTGGATGCATTGGTGATCATTTTCCAACAGTCTATCGACTCTGGATCAGTTCCTATGGACTGGAAGGTAGCTAATGTAACACCACTTTTAAAAAAAGGAGGGAGAGAGAAAATAGGGAATTATAGACCGGTTAGCCTGACATCGGGAGTGGGGAAAATGTTGGAATCAATTATTAAAGATGAAATAGCAGCCCATTTGGAAAGCAGTGACAGGATCGGTCCTAGTCAGCATGGATTTATGAAAGGGAAATCATGCTTGACAAATCTCCTAGAATTTTTTGAGGATGTAACTAGTAGAGTGGACAAGGGAGAACCAGTGGATGTATTTGGACTTTCAAAAGGCTTTTGACAAGGTCCCCGACAAGAGATTCGTGTGCAAAATTAAAGCACATGGTATTGGGGGTAATGTACTGACGTGGATAGAGAACTGGTTGGCAGACAGGAAGCAGAGAGTCGGAATAAACGAGTCCTTTTCAGAATGGCAGGCAGTGACAAGTGGGGTGTCGCAGGGCTCAGTGCTGGGACCTCAGCTATTTACAATCTACATCAATGATTTAGATGAAGGAATTAAATGTAATATCTCCAAGTTTCCAGATGACACTAAGCTGGGTGGCGGTGTGAGCTGTGAGGAGGATGTTAAGAGGCTGCAGGGTGACTTGGACAGGTTAAGTGAGTGGGCAAATGCATGGCAGATGCAGTATAATGTGGATAAATGTGAGGTTATCCACTTTGGTGGCAAAAACAGGAAGACAGAATATTATCTGAATGGTGACATATTAGGAAAAGAGGAGGTGCAACAAGACCTGGGTGTCATGGTACATCAGTCATTGAAGTTTGGCATGCAGGTACAGCAGGCGGTGAAGAAGGCAAATGGCATGTTGGCCTTCGTAGCTAGGGGATTTGAGTATAGGAGCAGGGAGGTCTTACTGCAGTTGTACAGGGCCTTGGTGAGGCCTCACCTGGAATATTGTGTTCAGTTTTGGTCTCCTAATCTGAGGAAGGATGTTCTTGCTATTGAGTGAGTACAGCAATGGTTCACCAGATTAATTCCTGGGATGGCAGGACTGACATTTGAGGAAAGACTGGATCAAATGGGCTTGTATCCACTGGAGTTTAGAAGAATGAGAGGGGATCTCATAGAAACATATAAAATTCTAACATGACTGGACAGGTTAGAGGCAGGAAGAACGTTCCCGTTGCTGGGGAGTTCCAGAACCAAGGGTCACGGTCTAAGAATAAGGGGTAAGCCATTTAGGACCGAGATGAGGAGAAACTTCTTCACTCAGAGAGTGGTTAACCTGTGGAATTCTCTACCGCAGAAAGTTGTTGAGGCCAGTTCGTTAGATATATTCAAAAGGGAGTTAGATATGGCCCTTACGGCCAAAGGGATCAAGGGGTATGGAGAGAAAGCAGGAAAGGGGTACTGAGGTTGAATGATCAGCCATGATCTTATTGAATGGCGGTGCAGACTCAAAGGGCTGAATAGTCTGCTCCTGCACCTATTTTCTATGTTTCTTTGTTTCTATGTTAGTTGTGAAAACAAGTTTCCCATTATAAATTCACCTGAATCTGACTGAAAGGGACCTACGTTTGTTTTCACTAATGTTTTTCTCTTCACATAACTATAGAAGCTATTGCAGTCAGTTTTTATGTTCCCAGCAAGCTTCCTCTCAAACTCTATTTTCCCCCTCCTAATTAAACCCTTTGTCCTTCTCTGCTATATTACAAAATTCTCCCAGTCCTCAAGTTTGCTGCTTTTTCTGGCCAATTTATATGCCTCTTCCTTGGATTTAACACTATCCTTAATTTCCCTTGTTAGCCCAACTTCTCTGTTTCCTGTCACTGAGCCAATTCCGTATGCATGCTGCCACTGTCCCTTTTATTCCATGGGCTTCAACTTTGCTGGCAAGCCTATTATGTGGAACTTTGTCGAACGCCTTTTGGAAATCCATGTACACTACGTCAACTGCGCAGCCCTCATCAACCCTCTCTGTTACCTCATCAAAAAACTCAATCAAGTTAGTTAAACACGATTTGCTTTTAACAAATTCATGTTGGCTTTGCTTAATTAATCCACACTTGTCCAAGTGACTGTTAATGTTGTCCCTGATTATTGTTACTAAAAGCTTCCCTACTACCGAGATTAAACTGACCAGCCTATAGTGGCTGGGTTTATCTTTACACCCTTTTTTGAACAAGGATATAACATTTGCAATTCTCCAGTCCTCTGGCATCACTCCCGTTTCTAAGGAGGATTGGAAGATTATGGCCAGTACCTCTGCAATTTCTTTCCTTCACTTCCCTCAGCATCCTAGGATGCATCCCATCCGGTTCTGATGACTTATCTACTTTAAGTACAGCCAGCCTTTCTAGTACCTGGTCTTTATCATCCCATTCAGTATCTCCACTACCTCCTCCTTTACTATGTCTATGGCTACATCTTCTTCCTTGGTGAAGGCAGATGCAAAGTATCATTTCGTACCTCAATCATGCCCTCTGCCTCCATGCGTAGGTCTCCTTTTTGGTCCCTAATTGGCCCCATCCCTCCTCTTACTACCCGTTTACTATTTATGGGCCCAAATTTGGCCCTCCGGTTTTGTTGCCGCACCCCCACCGACATTTTACCTCAGAAGCAGCGCCAAAAAAACTCAGTGCGATGATGGTCGATTCTCGGGCTGTCTGTGGAGCTGGCATGGCATACAATGAAGAGAGGGGGGCGGAGCTAGGTCCCGGCGCTGAAAACAGTGCCGGGACCTCTACACATGAGCGCTAGAATCTGCGC
This sequence comes from Pristiophorus japonicus, assembly GCF_044704955.1. Taxonomy (NCBI): domain Eukaryota; kingdom Metazoa; phylum Chordata; class Chondrichthyes; family Pristiophoridae; genus Pristiophorus; species Pristiophorus japonicus. The sequence goes on from NC_091985.1 coordinate 169,905,601, forward strand.
ACATGTGCAGTAGCTCCTGGCAGGCCGTTACGGCAAACCTGCTCTGCAGGCTGTGTGGGAGGGGCCAAAGCACGCCATCAGTAGCCCTGGCCGAATGGGTTTCCTCATCGGCGGCCCGCTGCATTCCCTAACGTAGGATTTCTATTTTTTATTTGTTATTTACTGATTGATTTTGGTGCTTTAGGTGCAGGGTTCCTTCTATTTTATTTGTTAATTAATTGCTTATTACTTTTTGTGCTTTGTTTGGTGCTTGGTGGTGCTTTAAATGTAGTTACTTGCATCGATTCCTTAACTGTAAGTAAGGTCTTTCTGTGCGAACAAAAGTGGACACATATGCTGCCCTAAGTTAGTTTAGTACAACTTTTTTCTGGCCAAATTGGCATAAATGGTGTAGGTGGCTGGAAACGCCCCTTTTTGAAAAAAAAACTGACCCTAACAAAAAACCTAACTAACTCACTTACACTGGCGCAAATTAAATGGCCATATTTGCAACTAAAACGATACACCCGAAAAATCAAGTTACACCAAAAAACACGGTGCAACTCATGGGGAAATTTGGGCCCTATATACCTATACACTTTTGGATTCCCTTTTATGTTAGCTGCCAATCTATTCTTAGACCCTCTCTTTGCACCTCTTATTTAATTTTTCACTGCTCCTCTGAACTTTCTATATTTAGCCTGATTCTCGCATGTATTCTCGACCTGACATCTGTCGTACGTGCTCTTTTTCTGCTTTATCTTACTCTCTTTCGTCATCCAGTGATCCCTGACTTTACTTTCCCTACTTTTCCCCCTAGTGGGAATGCACCATGACTGTACCCAAACTATTTCCTCTTTAAAGGCAGTCCATTGTTCCGCTACAGATTTGCCTGTCAATCTTTGGATTCCAATTTACCCGGGCCAGATCCGTTCTCATCCCACTCAAACTGGTCCTCTTGACCTACCTCATTCCCCAGAACCAGATCCAGCAATGCCTCCTTCCTTGTTGGGCCAGGAATGTACTGATCAATAAAGTCTCCTGAACACACTTCAGAAATTCTTCCCCCTCTCTGCCCTTTATACTATTACGATCCCAGTCTATATTAGGATAGTTGAAGTCCCCCATTATCACTACTCTATACTTCTTGCATCTCTCTGTAATTTCCCTGCAAGTGTGCTCCTCCATATTTTTCCCACTAGTTGGTGGTCTATAGAATACACCGAGTGGTGTAATGTCACCTCTATTGTTTCTTAACTCTAACCAAATAGATTCTGTCCTTGACCCCTCCAGGACTGTAATATTCTCCTTAACCAATACTGCCACACCATCTCCTATCTTTCCATCCCTATCTTTCCTGAACACGATATCCAGGAATATTTAGTACCCAATCCTGCCCTCTTTTGAGTCAGGTCTCCATTACTGCTACAGCAACATATCTCCATGTGTCTATTTGTGCAAGCAGCTCACCAACCTTGTTTACCATACTGTGTTCATTCACACACATGCACTGTAAACCTATCTTAGACCATCCTGTGTTCTCTCTTAGTCTGACCCACCTAATACCGTACTATTTCTTACTCTAGTATTATCTGTCTGTCCCAATCCTTTGTACATTTTGTTTCTGATTTCTAATGTTACCACCTGGTGCCCATGCCCCTGCCAAGCTAGTTTAAACCCTCCCCAACAGCACTAGCAAACCCCCCCCCCCCCCACGAGGATATTGGTCCCGGCTCTGTTGATGTGCAACTCGTCCGGCCTGTACAGGTCCCACCTCCTCCAGAAGTGGGCCCAATGCCCCAGGAATCTGAAGCCCTCCCTCCTGTACCATCTCTCCAGCCATGTATTCATCTGCTCTATCCTCCTATTTCTGTACTCACTCGCGCGTGGCTCCAGAGATTACTACCTTTGAAGTCCTGCTTTTTAATCTCTCTCCTAGCTCCCTAAACTCTGCCTGCAGGACCTCAATCCTCTTTCTATCGATATCATTGATACCAATATGGACTACGATCTCTGGCTGTTAACCCTCCCCCCAGAATGCCCTGCAGCCGCTCAGTGACATCCTTGACCCTGGCACCAGGGAGACAACATACATTCTGGAGTCACATCTGCGGCCGCAGAAACGCCTGTCTGCTCCCCTAACTATCGAATCCCCAACCACTATAGATCTTCCACTCTTCTTCCTCCCCCCCTGTGCATCTGAGCCACCCGTGGTGCCGTGGACTTGGCTCTGGCTGCACTCCCCAGAGGCACCATCTGAATAGGATAAATATTCAGACGAGAGTGCTGGTTGGAGAGCGAGATGCGCTCTGGGGGCTCCTGCACTACCTGCCTGGCCGTCACTCACTCTCTCTCTGCCTGCACACCCTTAAGCTGCAGGGTTACCCCCTCCTGAAACGTGCTAGCCACGTAGCTCTCAGCCTCGCGGATGACCCACAGTAGACGCCAGATCCTACTCTAACAAGATTTAAAAAGGAAGAAATTTGAAAAGAGCACTATGGCGGAGTCAGTGGTGTTTGATCTGTGGGGTTTGAATCCAGTCCGAACTGCTGGAACCACCTCTCCGCTTCTCTCCTCCTTTAAGACAATCCTAAAAACCTACACCTTGGAGCAAGCTTTTGGTGACCTGTCCTAATATCTCCTTAAGTTGCTGGTGTCAAATGTTGTTTGCTCCTGTGAAGCAACTTGGGACGTTTTACTCCATTGGAGGTGCTGTATAAATACAAGTTGTTGTTGTACTTGTTGTTGGCTGTCAGATTCCTACATGTATTTAATTGGCGCAGTGCCAGTCCAGTATCGAGTGAACATTAACCCACAGCAATCATTCTGTACAAATCGACAAGCTTCCTCGGAGAGGCCATGAGGATATCTCCACCAGGAAATGGAAAACAAAACTTTGTAAGGGTAGGACGTGCTCGACTGAGATCAAAATGTTTTTTAAGGGCTGCACAAAGTGGCCTTTGAGTTCTCCACCTGTCCAGTGCTGGACCGAACCCAGAGGTGCTCAATGCTGACAGTGGATGTAAAAAGCATCATCACCTCCCCCCCCCCACCCCCCAGCACTACACCCCCCTGAGAGTGCAACCGTGTTCAGATATAAACCGAAACTAATCCATTCTGAAACTAATCAGACAGCAACATAGCCAGGCCAGGGTTAGCCTGACACACACTTAGGCATCAGAGTAGTGAAACGAAACTTCACTTCAGTGTTACTTAAGATCAGAAACCTAGCAGGGCACTCCCAGTCTGTCTGCGGGAGAGATTTCCTGTAATTCAGGGCAATGTGTCCACAGTGAAAACACTTAAACATGTGCATAATTGCACTGACATGTTTCCATCTGACTGAATGCGAGCAACATACATTACAACCTGCACATACGGGTGAGAGCTTTCCCTGTGGGCACGCTATCACCAGCAGCTCATTACGGCTGCTGTATAACATTATGTGCACTGAAACATCGTGCTACAGGAGGCAGCAGTCTGGTCTGTCTATTGAAGCTGCTTTGCAAAATGAGCAAATATTCCAATTGTCAAAAACGTCCCAGTTAAAGTATTTCCTTAAAATCGCAGTTTGATGTAATGCACAAATTTATATTATCCATAACAGTGGAGAAATGAGTCCGGAACACCTTTCAAAGTTACAGGGCACTGGTTTTAATATGTATTTTATTATTCATCGCCCAGGAAGTTGGCAGTAGTTGCTGTTGTTAGATCTCTTAATTTCCAATGAAATATGAACTCCGATTGTAGTTTTAATGTCACTTTATTTTGGCAGACAGCAGTAACAAGCTCTTGGCTTTAAGCCAGGTCTTTGTCCTTCTGAGACCACATGGTCAAAATGGCTGTACTTATACCTGGATCAATTTACAGAAAAGAACTCGCCTTCTTTGACCTTATTGGCTCAATTAATAGTCTTTTCACCTTTTAATTGGCTCGCTACCCAAGGGGTCCTAGAATGTCAAGTTGATTGATGACTTAATGCAACATGCTGAACTGCATGTAGCAGCCTTGACTTGGGGGTCTGTGAATTTTCACAGTCTGTCTAAATGCAGCCTGTTTGAATTCTCTATCAATCCCCCCTTTGATTCTTTCACAAACTGAATCATAAAACATCAGGTATCACTGGTTAAACATTCTACAAAATAATTTCATACATGTTAATAGAGTTTCCTTCTAAAATTTGTTGATGTGTTTCGCCACATGTCCGGACTAGTAGCTTCCATACAAATTTACACCAACCCGAGTTCCATCGTGGCCACAATGGAAGTCTGGTTTTAGTAGATTAATTAACCTTATTCCAATTTAATCCAAATCAATATCTTAGTTCAACCAGTAAACAACCTTCCCTTAAGCATAACATATCCCTGTGCCATGTACAGACGGTCTGCTGGGACCTGCAAGGTGTCTCACCTGCGGGACAGCAGCTATAGCCGCCTGGTCGCAACAACATTTAATCAACATAAACAAACAATATAAAAGTAAAATAATTACAACAAATAGAATTAAACCTTCCACCAATGAAGTTCCTATTGAACCTAGCCATCCAGTGGCTCCGCTCCACAAAGTGAATGATGGGGGTTGCTTAAGTTTTTCTACCTCCTTTTGGATATGCTCCGCTAAGTGGGTAATTTCTTCGGAGCTATCTGGGCTATATGTGCAACACTCAGTTCCAAGTAGGATGCAAGTACCTCCTTTTTCAGCCAGGATGTAATCAAGGGCCAGTCTATTCTGTAGGGCTACTGTGCAGATTGCTACCATTTCTGCATTGATTTTAACTAGGGCCTCTGAGGTATCATTGGCTACCCGTTCCACAACGGATGCCATGTTAATGGATTCCCTTGCCAGTCTGGCGGTCCCATACCTGGGGATCAGAATGGCAAAGAACCTCTCTGTTTCTGTGATAGCTCTCTTAGGATGGTGTAAATGTTCCGACAGTGACTTTATATGATACATATAAGGCACAATGTAGGCTAAATAGCAGGATCCCGTCCAATTCTGGGGCAGCCAAGGGTAGGCCTTGTGGCCACACACCCAATAGGTGCCATTATATGCAATGAATGTTAGCTGTTTCTTTGTCAGCAACACTCCAGGGCCTGTCCAGGCTTTTCCATCTGTTTTATTCAGAATCCCCGTTACGTTAAAAATTCCCACATCGGCCCAGTTTGGACGGTTCCGTGGCTTGATTATATTATAATTCCGGGAGCAGTTACTATACCCCATATTTTGGCCTCCTTTGATGTTTCTAATCAGACAGACCAATTCCCCCGGTCTTCCTATTCCCGTTGTATTAGTGATCACAAAAAATGGGGGCCGTTTGGAATTATTGTAGCACGGTTGGTATCCCCCTTCAAAGGTAGTCAGATTGTAACCTGCTGACTTCCATTTACGTACCCAGTTTTCCGTATCCTGAAACGCATTGCCTGTTTTGTTTTGATTAATTATCCACTCAGCCATTTCCGAGATATTCAAGGGAACTGGCCTCAAGGGAATCCCTCCCTTTGAGTGAATAGGAATATGCGCACACACCCAACAACTCGAAATGTTACCTTGTTTGGCATAAATGTATGACATATATAAAAAGGTATTTACATGTAATTCCCTTGCTACTCTACTATTTCCCTTTGGTGCAGAGGATCGGCTAGTAAGAAGTAGGCCTATGCCTATAATACCTACAATCAATAATACAGTAAATTTATATATTTTCGCAAAAAGTAATTTTCCTTATTAGATTTCAGCTTCAGTTACGGGTGCTTGTTTAACGTGTGAAGCGTGGATCCAGGCTTTCTTTCCTTGGACTTTAACAACTGCCTGGGTGGTCAATAACACTTGATAAGGTCCCTCCCACTTGGCACCCAAAGGTTCTTTATGCAACTTTTTCACATACACCCAGACTCCTGGGATGATGTCGTGTCCTCCTTCGGGTGGATTACCCCAAGCTGCCGATACCTGTCGGGAAACAGAACTAATAGCATTGGTTAAGTTCTGACAGTATGATAACAAAGTGTCACTCATTAAGTCAACATCAGCTTTCCGTAAATCGATAGTTCCTGGCAGCGACATGGGTCTTCCTGTTATAATTTCAAATGGGCTTAGACCTGTAGTTCTGTTCGAGGTTTCCCTAATGCTACATAGCCCTATTGGTAGTGCCTGGGGCCATGGTGTTCCTTCTTGGTGATATTTGGCAAGCCGTTGTTTCAGAGTTCGATTCATTCGCTCTACTTGTCCTGATGATTGTGGATGATAAGGACAGTGTAAATCCCACGTAATGTGCAGTAACCTACAGACTTCTTGGCAGACAGCACCTGTGAAGTGTGTTCCCTGATCTGAGTCAATGCTACTCGGGACTCCCCATCGGGGAATGTAATCCTTACACAAGACCTTTGCAGTGTGATTGGCTGTGGGTCTTTTAGTTGGGACAGCTTCTACCCATCTAGAGAATCTGTCGACCATGACAAGAATGTTAGTGTATCCTTGGCACAGAGGGAGAGATATATAATCAACCTGCAGATGCTGGAATGGTCCGACAGGGGCAGGGGGCCTCAGTTGGGGCATTACCGTGATGGATCCAGAATTATTTTTCTGGCAGACCGCACAGCGGTCTGTTACCAGCTGGGCATGTTTTTTAAATCCCCGACCCCACCAGCTTTTCTGGAACCGTGCCGTCATCTGTTGTGAGGCCAAGTGTCCCCACGAGTGGATCTGTTGGGCTAAAAAAAGAATAAGTGCTTGTGGCGCGACTGGCTTGTCGGTAACTCTTTGTCTCCAGACACCATCTTCACATAGCTTAATTCCTGCCTCAATCCATGTCCATTTTTCCTCTCGGGAGTACTCGCCTTGCATTGTTTGAAGGTCTCGTGTCAGAGTCCTGAGTGCTTTCAGTCTGCACATCTGTGTTGGTTCTTCTGGAGGAACGCCCTGTGAGGCGGCATCTTTAGCTGCCTGGTCGGCTAGGGCATTTCCCTGTGCTTCTGTGGTATTTTCCTTGGTATGCGCCTTACACTTCAGGATGGACACTTCCTGAGGTAATTGTATGGCCTCCAGTAAGTCTCGGACTTCTTTTCCATTTTGGATAAGTGTACCAGCAGCAGTGAGGAATCCTCTTTTACGCCATAACAGACCAAAGTCGTGAGCGACTCCAAAAGCATAACGCAAATCTGTGTAGACATTAGCTGTCTGTCCTTCTGCTATTCGACATGCTTCTGACAGGGCCCGTAACTCGACCTGTTGTGCTGACGTTCCTGAGGGTAAACATCCTTTTGCCACTACCTCATATAAGGTTGTAACTGCCCATCCTGCTTTTCTGGTACCATTGTCAACAAAGGAGGAACCATCTGTAAACAGGATGAGGTCTGGGTTGTGCAGAGGCTCCTCTGCTGCTAAGGCTGCTTCTTCTGTTTCTTTTAAAATCTCCACGCAGTCATGCTCTTCACATTCTCCCCCATCTTGCTCCCTCGATTCTGACATCGGGAGCATAGTTACAGGATTAACCGGGCTGGCCCGAACGAAAAGGAGATTAAGAGCTTCCAAAACTGCTGTCCAGCGGATCCATCTTACTGCCATCACCTGAGACATTCTAGTCATAAACAGCAAAGCGTATACGGTGTGGGGACACTTGACAATCAGCTTTTGGTCGAGGACTAGACCCGCAGTGATCATTACCACTCGACATGTAGCTTCCATAGCCCTTAGGCAACTTCCCCATCCGAGGGCTACCGCATCCAGTTTTGCCGAATAATAGCCAATAGGTCTTTGCCGATCCCCATGTTCTTGTGTCAGTATAGCTGTCATATATCCTTCTTTCTCATGGACAAACAGGGTAAATGGCTTACCACTGTCGGGGATTCCCAGAGCCGGTGCCGAATACAAAGCCTTTTTCAAACTCAGGAAGGCCTCTTGCTGTTCCTTAGTGAGGGTGATGGCTTCTTTAGAGGCACGTTTCCCCTTTAAAATATCATTCAATGGCTGAGCAAGCTGTGTGAAGGAGTCAATCCAATTTCTGTTAAAGTTACACAATCCCAAAAAAGACCTTAGTTCCTGAATAGTGGTGGGGTTTTTAGCAGCACGAATGGCTGCAGTTCTATCCTGGGTAAGTTCTCTCTTTCCTTGTGAAATCTTTTGTCCCTGGTATACAACCTCTTCTTGGGATATTTGTGCTTTGTCGATGCTGGCTTTAGGTCCTTTCAGCCGAAGGTGGTCCAGCAAAGCTCGTAAATCTTGTTCATGCTGTTCTTCCGTGTTTGAAGCTAGCAGGATATCGTTTACATATTGGATGACTGTGGATGACAGGGAAGGTAATTCTCACAAATGGCTTTGTAAAGCCATGTGGAATACCGTAGGGCTGTTGTGGAAACCCTGCGGTAACCAGGTCCAAGTGTACTGTTGTCCTTGGACCGTGAAAGCAAACCACTGTCGAACCTCCGGTGCCAGAGGCACCGACCAAAATCTGTTGGCCATATCTATAACCGAGAAATATTTATGTTCCGGTTTGAGGGCATTAAAAATGGTGGAGGGATCTGCGACCAAAGGAGCTTTTTGATCAATACACTGTTAGCTTTCCTATAATCGACAGTCAAACGCCAAGTCTCATTAGATTTCTGTACCGGCCACACGGGGCTATTGGAGGAGCTATGCGTTTTAATAAGCACCCCTTGTTTCTCCAATTGCTGAATAACCGGTAAGATTCCCGCGATGGCAGTTGGACTGATGAGATACTGTTTAGTGCATGGAGGCTTGGTCCCAGTAAATGACGCAGGCTCCATCTGGAGTAGGCCACAATCGTTCTTATCTTTAGCCCATATCGAGTGTTCCTTCAATTCTTCTTTCTTCAAAGTTCTAATTGACCATGTCACCCGACCATCCTCGAAATGCAACGATGAATCTATTTGGATTAGAACGTCCATTCCCAAAAGGGGTTGATCTACTGGATCTATCCAGACCGGTGTGGTTAGTTCATGTTGACCCAGCCCTATAAGTACTGGTGTTGTCCTTTTAATTTCCATTTTATGGCCCCCAACTCCATAGGCTGTACGTGCCTTACCATCCAATGACAAAAAGTCTCCATATTGTAGGGGTAAGCATGTTAATTCCGCCCCTGTGTCTAAAAGACAGTCCACATCCTTATCGCCCACCCTCACAGTTATATATAGCCCATCTCCCCTTTGTTGTATTAGTGCGAGGAGGGGGGCCAGGGTGGGCGCTAACCGTTTTTTGCTATCCCAAGTAACTCCTTCTGTTGTTGTATTGTCAGTCGCTTAAATGTTTCTATGAGGTCGTTATCTGGTGACAAGCCTGGTTTGTTGGCTGAATTGTATCCCTGGCTGCGTCCTCTTCCCCAGCCACGACCTTGCAGTTTTGCCCTGCACGCCTTGGCCCAGTGACCTTCTTTCCCACAATAATGACATTTTCCGGGTAATTTTCCTAATGACTGTTTATCGGAATCCTGGGATTTCCATCCCATAGCCTGCAGAGCTTGGACTTTAGCTCCCATTTCCCGATCTAATTGGTTACATCGATCCACCAATGCTGCAAAGGTAGTTCCTCTACCTTCCCAGTCCGGTAACACTACCTTAAGCATTTTGGACAGTTCTGGCTTTAGACCTGCCACGAAAGCTTCTTTCAGGGGTCCAAACACTTGTTCATCCATTTCCTCATCCGTATTATTCATACCTGAATGTTCTAGCCACAAGCATCTAAACCGCTCGTCATACTCCAGGACCTCCTCTGTTCCTTTCTGTTGGCAGGCTGCAATTTTTCCCCAGTCTGTCTTAGCTGGACTGAAGGCTTGCAGCCAGTGTTTAATCGCCTTCCATTCTGCATCTAAATCTTGCTCATTCTGCCCCAAAGCTTCATCTACCTTGTCGTGCAATTTTCTTCCCTGTGTTTTTGGCACTATTATGGTCAAAATTTGCACTCCGTCCCAGGGATGAAGTTGATATATATTTCTTAAGCGGTCCAAATGGTCCCACGTTTTTACTCCCCCTTTCTTTGGATTGGGCAATTCCTTGGACCATTTATCAATTTTCTCTGGGTTTGCCGGATCATGAATTAAGTATTCTGCATACAGCCTTTTCTTTGTTTTTTTGGTTCTGCCCTCATCCGCAGTCTCTTCTGATTTGACTACAACTCGTCTTTTTTTAAACGGGGCAAAGCGCACCCCTAATTCTTCATCATCCTCCGACCCAGTATCGTCAGAGGATTCAGAATTCGTATCTATTCCTCGGTCGTGTCTTCAGGTTTGCACGTTTAATTTATCCAAACATGGGTACCCTGGGAATTGACCGATACATTTTCCTTTTCCTATTACTGTCTCTTGACCTAATGATTTTTTCCATTCTTTAATTTCACCTTTAAGATCTTTAACTTCCGCTTCCAGCTTTTCAAGTTCAAGTTTTTTCTGTTGCAGCTGTGCACAAACTGCTTGCAATTGGTCCTTTGTACTGGTCAGTTCTCGATCATGTTGGGAACACATTATAATTTCATTCCAGTTTCGGATCTTTCCCATAACCGCTAGGGACCATCTAGTTCACTCTTTATTTTTCATACTGGTCGTTTTTACCCAGACCTTTTTAATCTTGTCCAAGGACCATTGTCCTTTGGAGGTTCCGTACTTTTGTTCGATCTTAATACAGGTTTTAGATAAGTTGAATTGTTGCTCTATGTATTCTTTCAATTGTTTGAGAATTAAATCTAGCGAAACTTCAGGTGGTGCCCACCTTTAACAGTTGTAGGTAATTCTTTGCTGTTATCTCCTGCTGCCATAATACTGATTTCTTTACTGGGGTCTCGAGTCGTAGGCTTTCCAGCCGGTCAATAGGTCGGTGATTAATTAACTAACACACTGCCGAAGTTTAGATGTCTATGGGACCTCGAGCCGACTACCAACCGGAGGGTTCGCAAACCGGAGGCTTTCGGAATCGCGTAGGAGAGGCGAATTTAGACTTTTGACCGAGGACTTTTTTTTAAAAAAAGAGGTGTCCTTACCTCAGTATGTAGGTCCGATGTCCGAAATTCAGTTTCTTTCCTCAGCGATCCTGTTCGTGACGCCAAAATTGTTAGATCTCTTAATTTCCAATTAAATATGAACTCCGATTGTAGTTTTAATGTCACTTTATTTTGGCAGACAGCAGTAACAAGCTCTTGGCTTTAAGCCAGGTCTTTGTCCTTCTGAGACCACATGGTCAAAATGGCTGTACTTATACCTGGATCAATTTACAGAAAAGAACTCGCCTTCTTTGACCTTATTGGCTCAATTAATAGTCTTTTCACCTTTTAATTGGCTCGCTACCCAAGGGTCCTAAAATGTCTAGTTGATTGATGACTTAATGCAACATGCTGAACTGCATGTAGCAGCCTTGACTTGGGGGTCTGTGAATTTTCACAGTCTGTCTAAATGCAGCCTGTTTGAATTCTCTATCACTGTTTACATTTAATTCCTGAGGGCTAAAAATTCGTTATGGCCCGGTTTGAGGCGGTGATACCCCTTGGTCACTAACTTTAGCCCCGGGCGATGTTTACCACTTCCAACCGGAATATTGGTGTTTAGTGCCCCAAGGGGGGAGTGGAGCATTAAGGGAAGCGTTCCATACCCCTCTCCGGGCGCTATCCCTGATTCCTGGGGCGCTATCGCGGGAGCGCTGCTGATGTTCTGGCGTAAGGATACTGCTATCCCAGCGCCGAAACGGGAGGTCAGCTGGACCAGCCGGAAACGGACAGAAAATGCGAGGGAGATTAGCAACAATGCTGAACCCCTAAGAGAGATACATTGGTGCAAATAAATGACATTTTACCCACCCACCTGCTCACCCGCGGAAATATCGCCCCGGCAGCTTCTTCATAATGCCTGCTTTCCCTGTCGAATTAGTGCCGGGCACTACAGCAGGCGGTAGCATTGTAATTCGCGACCGCGGCTTTGCGCGGGTGTTGCACACTCGGTGATGTTGCCCAGTAGGTGGTGCTAGAGTGCGCAGCACTAACACTTAGTGCCGGCGCTAAACCCCCACGGAAGATCGCGGGAGGTACTGCCAGCCCAGCTCTCGGGCGGTAACAGCTTAGTGCCGGCAGTAAACCCCCACGGAAGATCGGGGGAGGTACTGCTAGCCCAGCTCTCGGGCAGTAAGAGCTGAGCGCCCCGTTCGTGCCCCTCGGGTGGGGCTAAGCAAATGAATTTTTGTCTCTGAGAATTGAAGACAATCTGCGGCCCTCTTGAACCCCTCTCCACCCACATCCTCTTCCAACCCCATTTCCTAGAAAAACCTTTCCCTCCAAGTCACTTACAACTGCACTTTCAAACTCCCAATGGTCCAGCCTTTGGTCCTCCATTTGCCACAATACCTCTACAGCTGTCTATCTGCTCAACCATTCTCACACCTCCACCTCTGATGTCCTTATCTCTGGCAAAACCTTCACTCTCTGTTGTTTCCTTTGGTACAGGTATGTCCAAAGGCCATAGACTTGAGCATATCTGGCACACAACTAGTTTCGTCATCCATTTCCAGACCGGTTTGGACCACATCAAGCACCATCTGGTCTCACTCTCCACTACCAAAACTGCTCATTATACCGGGATCATCCTGGAATGCACAGATAACCCTAGACTTCTTTTCTCCACTACCAACCCTCTCCTTAAACCCTCTCCCCGCCCCCTCCACCCTCGCCTCCAACAAGTGCGAGGGGGCTCATGGACTTCTTTGTCACTAAGATTGAGACCACCCATTCAGCTGCCTCTTCCCTCTCTTCCCCCAGCCCACTGGGCCAAATTTCCCCTAAGGTTCCCCTACCCCAGCCCTGAACCCACATCTTTCTCCAGTTTCTCTCCCATCTTCCCTCATGCCCTCTCTGAACTCATCTTGATCATGAGACCTTCTTCCTGTTCCCTTGACCCCATTTCCTCTAAACTGCTACCCACCCAACTTGCCTTCCTGGTCCCTATGTTAGCTGAAATTCTAATTATTCCATCTCCTCCCTTTCAAAACCAGCAGCATCACCCTCAATAACCCACTTTCGACCACTCTGCCCTTGCACAACCCTCCAATCTCCCTTTCTTCTCCATTGTTCCGAACGTGTTGTCGCCTCCCAGTTCCGTGCCCATCTCTTCCACATCTTCATGTGTGGACCCTTCCAATCAGATTTCTGCCCCTGCCACAACACCCAAATGACCCTAACCAAAGTCACAAATGACATCCCATGGTGCATAACCCTTCCTCATCCTCGTCAACTTGTCTGCAGCCTTTGGCACGGTTGAACACTCCATCTAAAGTGACTAAAATAGTGAACAGGGGAATATCCATGGATGGTATTTATATGGGCTTGCAGAAGGCATTTGATAAAGTCCCCATAAGAGACTATTAACGAAAGTTGAAGCCCATGGAAGTGAAGGCAAATGATTGACCTGGTGAGGAGATTGGTTAAGTGGCAGGAGACAGGCGGTAAGGATAATGGGCAGGTTCTCTCATTGGCAGGAGGTGACTCATGGTGTCCTGCAGGGATCTGTGCTGGGGCCTCAACTATTCACCTTATTTATTAACAACTTGGATGACGGGATAGAGAGCCACATAGATATCCAAATTTGCTGATGACACAAAGATAGGCGGCATTTTAAGCAGTGTAGATGGAAGCATAAAATTACAGAGAGATATTAATAGATTAAGTGAATGGGCAAAACTGTGGCAAATGAATTTAAATGCAGGCAAGTGTGAGGTCATCCACTTTGGATCTAAAAAGGATAGAACAGGGTACCTTCTAAATGGTGAAAGGCTAAAAACAGTGGAGGTCGAAAGAGACCTGGGGGTTCATGTATATAGATCATTAAAATGTTATGAATAGGTAGGGATAACAATGAAAAGGCTAATGGGATGCTGGCCTTTATGTCTAGAGGACTACAATACCAGGGGATAGAAGTTATGCTGCAGCTGTACAAAGCCCAGGTTAGCCCACACCTGGAGAATGTGAGCAGTTCTGGGCCCCACACCTTAGGGAGGGTATATTGGCCTTCAAGGGGTGCAGTGTAGGTTTACCAGAATGATACCCGCACCCCAAGGGTTAAATTATGAGGCGAGATTACACAAATTAGGGTTGTATTCCCTGGAATTTAGGAGTTTAAGGGGTGATCTGACCGAAATTTTCAAGATATTATAGGGAACAGACAGGGCAGATAGAGAGACACTATTCCCGCTGGTTCGAGAGTCTAGGACTAGGGGGCATAGATTATGGCCCAGATTATCGCCGAGCGCTACTTTCGGCATTTCGCCCACAATTCGCCTAAATGATCACTGGCCCAAAAAGACACTGGAGAAAAGCTGCAATCACCTGACCTTAAATCAGCACTACAGATGCCATTTTGAAACTCGGAGGATCTATACTGAAAGTCTGTTTGAAGTGCTTGTGAGGAGAATCAATTTGTGAGTGATTTTAAGGGCCTTTTTGACTCTTGCCAATCATTTAATCACATTTGTATCTGTTGAGGACAAATTAAGGGCATTTATATCGATTTATAGTGATGGGGCCTGTAATTTCTCAACCAGTATTGGTCACTAATCACATGCTGCAGATTAGAGATGGAAGAAGGTATATTGAAGAGCATTATGTGCCAAATCTAAGAGATGACAGACTTCTGCGGAGGAGACGTTACACCCAACACATTTACAGGGATCAGCGATCATACCTGGACTTGTCCGATAACTGGCTGGAATAGACTGGCGAATGATACTTAAAGGGTTAACGGTGGATAGGCATGGATGAACTTCAACAATTGTACATCCCGGTGTGGAGTAAAAATAAAACAGGGAAGGTGGCTCAACCGTGGCTAACAAGGCAAATTAAGAATAGTGTTAAATCCAAGGAAGAGGCATATAAATTGGCCAGAAAAAGCAGCATACCTGAGGACTGGGAGAATTTTGTAATACAGCAGAGGAGGACAAAGGGTCCAATTAGGAGGGGAAAATAGAGTATGAGAGGAAGCTTGCTGAGAACATAAAAACTGACTGAAAAAGCTTCTATAGATATGTGAAGAGAAAAAGATTAGTGAAGACAAATGTAGGTCCCTTGCAGTCAGATTCAAGTGAATTTATAATGGGGAACAAAGAAATGGCAGACAGTTGAACAATTACTTTGGTTCTGTCGTCACGAAAGAAGACACAAATAACCTTCCGGAAATACTAGGGGACCGAGGGTCTAGTGAAAAGGAGGAACTGAAGGACATCCTTTTTAGGCGGGAAATTGTGTTAGGGAAATTGATGGGATTGAAGGCCGATAAATCCCTGGGGCCTGATAGTCTGCATCCCAGAGTACTTAAGGAAGGGGCCCTAGAAATAGTGGATGAATTGGTGATCATTTTCCAACAGTCTATCGACTCTGGATCAGTTCCTATGGACTGGAGGGTTGCTAATGTAACACCACTTTTTAAAAAAGGAGGGAGAGAGAAAACGGGTAATTATAGACTGGTTAGCCTGACATCAGTACTGGGGAAAATGTTGGAATCAATTATTAAAGATGAAATAGCAGCGCATTTGGAAAGCAGTGACAGGATCGGTCCAAGTCAGCATGGATATATGAAAGGGAAATCATGCTTGACAAATCTTCGAAAAAATTTTTGAGGATGTAACTAGAAGAGTGGACAGGGGAGAACCAGTGGATGTGGTGTATTTGGACTTTCAAAAAGCTTTTGACAAGGTCCCACACAAGAGATTGGTGCGCAAAATTAAAGCACATGGTATTGGGGTAAGGTATTGACATGTATAGAAAACTCGTTGGCAGACAGGAAGCAGAGAGTCAGGATAAACGGGTCCTTTTCAGAATGGCAGGCAGTGACTAGTGGGGTGCCGCAGGGCTCAGTGCTGGGACCCCAGCTATTTACAATATACATCAATGATTTAGATGAAGGAATTGAGTGTAATATCTCCAAATTTGCAGATGATACTAAGCTGGTTGGTGGTGTGAGCTGTGAGGAGGATGCTAAGAGGCTGCAGGGTGACTTGGACAGGTTAGGTGAGTGGGCAATTGCATGACAGATGCAATATAATGTGGATAAATGTGAGGTTATCCACTTTGGTGGCAAAAACACGAGGGCAGAATATTATCTGAATGGCGGCAGATTAGGAAACGGGGAGGTGCAACAAGACCTGGGTGTCATGGTTCATCAGTCATCGAAGTTTGGTATGCAGGTACAGCAGGCAGTGAAGAAGGCAAATAGTATGTTGGCCTTCATAGCTAGGGGATTTGAGTATAGGAGCAGGGAAGTCTTACTGCAGTTGTACAGCGCCTTGGTGAGGCCTCGCCTGGAATATTGTGTTCAGTTTTGGTCTCCTAATCTGAGAAAGGACGTTCTTGCTATTGAATGAGTGCAGCGAAGGTTCACCAGACTGATTCCCGGGATGGCAGGACTGACATATGAGGAGAGACTGGATCGACTGGGCCTGTATTCATTGGAGTTTAGAAGAATGAGAGGGGATCTCATAGAAACAAATAAAATACAGACGGGACTGGACAGGTTAGATGCAGGAAGAATGTTCCCGATGTTGGGGAAGTCCAGAACCAGGGGACACAGTCTAAGGGTAAGGGGTAAGCCATTTAGGACCAAGATGAGGAGAAACTTCTTCACTCAGCGAGTTGTTAACCTGTGGAATTCTCTACCGCAGAGAGTTGTTGATGCCAGTTCATTGGATATATTCAAGAGGGAGTTAGATATGGCCCTTACGGCTAAAGGAATCAAGGGGTATGGAGAGAAAGCAAGAAAGGGGTACTGAGGGAATGATCAGCTTGATCTTATTGAATGATGGTGCAGGCTTGAAGGGCTGAATGGCCTGCTCCTGCACCTATTTTCTATGTTTCTATGATTCTATGTAACACGTGCGTTAGGAGGCTACACTTCCGAAAGGAGGTCATCGCTGAGATATACCAGCTCATTAAGGGAGATCTGCAGCTTACCAGCACCATCAGGACCCACTGCCCGTTGAGGTTAAGGTTACTGTGGCACTTTCCTTCTATGCATCGGGCTCCTTTCAGGCCTCAGCTGGCGACATTTGCGGTACCTCTCAGCACGCCACATTGCTCCATTCGACAGGTGACTGAAGCCCTTTACGCTCGCAGGATAGACTTTATAAGCTTCCTTATGACCAAGGAGGCACAGACTGAGAGGGCTTTGAGTTTCTCGCGAATAGCAAGCTTCCCCAAGGTGCAGGGAGCAATAGATTGTACGCACATCGCCCTGCGAGCACCTTTACAGGATGCAGAGGTGTTTCGGAACCAAAAGGGATTCCACTCCCTGTACGTGCAGCTTGTGGTCGACCACAAGCAAATAATCATGGCAGGCAATGCAAATTTTCCAGGCAGCATCCATGATGTGCACATCCTGCATGAGAGCGCTGTCTCTGACCTGTTTAAGAGTCAGCCACAAGGTCACGGTTGGATGCTGGGGGATAAAGGATATGGCCTTGCCAGCTGGCTCATGACCCCCCTGTGTAAGCCCCAGACGGAAGCCGAGAAGCGCTACAATGAAAGCCACATAGCTACACGCAATGTCGTGGAAAAGACAATTGGAGTTCTTAAGCAGTGCTTCAGATGCCTGGACCGCTCAGGAGGCAACCTACAATACCACCCTGAGCAGGTCGCTGTGTTCATTGTGGTGTGTGCATGTTGCATAACCTAGCTATGAGGAGAGGACAACTATTGCTGGATGGGACCTCCGGTCCACCTCAGGAGAGAGGGGAGGCAGAAGAGGAGGATGAGGAGGAGGATGACGAGGATCTCGGGGAGGACAATCAGCCGAGCGATGAACCCATGGCCCCACGCCCCCGCCCCACAAGACTGGAAAAGCCCCGTGGTAATTACGCAGCTGTAAGATGCTTGCGTCAGCAGCTCATAAATGAACGCTTTGTGTGAACTTACATTGGTGACAGTTACAGTTGTGTTACGTTTCATCCTGGCCTGGCCATGGCCATTGTTTCCAATCCTTGTATTGATGTTTTACCTTACGTTATTAGAAGACACTTCAGGACAATTGTAAAGTTAAATAAAAATGTTTAATAATTGAAGACGAATGTGAACATTTTTTAAACAAACATATATAACACCATCCCCCCCCCCAAGTCAATAATATTTGTAACACAGCACCCCCCCACCATCCCAAACATTGAGCATTCAACAAAAATGTATTTTTAACAACAACAATAACAATATACAACACCCCCCACCCCCGCTACCTGCGACCACGCTTCCCTCCTGTACCTTGACCCCCCCCTCCTGTAGCAACCTCCTGTTACCCAGTAACTCCACGAGTAATGGGACCAAGGCGTCTTGCATCAGGGCACCTCAAGGCCTGCTGCTGGGGGGGGGACGGGGGTGGGTGACGTCAGCAGAATCACCTCAGTGGCTGGAGGAGATCGTCCTCCTGTCTCGCATCTGTCGTGGTGTTTGGTGGGACGGCACCTTGGGGTGCAGTGCCATCTCCCGAAACTATCGCAAGCCGCAAGGCATCGACAGAGTCGGTCGCTCGCCCCGTTGCCACAACTACCCGCTCCATGCCCTCCGTTATTCATGCGGACAGTGTGGCAATGTTCCCGGTCAACCTACCAAGCTCTCGACAGTGAGACTATGTCCTCATTTGGATCTGCCCATCGCAGCACATGCCTACCTCGCCGACTCAACCTCCGCGGGGTCGGTGTGGGCACTCGACGCCTTGGAGTGGCCTGCTGCAAGCCGCTTGGCCCCACTACTTTATCTGTAGACGAAGACATGGCCGCGGGTACCACAGATGACAGCTGCTCATCTTCCTCCTCCTCGGTTTCTTCTTCCGCACCCGTGGTGATGACCACCTGCAGCAAAGATGTTGGTGCAGGGGCCTCCCTCTGCGCCTCGGGAGTCTGGGGAGCTGCAAAACATAATTGAGGTTATTCGAAGAGAAGGGTAGACATGAGAATGCTTGCGCTGCGCTGGCATACGTACGAGGAGCAACACTACTGCAATAAATGTGAACGGGAGACGTTACATATGATTAACCTGAGAGTACAGAAGCTGCATGCAAAAAATATTACATCATTCATATATTATAATGAAATGCCATTAAATTACTTTAAATTACCGCTGGTTTACCACTGCTTTACACATTACTCACGTGGCGTAACAACGGGATCTGCACCACCACGGGTGGCAGAACGGTTGTGGGTACCCACTAGTGTTGCTGCATGTTCCTCTAAGTCCGTGAGCGGGTGCAGCTCAGCAGGGCCTTCTCTGCTCCGCCCGATTCTTAGATATCTTCCTCTGCAAATGTGACAAGAGCATGGCATAAGCTAATTGACGAGGTACTATCATGGAAAGGCAACAGAGATTGTAATCCACAATTAGTCACCCCAAGTTCTATTCATCCAAAACTTTAACGTGAAATGCTAATACGGTTTGTATCCACAATAGATGCATGGTTATAACATCTACGTTCAGAGATCGTGTTTAGGAACTAATGCTCGACACCAAACATCTCGCGTACAATCTCCAGGAAGGGTCCATCCATGGGCCGTGCCATTCGGCGCCTGAGGGTTTATTTGAATCGATGGAGGTCCCCGAGGGGTGGGGGAAATCAGGACGGCTGGTGAGCTCGGCAATGACAGGAGTGAAATGGGAGGGGGCACAGTGTCCATGGGCTGTGCTTGGAGACCTCCGTGTGGGCAGAGCTAATGTCCCAAAGTGTCCCAGGGCAGACAGTGAGCCAGGACAGCTCTCCCCCAGTCCAGGCTGGGTCACTGTGTGTCTGACAGCAGCCGGAGATACTCACAGTCAGCGTAAAGGTGACCGGACCCCTCAGTGCTCAGTCGTCCCCATCCACCAACCTAACCAAAAAGGAGACAGTGCCCAAGTTAAAGACTTGCTCACAGCATACAAAAATTCTCCTTCTAAACTAACTTGGTACAAATGCCAAATGTTTGCAGTCTGTCTGTTTCCAGTCATTCCTTTAAATAATAATAATTATAATCGTTGATTAAATGTAAGGCATCTGAGCAACGTTAGACTTAAAGGGCACAGGTTTCGACCCCAGTCCAAATCTTAGCAGGGAAGCTAGCCAAGATTACCCAGGTAATTACAATCCAGCAGATTTACATTCTAATTAATTCAGTGGATCATTACAATTTAAAATGTAATAGTTTAATACTTACTCTTGCCAAAGCAACCAGGCTGTTCCACCTCTTGTGGCACTGGTCTGCCTCACCTCACGCCTATATCGCCCCATATTATTGATAGGTCCGGGCGGGGGGGGGGGGGGGGGGAAGAGGTTCCCCACGCCCACCCCAGGTTAATTGTCCCCACCCACTTTCCACCTCATTTACGAGGGTCTCATTCGCTTCATCGGAAAAGGCTTTCTCCCTCCTTCTCCTTGACAGCTCTTCCTGCTGCACACTTGTATCGCTCGACGTTTTTGAGTAAAAATAATGTACACACCTCCAAGATTTAAGACTAAAGTTTAAAGAACAGAGACAATACTCAAATTACATCTAAATCAACGATCAACTCAGATGACTGCTTGTTTCTCTCTCCTTCTCTCTCTCCCTCTCTTTGACTCTTCTGAGCATGTGCAGATGACCCCTGAACCCCCGAATCGCGGGAAAACTGCTTTGCTAAAAAAAAACGCGCATGCGCAGAACGGCCGTTGCTGTGGACGTCAGCCTTGCACGATTGAATACATCGCTAAGGCCCATTTCACATCGCTAAGGCCCATTTCACATCGCTAAGGCTATCGACCAAAATAAAAAGCCGAAACTAGCGATCTTTAAAATGGGCGATATTCCAGCGATCCTGAAAAATAAAAAAAGACTAAGGCTGGAAATATCGCCCATTTTTGGGCCATAGCGGTCATAGTATTAGAGCCAGACCTTTCAGGAGTGAAGTTAGGGAACACTTCTGCACATAAAAGGTGCTGGAAGTTTGGAACTCTTCCGCAAATGACAATTGATGCTGGGTCAATTGTTCATTTTAAATCTAAGATTGATAGATTTTTGTTAAAAGAGATATATTCTCTACAGTTTAGAAGAATGAAAGGTGATCTCATTGAAACATACACAATTTTTACAGAGCTCGACAGGGTAGATGCAGGGAGGATGTTTCCCCGAGCTGGGGAGTCTAGGACCAGGGGTCACAATCTCAGAATAAGGGGTCGGTCATTTAGGACTGAGATGAAGAGAAACTTCTTCACTCAGAGGGTGGTGAATCTTTGGAATTCTCTACCCCAGAGGGCTGTGGAGGCTCAGTCGTTGAGTATATTCAAGACAGAGATCGATAGATTTTTGGATATTAACGGAATCCAGGGATTATGGGGATAGTGCAGGAAAGTGGAGTTGAGGTAGAAGATCTCATTGAATGGAGGAGCAGCCTCAAGGGGCCGAATGGCCTACTCCTGCTCCTATTTCTTATGTTCTTTCTTATGATATGGGGCAACGGTTGAATGGGCGGAACAGGCTCGAGGGGCTGAATGGCCTACTCCTGTTCCTATCTATCTATGTTTCGCCCTCCTCCAGCGCCTCTCCTCCGTTGTCCAGACTCGGTGGACTCACCTCACCTGGTTCCACTCTTACCCATCTAGTCATTACCAGAGAATCTCCTCTATTGGCCCCTCCATCACCTCTCCTTGCCCAACATCCCATTCTGCATATGCCACAATTTTCACCCGTTGCGGAAGATTAAACATTGCGGAAATGAAAGCCATCGTCTTCGATCCCCTGCTGCAAACTCCGTACCCTCGCTACTGATTCTATTCTCCTCCCTGACCACTGCCTCAGGCTGAATCAGACTGTTCTCAGCCTTGGCGTCCTATTCAACCCTGAGCTGAGCTCCACCACCAAGACCAGCTACATCCACCTCCCTAACATCACCTGTCACCATTCCTGCCTCCGCCCATCTGTTGCAGAAACTGTTTCATGTCTTTGTCATCACCAGACTTGACTATTTCGATCCTCTCCTGGCTGCCCTCCATCTTGCACCCTCCGTAAACTTCCAAACCTCTTCTGCCAGTATCATAACTCGCACCAAGTCCCGTTCTCACATCACCCTGGTCTTTGATGACTGACGTTAGCTCTTGGTCCTCCAACGTGCCCATTTTAAAATTCTCATCCTCGTGTTGAAATCCATTTATGGCCTTGCCCCTCCCTATCTCTGTGACATCCTCCAGCCCCCCAACCCTCCCCGATCTCTATCCCTCTGACTCTGACCTTTTGTTCATCTCCCCTCCCTCCACCTCATCATTGGTGGCCGTGCTTTCAGCAATCTAGACTCGAAACTCTGGGCAAAGCCACTGGACCAAGACCTAGCTCTGTCAAGCCCGTGTGGTGGCTGGTGTGCAACGGCCACCCCACGTTAAAAAAATCCACGCACAGGCATCTTCCACCCTTCAGGATGTAGTTTGGGATCTGGAATATTAGGTCCTTCATTGGAACACCTGTGAATTCACCCCATTTTGGCGGGGAAGCTTCGAGGGACTGCCTATGATAATGATAAAATTCTGGGAATCCCAATTCTTCTGCCTCTCCACCTCTCTGGCCTCCTGTAAGACCCTCCTTAAAACCTACCTATCGCTAAGGTTTGGGTCACACCTCCTAATGTCTCCTTCTTTGGCTCGGCTTCGGTCTGATTCCGCTCCTGTGAATTGCCTTGGGAAGTTTTTCTACATTAAACATGTCTATAAATGCCAGTTGTTGCTGTTTAACAAGTTTGATTTAACCCATTCGGATCTGAGATTATTTTTTACTTGAAATTCTATTTTTCTGTCCTTTCTTGCTTCCCCCTTCTCCAGAGGCACAGGGGGTTAAATTGGTTAGTCCCTGAAAACGGGAGTGGGGATCGCGATGCGCCATTAACCCACGCCCGTTCAGTGGCATGCAGGCAGGATGTCGACTTTGTGTTGCCTGCTCACGATAAAGATTTCTGCCTGCAGCCAGCGCTAACCACACTGTTCATCGGCTGTCGCATCAGCAGGGGGCCCAATATGGTTACTTCCCTGCAATATTTAAAGCTAGCCTGCACCTCTTAAAGCCAGCCTGCATCTTTTGAAGGGAAGGTGCATTGTGGCTGCCGCAGGTTCTGAGATCATTGGGAATAGAGTGCTGTGAAACAACCAGCTCTGACTGACCATGGGGGAAGAGTGGGTAACAAGGTTTTCGAACGCTGCACTGCAGGTCTTCGTGGAAGAGGTGGAACAGAGGAGAAATGTACTGTATCCTCATGGGGACAGGAGTCCTTACAGACACTTGCTCAGAAGGCAGTGGTAGAGATAGTGGAGGAAGTCAATCCCAGGAATATAGCTCTTTGGACCAGGATGCAGTGCAGGAGCAAGTTTAATGATCTCACACGAGGGGTTCAGGTCAGTGAATGCATCTTCAAATGCCACACCCCACCAACTGCACCACCAGCCTCAACCACTGCTCAGTTCATCAGCGTCATCATCATCATAGGCAGTCCCTCGGAGTCGAGGATGACTTGCTTCCACACTAAAAATGAGTCCTCAGGTGACTGAAGAGTCCAATGTGGGACCTACAGTCTCTGTCACAGGTGGGGCAGATGGTGGTTGGAGGAACGGGTGGGTGGGGGGCCTGGGTTACCGTGCGCTTCTTCCGCTGTCGACGCTTGGCTTCAGCTTGCTCCCGGCGAAGAGACTCGAGGTGTTCAGCACCCTCCCGGATGCTCTTCCTCCACATTGTGGTCTTGGGCCAGGGATTCCCAGGTGTCGGTGGGGATGTTACATTTTCAAGTAGGCTTTGAGGGTGCCCTTGAAGCATTTCCTCTGCCCACCTGGAGCTCGCTTGCTGTGCAGGAGTTCCGAGTAGTGCACTTGCTTTGGGAGTCTCGTGTCAGGCATGCGGACAATGTGGCCTGCCCTACGGAGCTGATCGAGTGTGGGCAACGCTGGAGATATTAGCCTGAGCGAGAACACTGACCGTGCGCCTATCCTGCCAATGGATTTGCAGGATCTTACGGAGGCAACATTGGTGGTACTTCTCCAGTGTTTTGAGGTGCCTGCTGTACATAGTCCATGTCTCTGAAACATATAGGAGGGCGGGTATCACCACTGCTCTGTAGACCTTGGTGCCGGGTTTGAGGTCCGGATCTTCAAACACTCTCTTCCTCAGGTGACCGAAGGCTGCACTGGCACACTGAAGGCGGTGTTGGACCTCATCATTGATGCCTGCCCTTGTTGACAGTAGGCTCCCGAGGTATGGAAAATGGTCCACGTTGTCCAAGGCCTCGTTGTGGATTTTGATAACCGGGGGGGCAGTGCTGTGTGGTGGGGGCAGGTTGGTAGAGGACATTTGTCTTACAGATGTTTAGTGTAAGGCCCTTGCTCTCGTACGCCTCGGTGAAGGTGTTGACGATGGCTTGTATTGTGTTCCGAACACAGATGAGGCTGCACACAGGGAGGTTAAAGTAACAGTGACCTCAGTCTTTAATAAGACACTCCAGAGTGAGGAACAGGCCTTACGGGCCGGCTTATATCGAGTGCTCCCAAGGGATGCTGGGATCCCTTGGGACTTCAGGGGATGCGCTCCCTGGTGATGGAACATGGGAGTGCATGCTTTACAGATACACAACATCACGCTCCCGCCAAAGTCAAAGTGAAAACTATTTACAAGGTGAGGTGGTCGGGAGCCTTTCTTTCCCTGGTGGACCGCCTCGGTACAAATGTCTGTTCTGATGTGTTGGCTGTGCCCTCGCTGGGCTGGCGTGTTGTTGGCCCTGCAGGGCTGCTAGGTGAGCCTGGCCTTGCTGGGCTGTTGGGCGTGATGGGTTCGATTTCCTGGTCTGGGATGGTGTCGTTGATCCTTTGGGTGTGTGTTGTGGGCTCGAAAAAGGTGGTGTCTGCTGTGGGTTGTTCAGGGCAGTCTGTGAACCGCAGCCTCGTTTGGTCCAGTGCTTTCTGCAAATTTGCCCATTGTCTAGTTTGACTACAAACACCCTATTCCCTTCTTTAGCTATCACCGTGCCCGTGATCCACTTGGGACCATGTCCATAGTTTAGCACATATACAGGGTCATTCAGATCAATTTCCCGTGACAGTGGCGCGACCATCGTTTACATTTTTTTGCTGCCGCCTGCTCTCTACCTGATCATGCAGTTTGGGGTGAACTAGCGAGAGTCTGGTTTTAAGTGTCCTTTTAATGAGTAGCTCAGCCAGGGGCACCCCTGTGAGTGGTAGGGGTCTCGTGCAGTAGCTGAGCAGTACTCGGGACAGGCGGGTTTGGAGTGAACCTTCTGTGATTCGTTTAAGGTTCTGTTTGTACTGCCTGCTCTGCCTGCCCATTGGAGGCTGGTTTAAACGGGGCCAAGGTAACATGTTTGATCCCATTGCGGGTCATGAATTCTTTAAATTCGGCACTGGTGAAACATGGCCCGTTGTCACTGACCAGTATGTCAGGCAGGCCGTGGGTGGCAAACATGGCCCTCAGGCTTTCAATGGTGGTGGTGGCGGTGCTTCCCGATGTTATTTCACATTCAATCCATTTCACATTCAATCCCACCACCACCAGGAACATTTTACCGAGAAACGGGCCCGCATAGTCGACATGGATCCTCGACCATGGTCTGGAGGGCCAGGACCACAAACTTAGTGGTGCCTCTCTGGGCGCGTTGCTCAACTGAGCACATACGCTGCATTGCCATACACAGGAATCTAAGTCAGAGTCGATACCGGGCCACCACACGTGGGATCTGGCTATCGCTTTCATCATTACTATACCCGGGTGTGGAGATCCGAGATGAACGTCTCGCTGTCCTTTTTGAGTAGCACTACGTGGTTACCCCACAACAGGCAGTCTGCCTGAATGGACAGCTCGTCCTTTCGACCCTGGAACGGCTTGATTAGCTCTTGCATTTCAACGGGGATGCTGGCCCAGCTCCCATGCAATACACAGTTGTTTTACTAGGGACAGCAGAGGATCTTGGCTGGTCCAAGTCCTAATCTGGCGGGCCGTGATAGGTGATTTATCATTTTCAAATGCTTCCATGACCATCAACAAGTCTGCGGGCTGCGCCAACATCAACAAGTTTGCAGGCTGCGCCATTTCCAACCCCGTGGTGGGCAATGGTAGCCGACTGAGAGCATCCGCACAGTTCTCGGTGCCTGGCCTGTGGCGGATGGTATAGTTATACGCTGATGACACGAGTGCCCACCTTTGTATGCGGGCTGAGGCATTGGTATTTATCCCCTTGTTTTCAGCGAACAGGGATATGAGGGGCTTGTGATCGGTTTCCAGCTCAAATTTGAGGCCAAACAGGTACTGATGCATTTTCTTTACCCCGAACACACGCGCTAATGCCTCTTTCTCAATCATGCTGTAGGCCCTCTCAGCCTTAGACAAGCTCCTGGAAGCATAGGCGACAGGTTGCAACTTCCCGGCAATGTTAGCTTGTTGTAATACACACCTGACTCCGTACGACGATGCGTCACATGCTAGCACAGGTCTTTTACACGGGTTATACAATACAAGCAGCTTGTTGGAGCATAAAATGTTTCTGGCTTTCTCAAAAGCAATTACTTGTTTTTTTTCCCCATACCCAGTTCTCACCTTTGCGCAATAACACATGTAGGGGCTCTAAAAGGGCGCTTAACCCCGGTAGGAAGTTACCAAAATAGTTGAGGAGTCCTAGGAAAGACCACAGCTGCATGACGTTCTGTGGCCTGGGCGCATTCCTGATAGCCTCTGTCTTGGCGTCTGTGGGCCGAATGTCGCCCGCCGCGATCTTTCTCCCCAAAAACTCCACTTCTGTTGCCTGAAGATGCATTTCGACCTCTTCAGCCGCAGCCCTACGCGATCCAGTCGCTGAAGTCCTCCAGGTTTTGTAGGTGCTCGATGGTGTCCCGACCTGTGACCAATATGTCGTCCTGAAAGACCACTGTGTGTGGTACCGACTTGAGTAGGCTCTCCATGTTTCTCTGGAAGATCGCTGCAGCCGACCGAATTCCAAACGGGCATCTGTTGTAGATGAACAGTCCCTTGTGCGTGTTGATGCAGGTGAGGCCCTTCGAAGACTCCTCCAGCTCCTGCGTCATGTAGGCCGAAGTCAGGTCAAGCTTGGTGAACGTCTTGCCTCCCGCCAGTGTCGCAAATAGGTCGTCTGCCTTAGGTAGCGGGTATTGGTCCTGTAGCGAGAAACGATTAATAGTTACTTTATAAACGCCGCCAATCCTGACCGCGCCATCATTTTTGAGTACTGGAACAATCGGGCTGGCCCACTCGCTGAATCCCACTGGGGAGATGATGCCTTCGCGTTGCAGCCTGTCCAGCTCGATTTCCACTCTCTCCCTCATCATGTGAGGTACCGCTCGCGCCTTGTGGTGAATGGGTCGTGCCTCTGGGACCAAGTGGATCCGCACCTTCACCCTGGAAAAGTTTCCACTGCCTGGCTCAAAAACGGAAGGAAATTTGTTAAGAACCTGGGTACATGAGGCCTCATCGACATGTGATAGCACTTGGATGTCATCCCAGTTCCAGCGGATTTTGCCCAGCCAGCTTCTTCCAAGCAGTGTGGGGCCATCGCCCGGGACAATCCAAAGTGGCAGTTTGTGCACGTTGCCCTCGTAGGTGACCTTGACCATGGCACTGCCCAGGACAGTGATGAGCTCTTTGGTGTACGTTCTCAGTTTCATGTGGATGGGGCTCAGGGCTGGTCTGAGTGCCTTGTTGCACCACAGTCTCTCAAAAATCTTTTTGCTCATGATGGATTGGCTAGCGCTAGTGTCCAGTTCCATGGCTACGGGTAAGCCATTCAATCTTACATTGAGCATTATAGATTGACATTTAATCGAAAATGTGTGCACCCCATGTACTTCAGCATCTGCCTCCTGTCTCTGAGGCTCGAAATTGCTTTGATCCACCATGGACCGATCTTCCTCTGCCACGTGGTGGTTAGCATGCTTTGCAGAGCTTGCAGCTCGTCTGCAAGCTCATTAGAGGTGCCCCATTGTTCCACAGCTCTTGCAAACCTACCCTTTGAAGCGGCATGAATAGGCTGAATGGAAGCCTCCACAACACCAACAAGGTGTGAATGAATTGTCATCCTTTGTTGGGGACTCTGAGTCATCTGGATCACTTGAGGCCTGCTGGCAGTTGCAGACTCGTGGGTTCTGCCCTATACATTTCTGCTTGCAAACACAGTTCCAGTTAATTTATGAACATTGCTAGCACTTGTTTGCTGAGAGATTTGTTTGGTGTTATCACTGGTGGACATAAACACCTGTGCTATCGCAATGGCCTTACTGAGGGTCGGTGTCTCTACAGTCAAAAGTTTTTGTAGGATGGTCTCGTGGCCAATGCCCAGTTCAAAAAATTCTCTGAGCATTTGCTCCAGGTAGCCATCAAACTCACATTGTCCTGCAAGTCGCCTTAGCTCGGCGACGTAGCTCACCACTTCCTGACCTTCAGATCGCTGGCACATATAGAACCGATACCTCGCCATCAGTACGCTCTCCCTCGGGTTAAGATGCTCCCGAACCAGTGTACACAGCTCCTCATATGACTTATTTGTGGGTTTCACCAGAGCCAGAAGATTCTGCATGAGGCTGTAGGTCGGTGCCCCGCAGACCGTGAGGAGGACCGCTCTCCTTTTTGCAGCGCTTCCTTCTCCATCCAGCTCATTGGCTACAAAGTACTGGTCTAGCCGTTCGACATAGGCTTCCCAGTCCTCACCCTCCGAGAACTTCTCCAGGATGCCCACAGTTTGCTGCATCATTGCGTTGGATTCGTATTCGCGTCGCCAGTTATTGTGTTCCTAACACAGATGAGACTGCACACAGGGAGGTTAAAGTAATAGTGACCTCAGTCTTTATTAAGACACTCCAGAGTGAGGAACAGGCCTTAGGGGCCGGCTTATATACAGTGCTCCCAAGGGATGCTGGGATCCCTTGGGACTTCAGGGGATGCGCTCCCTGGTGGCGGAACATGGGAGAGCATGCTTTACAGATACACAACAGCTTGGAGTTTGGCCTCCGAGTGTGCACAGACGCAAGCGTCGTCTGTGTACTGTAATTCGATGACTGCTCAATTCGCCACACCCCCATCACTCACCTCCCAACAATCTCGATCAATCAGGACTCATACCTAACATTCATAGCTTCACCTCACCCTCACACACTGAGCACTGCTGAAAGCCTCACACCCATATCTCACAGCTTGCACACACTGCCAGCTATTCTACCATGACAGACACATCACTCAGAATGCCCGACACTCAGTGACACACTTCCTTCTCTCTTACAGGAGACGGTGGTGCACCACCAGAGACAGCAGGGACGAGTCAGATGGGGAACGCTCTAACCCCCATGGAGGAGCTGCTGCTGGCCATATTGGGACGGCCATTGCTGAGACGATAGTAGCCTTGTACCTAATCCTCCTCACATCCCACTTCTCCCTTATCCCACTATCTTTGCTGACAGAGAAGCTGCTGATGGTGCAAGCAAGCACTTCTTACATTCCCCCTCACCACAACCCTGCCCTTGTCCCTCTTTCCTTTCACATACGGAAGAGCTGCAACCCGCCCGGGCTGTGCAGGTACAGCAAGTGATCAGGAAGGCCAATGGTATCTTGGCCTTTATTGCAAAGGGGATGGACTATAAAAGCAGGGAAGCCTTGCTGCAGTTATACAGGGTATTGGTGAGGCCACACCTGGAATACTGTGTACTGTTTTGGTTTCCATATTTACGAAAGGATATACTTGCTTTGGAGGCAGTTCAGAGAAGGTTCACTAGGTTGATTCTGGAGGTGAGGGGGTTGACCTAATCTGAGGAAGGACGTTCTTGCTATTGAGGGAGTGCAGCGAAGGTTCACCAGACTGATTCCCGGGATGGCTGGACTGACATGTGAGGAGAGACTGGATCAACTGGGCCTTTATTCACTGGAGTTTAGAAGGATGAGAGGGGATCTCATAGAAATGTATAACATTCTGACAGGACTGGACAGGTTAGATGCGGGAAGAATGTTCTCGATGTTGGGGAAGTCCAGAACCAGGGGACATAGTCTTAGGATAAGAGGTAAGCCATTTAGGACTGAGATGAGGAGAAACTTCGTCACTCAGAGAGTTGTTAACCTGTGGAATTCCCTGCTGCAGAGAGTTGTTGATGCCAGTTCATTGGGTATATTCAAGAGGGAGTTACAGCTAAGGGGATCAAGGGGTATGGAGAGAAAACAGGAAAGGGGTACTGAGGGAATGATTAGCCATAATCTTATTGAATGGCTGTGCAGGCTTGAAGGGCCGAATGGCCTACGCCTGCACCTATTTTCTATGTTTCTATGTTTGACTCATGAGGAAAGGTTGAGTAGGTTGGGCCTTTACTCATTGGAATTCAGAAGAATGAGAGGTGATCTTATCGAAATGTATAAGATTATGAGGGGGCTTGACAAGGTGGATGCAGAGAGGATGTTTCCACTGATGGGAGAGACTAGAACTAGGGGGCACGATCTTAGAATAAGGGGCCGCCCATTTAAAACTGAGATGAGGAGAAATTTCTTCTCTCAGAGGGTTGTAAATCTGTGGAATTTGCTGCCTCAGGGAGTTGTGGAAGCTGGGACATTAAATAAATTTAAGACAGAAATAGACAGTTTCTTAAACGATAAGGGGATAAGGGGTTATGGGGAACGGGCGGGGAAGTGGAGCTGAGTCCATGATCAGATCAGCTAAGATCTTATTGAATGGTGGAGCGGGCTCGAGGGGCTGTGTGGCCTACGCCTGCTCCTATTTCTTATGTTCTTATGTTTTTATGAGGGAAGACAGTGATGATGAAGGCACACCGCCCCTCGGTTTTACACTCGATGCCACCAGCTGAGATACTGGGCTGGATATTCGGCTTTGCTGATTTCGGGGCGGTAATGGCGGTGGGGCAGTAAAGTTTGCGCCCGGGAACAGTTTGCGCCTCAGTTAGCAAAATTGGGCAGCTGGGCCCCGAGTGTGGGGCGGAGAGCTAAGGGAGGCGTTGTACATCTCTCTCGGGGCGCTAGGCCGGCTGAGCATGGGACAATCCCGAGCTAAACGGCCAGCCTCGGAGCGCCCTGAGGGAGGCCTGGGGAGAAAAACAAACCTGAACAGAAATACCAAGAACATTCCCATTACATAGTCCAGGCCACCACAACATAAGTCACAAAAAAAACAATCACACTTACCTGAGGTGGACACTACTGACCTCACTGCAGCCGCTACAGCTCGGACCCGCCAGTTTCCACAGGCGGTCCCAGCAGGGGGCGCTCTACGGGGCGCTTGGGGTCGGGCGGCAGCCAACAATCGAGCCGGTGTCACAACCAGGGGCGTTGCACACCGGCTCGCCTCTCCCAGGTGGTAATGTTCCATGCCCCGCCGAAACCGGCACCGAATGTCCCGGCAGGGTGCTGGAGGCTGGCTGCTCACCCCGGAAGTGCTTACCACCGCCATTGCCACCCCTCCGGGGCACTAACAGGGACGGCAGACCCCTGAAGATAGTTGGGCCCAGGACACTGACCCGAGGAACTCCTGCAGCGATGTCCTGGGGCTGAGATGATTGACCTCCAACCACCACAACCATCTTCCTTTGTGCTGGATATGACTCCAGCCAGTGGAGAGTTTTCCCCCTGATTCCCATTGACCAGTTTTACTCGGGCTCCTTGCTGCCACACTCGATCAAATGCTGCCTTGATGTCGAGGGCAGTCACTCTCACCTCACCTCTGGAATGCAGCTCTTCAGTCCATGTTTGGACCAAGGCTGTAATGAGGTCTGGAGCTGAGTGGTCCTGCCAGAACAGGTTATTGGTGAGTAAGTGCCGCTTGATAGCACTGTCGACAACACCTTTTATCACTTTGCTGATGATTGAGAGTAGACTGATGGGGCAGTAACTGGCCGAATTGGATTTGTCCTGCTTTTTGTGGACAGGACATACCTGGGTAGTTTTCCCCATTGTCGAGTAGATGCCAGTGTTGTAGCTGTACTGGAACAACTTGGCTAGAGGCTCGGCTAGTTCTGGAGCACACGTCTGTGGCCTCCCGATGAGAGCCCTTCTCCCCCTCCTCCTACTCCCCCTCCTCCCTCTTCTAGCAGCTTGTCCTGCTCTGCGTGGCCTCTGCTCATTCTCCCAGGTATGCTCAACGCCAAGGGGAAGGCCTACTGGTCCACCCATGTCTCGGAGCGACCGGTCTGTGCACAGGCCCGCAAGCCATCAAAAAAGTACTTCAGCAGCTGCCAGCTCCCTCACTTCAGACGACTGAAACTTTAACCAACGACAGGAAGCACTCAAAATGCATAGGTTTGCAGCAACAGCCAGAAGAAGTAAAGCAGCACCTAAGCTGTGAGGAGTTGATGATCCTGTTAAATAACGTTGGTGCTGGGTCCTTCCTGCTGCTGAACACGTGTTCAGCTGTGCAAGGTTAATAGGCTGGGGCGTGGAACTCCAAAATGGCAGCGCTGGTGTTGTCATGATCTGCCTGCTCTGCACACTTCAAATGGACAGTAGACATTTTCCCAAAATGGCGTCCGGCGCACATCATTTCAGAATTGTGTGTGCGCACCGTGGATGTCATTTTAGAACTTTAAGGGGCCTTGTAGCGCCCAAATAACGGGTGTTACTGTGCCCAATATTGCTGCCACAGCGCCACTCTTGCACCAGTGCCCCATCCTATTGGTGATTCTCCATGTGCGAGCCCAGACAGTAAGATACATCATGCTGTTTGACTGTGGGGGCATCACTCCTATCCTCACCTGGCTTCCACGCACGCTCGCTTTGGTGCAAGAGTCTGCCAAGGGGGAAACAGACTGATCATTTCCCCCCCCCCCCCGTGCATCAAGAGTCCTGAGGCAAACTGTTGAAGACCCTGCTGATAGTACCCGTCTGGCTGAGTTACTCATTGGGCAAAGGTAACTTCAACACTGACACCCTGGGGCAGGGGGCGTGGGGACATTGTATCCGGGCAGAAGTGGTGATTTTAGTCTGCTTTCATCATCAAAGAGTTGGTAACAGTCCATGCAATTAGTCGCCGTCTCCATGGCAACCATGTCAGTGGGCGGGACTTCACCTCACGACCGTGGGGACCCAATTTTCATGTCGATGGGCACGTTATGAATAGCTGGGGAGCAGACAACAGGCAAACGGATCCGACAGGTCACGAGCAGCAGGGTCGGAGCAAGTCCCCGAATCAAAAGACAAAACAGACACAAATCCCGTTCACTATTTTGCGAGAAGCAAGGAAAAGGCTTGTGCAGCTCGACTCTGCCAACACAGACTGACTCACAACAATAAAGAGCGCAGATCAATGTCAAGTAATTTCAGGTTACTGATGCCACACGTTTGTCTGAATGAAAGCTGCATCAAGATCATGAGCATTCACCATTGGTTGAGTGAAGGTATCTAACTTGTTGTGGGGAGGGCCAAGCGACTCCCGTTAAATAGGCTACCCAGAATCCGGTGCAGCAAAATGAAACTACATCGTTGCCAAGCAACCACTTCTAGTTTATTTTCTTACCTGTCACTGTGCGTCAGTAACAGTGTAAGGTGTAATATTCCATTGTCACACCTCGTAAAATAAACCTCAGTATTGCATGTAGCCTAATCTAATCACCAATACCTCCGACTTCCACCTCCATAATATCACCCCCGCCTTAGCTCATAAGAACATAAGAAATAGGAGCAGGAGAAGGTCATACGGCCCCTCGAGCCTGCTCTGCCATTTAATAAGATCATGGCTGATCTGATCATGGACTCAGCTCCACTTCCCCGCCCGCTCCCCATAACCCTTTATTCCCTTATCGCTCAAAAATCTGTCTGTCTCAGCCTTAAATATATTCAATGACCCAGCCTCCACAGCTCTCTGGGGCAGAGAATTCCATAGATTTACAACCCTCTGAGAGAAGAAATTTCACCTCATCTCAGTTTTAAATGGGCGGCCCCTTATTCTGAGACTATGTCCCCTAGTTTTAGTTTCCCCCATCAATGGAAACATCCTCTCTGCATCCACCTTGTCGAGCCCCTCATTATCTTATAAGTTTCAATAAGATCACCTCTCATTCTTCTGAACTCCAATGTGTATAGGCCCAACCTACTCAACCTATCCTCATAAGTCAACCCCCTCAACTCCGGAATCAACCGAGTGAACCTTCTCTGAACAGCCTCCAATGCAAGTATATCCTTCCTTAAATACGGAGACCAAAACTGTACGCAGTACTCCAGGTGTGGCCTCACCAATACCCTGTACAGTTGTAGCAGGACTTCCCTACTTTTATACTCTCTCCCCCTTGTAATAAAGGCCAAGATTCCATTGGCCTTCCTGATTACTTGCTGTACCTGCATACTAACTTTTTGTGTTTCATGCACAAGGACCCCCAGGTCCCTCTTAACTGCAGCACTTTGCAATTTTTCTCCATTTAATTAATAATTTGCTTTTCTATTTTTTCTGCCAAAGTTGATAATCTCACATTTTCCCACATTATACTCCATCTGCCAAAATTTTTGCCCACTCACTTAGCCTGTCTATATCCCTTTGCAGATTTTTTTGTGTCCTCCTCACAACTTGCTTTCCCACCCATCTTTGTATCATCAGCAAACTTGACTACATTACACTCGGTCCCTTCATCCAAATCATTAATATAGATTGTAAATAGTTGAGGCCCCAGCATCGATCCCTGCGGCACCCGACTAGTTACTGTTTGCCAACCGGAAAATGACCCATTTTTCCCGACTCTCTGTTTTCTGTTAGTTAGCCAATCCTCTATCCATGCTAATATATTACCCCCAACCCCATGATCTTTTATCTTGTGTGGTAACCTTTTATGTGGCACCTTATCGAATGCCTTCTGGAAATCCAAATACACCACATCCACTGGTTCCCCCTGATCCACCCTGCTCGTTACATCCTCAAAGAAATCCAGCAAATTTGTCAAACATGATCTCCCTTTCATAAAACCATGCTGACTCTGCTTGATTGAATCATGCTTTTCCAAATGTCCTGCTACTGCTTCCTTAATGGACTCCAGCATTTTCCCAACGACAGATGTTAGGCTAACTGGTCTATAGTTTCCTGCTTTTTGTCTGCCTCCTTTTTTAAATAGGGGCGTTACATTTGCGGTTTTCCAATCCGCTGGGACTGCACCAGAATCCAGGGAATTTTGGTAGATAACAACCAATGCATTCACTATGTCTGCAGCCACTTCTCTTAAGACCCTAGGATGTAAGGCATCAGGTCCAGGGAACTTGTCTGCCTTTAGTCCCATTATTTTACCGAGTACTACTTCATTAGTGATAGTGATTGTATTAAGTTCCTCCCTACCTATAGCCCCTTGATTATCCACTATTGGGATGTTTTTGTGTCTTCTATCGTGAAGACCGATACAAAATATTTGTTCAACGTCTCTGCCATTTCCCTGTTCCCCATTATTAATTCCCCAGTCTCATCCACCAGGGGACCAACATTTACTTTAGCCACTCTTTTCCTTCTTAAGTAGAAACACCTGTAGAAACTCATACTATCTGTTTTTGTATTTCATGCTAGTTTACTTTCATAATCTATCTTCCCTCTTTTAATCATTTTTTTAATTGTTCTCTGCTGGCTTTTAAAAGTTTCCCAATCCTCTAGCCTCCCACTAGTCTTGTCCACATTGTATGCCTTTGTTTTCAATTTGATACCCTCCCTTATTTTCTTAGTTAGCCACGGATAGTTATCCTTTCTCTTACAGTCTTTCCTTCTCATTGGGATATATGTCTGTTGCGAGTTATGAAATATCTCCTTAAATGTCTGCCACTGCTCATTAACCGTCCCACTCTGTAATCTATTGTTCCAGTCCACTTTAGCCAACTCTGCCCTTATACCTTTGTAGTCTCCTTTATTTAAGCTTTGGAACCTGGTTTGAGAACCAACTTTCTCACCCTCCAACTTAATTTGAAATTCAACCATATTATGGTCATTCATTCCTAGAGGATCCTTTACTAGGAGATCATTTATTAATCCTGCCTCGTTACACAGTACTAGAGCTAAGATAGCCTGCTCCCTGTTTGGTTCCGCAACGTACTCCCAATGGCACTAGCAAACCCCACCGTGAGGATATTGATCCCAGCTCTGTTGAGGTGCAACCCGTCCGGCTTGTACAGGTCCCACCTCCCCCAGAAGTGGTCCCAATGCCTCAGGAAACTAAAGCCCTCCACCTGCACCATCTCTCCAGCCACGCAGTCATCTGCTCTATCCTCCTATTTCTGTACTCACTGGCTCGTGGCACCGGGAGTAATCCGGAGATTGCTACCTTTGAGGTCCTGCTTTTTAATCTCTCTCCTAACTCCCTAAACTCTGCCTGCAGGACCTCATCCCTCTTCCTACCTCTGTCATTGGTACCGACGTGGACCACGACCTCTGGCTGTTCACCCTCTCCCCCCAGAATGCCCTGCAGCCGCTCAGTGACATCCTTGACCCTGGCACCAGGGAGGCAACATACCATCCTGCCGCCTGCTGCTGAAACCCTCATCCGTGCCTTAGTTATCTCCAGCCTTGATTATTCCAAGGCCTCCCATCCTGAACCCTCCATAAACGTAGGAGTTGAAATTCCATTTTGAACGCTAGCTGTTACTGCCAGCGGGAGGTGGCTAGCCAGCGGCAAAGTCCTAACGTTGGCAGCAAGCGGCGTCCATGCCTCCGGAGAGATTTAGTTGGGTCTTTGGTGGAGGCGCTAAGAGGTAACGCTGCGTCCTCTGATGCCACCCGGGTGGCGACGTCATCCAGCGTGCAACACCCCCTTGTGGCTGCTCCCGCAATATTTGTTCTCCACGGCGTCCGTCCCGGCAGGCGTTCGTACAGCCTGAACAAAATGGTGAGTATATAGCGGAGCTGGGGTGGAATAGCCCAGAGGGCAAGGTAAGTTGTTCTCTTTATTTATTTCTGCATATTGTCATTGGTTCCAATACCGGAGAAGTGTGTGCGTGTGTGTGTGGGGAAAAATTTTAGGTTGTTTATTCCTCCTGTTTTCCCCCAGCATGACAGCAGCCTCCCACTGGGGAAATTCAGTTGGCCTCCTGAGCTCCCGCTGGAGGGTGAGTGTACAACTCCACTTTTTAGCGCTGCTCTCTCATCTTTAGGCGGAAAAACTCAATTTAGCCGTTGGAGCCTGCACCTAATTCCCGGCGGTAAAATCAGCCCTCAGGCGGTGACACCACCTCAAAACCGGCGGGACCGAATTTCAAACCCTTAAGCTCCACCGCCATTTGGGGGAAAGAGAGTTCCAGATTTCAACTAGCCTTGTGTGATAAATGTGCTTCCCAATTCCCCTCCCACACAGCCGAGCTCTCATTTTAAGGTCATGTCCCCTCATTCTTGATTTCCCCACCTGAGGAAATAGTTTCTCTCTATCTACCCTATCAAATCCAATTAACATTTTAAACACCGCGATCAGATTACCCCTCCCTCTTCTAAACTCAACCGAGCACAGACTAAGCTTAAGCAACCTGTTGCCATAATTTAACCCCTTTAGGCTTGGTATCATTCTGGTGAATTTGGTCTTCAAGCCGATATTTCCTTCCTGAGGTGGGAGGCGCAGAACTGAACAGTTACTACAGGTGGGGTCTGAGCAAAGCTCTGTACAACTGAAGCATAACTCCCTCCCCTTGGTATTCCAGCCCCCTGGAGATACAGGCCAATATTCCATTAGCCTTTTTGATTGTCTTTTGTGCCAGTGCACTCGTGTTTTAGTGATCTGTGTCCCTTTGCTATTCTACAGTTGCTAGGGGGCGATTTTCAGCAAGGCCTCCACCCATCCAGGTGCCACCCAACGTACCGGGCGGTACTTTGAGCGGGATATTCCTGGCCGAGGTCCCTCGAAGGGCGGCAATTGGACGACGTACGTCGCCAATCTGGGCGACAGCTCTCATTCTCGGCGGCAAAGGCGCTTTCTGCCCAAGTACCGCCAGGATGGAGGCGGGCCCATGGGGGGGGGGGGGATTAAAAAAAGTCACCAATAAAAAAATACAAAAACTAATCGGAAGACCTTCAGGGGACCCCATCCAGGTAAGTCGCTGTTGAAAATATGTTCAAAAAAAATGTTCACTTACCTTTTTTTCCCAGGAGCTTCAGACTCACCGTCGGGAACAGACCAGCCTCCAACCAGCACTCCCCCGTTCTGCCGCCGACTCCTGCCCCGCCCGCAGGAATCTGGGAGCTGGGCGGGCCGGAGCTCAGCCACTCGGTTGTCCGCTGACATCAGCAGGGGGTTCCCCATGGCTCTCCCCTCCCACCCGCTCCAGGCCACCTCGAAAGTGGCACTGGGCGGATCCAGAGGAGGAATGTTAGCGGGAGTGGACGGGGCAGTGATGAATTTCAGCCCCCTCGATTCACTATTTGGAAAATACTTCCATTTCTCTTTTTAGGTCCAAAGTGGATGACCTCACACTTGCTCACATTGACCAGCATCTCCCACAATTGTGCCCACACAAGTAATCTCCCTGTGCAACTTCCTGCTCCCATCTGCACA
This sequence comes from Pristiophorus japonicus, assembly GCF_044704955.1. NCBI lineage: Eukaryota > Metazoa > Chordata > Chondrichthyes > Pristiophoridae > Pristiophorus > Pristiophorus japonicus. The sequence continues at coordinate 169,944,002 of NC_091985.1, forward strand.
ACTTACAGGGCCAACTAATTTAGTGTCACCTGCAAAGGGAAAGAGAGACTTGGATTTATATAGCACCTTTCATAACCACCAGACGTCCCAAAGCACTTTACAGCCAATGAAATACTTTATGGCGTGTAGTCACTGTTGTAATGTGGGAAACACGGCAGCCAGCTCCCACACACAGCAAGGTGATAATGTTCAGATAATCTGTTTCAGCGATGTTTATATGATTGAGGGATAAATATTGGCCCCAGGACGCCGAGGATAACACCACTTCTTGAAAATAGTGCCCTGGGATCTTTTACGACCACCTGAGAGAGCAGACGGGGCCTCGGTTTAATGTCTCATCCGAAAGACAGCACTCCAACAGTGCAGCACTCCCTCAGCACTGCACTGGGAGTGTCAGTCTGGATTTTTGTGCTCAAGTCCCTGGAGTGGGACTTTGAACCCACAACCTTCTGACTCAGAGGCAAGGGTGCTACCCACTGAGCAACAGCTGAACCTTCAAACTTGGATATACAACTTTCTATTCCTTCATTCAAGTCATTTATAAATACCATGAAGAGTTTAAGGGAAGTCATGTTGGACAATTCTGTGCATCTCATTTTTTGCCAATAAGCTTGTGTGGGGAACCATATCGAATGCCTTCGAGAAGCCCATATAGACAACATCCGTAGACACTACTTTGTCTACTTTATTAATGACCTCTTCAAAAAAATTCAACCAGATTAGCCAAAAATGACTTCCCTCTAACAAATGACTTCTCTCCAATCAGCTCATGTTTGCTCAGGTAATGGGGTTGAGGTACAGATCAGCCGAGATCAGATGGAATGGTGGAACAGGCTCGAGGTTGAATGGCCTCGTTCTGTCCCTATGTTCACGGCTTAAATGGTAATGAACGTTGTGATCCAGCTTGCATTTCTCTCCACTTCAGGAAATCCTTTGGGGGGGGGGGGGGGGGGGTCCAGTATCCATTACAACCCCTCTGCCTTCAGCAGCCACTTCCCTTTATCTTTTGAGCGTCCCATCTCATTAATGTGTCTCTTGGGTCGAGGCTGGAAGAACTCGAGGAAGTTAGCTGCCCACCCACTATTCCATATCTTCTGTTGAAGGAATGCAATGCAAGTAAAGAAACAGCCTGGCGAGGCCTAAAGGTTAAATCCACAGCAAAGGCATTAGGAGTAAGTAATTGAAGCAACAGTCCCTGAATGCACTATACACATTTTGAACATTAAAGTTCAAGCATGATTCTTCTGGGTGTGTCCTTTTTTAAGGCATTAACCCCGGAAGCCACATTCCAGATGCCTTCGTGTTTGAGAACGGTCTTGTTTTAGGACAAAACCACTGCAGGGAAATTCAGGCCTTAAACTTATGCTGATCCAAAACTCTGCTCACACACCACCCCCTGTGCTCGCTGACCGACACTGGCTCCCGGTCCAGCAACGCCTTGGTTTTAAAATTCTCAGCCTTGTGGTCGAATCCCTCAGAGATCTCTGCGTTCCTCCAATTCTGACCTCTTGCCTGATTTCCATCGCTCCATCATTGGTGGCCGTGCCTTCAGCTGCCCGGGCCCCAAGCTCTGGCATGCCTGGGATTCTTAAGGAAAAGAGGGAGCACTACAGAACCATTCACGACAGCACCCAGGAACTCTCCCGACTTTCCCCTGTGTCTTGTCAACCTCTGCCCCTATCCAAGGCTGAAAAGTTTCCATTATACGCAGACCGCTGCTTCAACATAAAATTATAGAACGTACAACACAGAAACAGGCCATTCGGCTCATCGGGTCCGTGCTGGGGTTTATGCTCCACACGAGTCTCCTCCCGCCCCTCTCCATCTCACCCTATTGCCATATCCTTCTATTCCTTTCTCCCTCCTGTACTTATCGAGCTTCCTGTTAAATGCATCTGTGTTATTTGCCTCAACTACTCCCTTGCGAGTTCCACATTCTTAGCACTTCTGTGGAGTTTAAAAAGTTGACGTACTATCTTTAAGGGTGTTGTGTTTATAAATCCAAAGACAAATATAACACATAAAGGCAGCCCACGATTAGGTCCCAGTGTTTCTGTATTTAGTGCTCTGAGTGATAACTCTGATATTTCGAACCCGGATCTGTTTTTCCCCCCCCACAGTGAGAGTACGTAGCACTCCTTCACAAAGGACTGAGTCAGACGATTAGATCTTGGCAGCAGTGTGCGTGGAGCAGCCACGTCCTGTTGAACCAGGATGTAAACACACACATCTTTCAGGATATGGTGATACAGCTTTCCGTAGCGTGCGAGGTGAGGAACAGTTACATCTGTTCAGGTGCACAAACTTCAGAAATACTCTGGGTCATTTTTGTTCAGGTGCTTGTGAACCAAAGGGTGAAAGGTGAAAGGTGAAAGGTGAAAGGGTAAATTTTAGGGGAGAGGAGAACATAAGAATTAGGAACAGGAGTAGGTCATTTGGCCCCTCGAGCCTGCTCCGCCATTCAATAAGATCATGGCTGATCTGATCATGGACTCAGCTCCACTTCCCTGCCCGCTCCCCATAACCCTTCACTCCCTTATCATTCAAAAATCTGTCTATCTCCGCCTTAAATATATTCAATGACCCAACCTCCACAGCTTCCTGGGGCAGAGAATTCCATAGGTTTACAACCCTCTGAAGAAATTCCTCCTCATCTCAGTTCTAAATAGGCGGCCCCTTATTCTGAAACTATGCCCCCTAGTTCTAGATTCCCCCACGAGGGGAAACATTCTCTCTGCATCTACCCTGTCAAGCCCCCTCAGAATCTTGTATGTTTCAATAAGATCACCTCTCATTCTTCTAAACTCCAAATGAGTATAGGCCCAACCTGCTCAACCTTTCTTAAGACAACCTTCTTCTTGAACTTAAGATAAATTCTCAGATACAAAATCATTTTCTGTCCGCTGCGATTTGCTATTATAATAATTTTGCTCCAGTGTAACCGATCACAGCACATGCCCACCCACATTGATGAATCAATGCCTTCCTTGTGGGGAAGGGAAGTGGGAGATGCAACGGGTGAAACACCTTTTAACTATCCAGGCAGAGATTGATGCCCTGCGTTCTGGGAATCTGAGGACGACAGCTAAGTCCCGACCTGCAAGTATTTATGAAGCCCGCCAGCGCCATCTACCAGCAGATGGAGGAATTTCCAGCACAGCGGGAATTGTGAAACTCTCACTGTAAACCCAAACACCAACAGCTTATATTTATATTGCGCCTTTAACGTAGTAAAACATCCCAAGGCGCTTCACAGGAGCATCATCAAACAACATTTGACACTGAGCCACATAAGGAGATATTAGAGCAGGCTTGGTCAAGGAGATAGCTTATAAGGAGTAGCTTAAAGGAGAGGTAGAGAGGCGGAGAGGTTGAGGGAGGGAATTCCAGAGCTTGGGGCCCAGGTAGCTGAAGGCACGGCCACCAATGGTGAAGCGATTAAAATCGGGAATGCTCAAGGCCAGAGTTGGAGGAGCGCAGAGATCTCAGAGGGTCATCCTAACAGGTTCTCTCAATTTCCAGAATGTTCGACCAACGGCTTACCTTTTCTCCCTATAACATCCAGTTTCACTTTCATGGAGAGCACGTGCCCCTCCAAGTCACACACCATCCTGACCTGGAAATATAATCGGCTGTTCCTTCTTAGTCGTTGGGTCACAATCCTGGAACTCCCTCCCGAACAGCATTGTGGGAGGACCTTCACCACATGGACTGCCGCTGTTCAAGGCAGCGGCTCACTGTAGTAAATGCCACCAGCCTTGTCAGCAACACCCACATGGATTTAAATGGATTTTAATAAAAATCAAAAGGGTCCATCTAATGATAGTATCTGAACCAACTCCATCAGTTCGGGGTACTCAGAAGAGGGAACGCCTGTTCAATTTTAGCGAAACGTTACAGTATTCTGCCTCCATTTAAAATCATTTCTCCTTACACAAACTCAGGGGCAGAGGTTTCCAAACTGGGTGGTGGGTGGCATAAGGAATACAAGATGGCCTAAACTAACGAGAACTATAGCCTGCCTGGCCAGGCCAGAAGAGGTGCATTATGGGACAAGCCTCAATGCATTCCTTTCCATCCATTGGGATGTCGCTGGCAAGGCCACCATTTTATTGCTCATCCCTAATTGCCCTCGAGAAGGTGGTGGTGAGCCGCCTTCTTGAACCGTTGCAGTCCATGTGGTGAAGATGCTCCCACAGTGCTGTTAGGGAGCGAGTTCCAGGATCTTGACCGAGAAGCTGTCCCGATAGGCCCATGATCATTTGGCGAAAGCACGAGACCTGGCACTCTGCCCCAGACCAGCTCCCCACACCCCCACCAGAACCCGACCCCACGTTAAGGAGCCTGGCTCCCTGGTCCAAACATTGAAGTGAGGAAAGTGGCACATTGACTCCTGAAACAGGGTGAAGTTTACACGCAAACATTGGCCCGAACGTTGCGGCCTCCCTGGGTGCAAACGCACCCGAAGAGACCTCACAAATGCCGGTTCCCGCCACGCGATGCGTATGCACCGAAAACCGGCTTTTGCAATCTGGCAAAATGTCTTTTGACGGATCGCATGCATCCCCGGGCGAAGGGCCTTCGCAGGCGGAGAGTTGGCCCACTCCGGCCCAGCAAATATCCTTCAGATTCATGCCTGGTAAAAGCAGGCATATATGCTACTTTTACCAGCGTAAGAGTTTTAAAACATAGAAAAATTAAATGTTATTACTTATTTACCCTATCTAGAAAGTTAAGTTTATTTAACATTTTTTTAATTAAAAAAACTATTTTCTCTAAAATATTTAATTTAATGCAATTCCTGTTTTTTTTTTTAAAAAAGTGGTGTTTTTCTATTTTTGTTGGTATTTTATTTGATTCTCAGGCTAGTCTCGGAGCTCCCATTACTATGAATGAGAATAGTACATAGTGATTAGTGGTCTAGGCCTACGTGATCCCAGGATAGGCATACAATCCCAGAAGACATGTTCCCTTATGATGGACTGTGAAACTAGACCTCAGAGTGCAAGTCTACGTTCCTCTGGGACCACCAGGTATTTAGGTATTTTTGCAAAAATGTTTTCGGTTAGAGGCGTTCGCCCGCAGGAACAACATAAGAAATAGGAGCAGGAGTAGGCCATTCGGCCCCTCGAGCCTGCTCCGCTATTTAATAAGATCTTGGCTGATCTGATCATGGACTCAGCTCCACTTCCCTGTCTGCTCCCCATAACCCTTTACTCCCTTAAATCGCTCAAAAATCTGTCTACCTCCACCTTAAATATATTCAATGACCCAGCCTCCACAGCTCTCTGGGGCAGAGAATTCCATAGATTTACAACCCTCAGAGAAGAAATTCCTTCTCATCTCAGTTTTAAATGAGCGGCCCCTTATTCTGAGACTTTGTCCCCTAGTTTTAGTTTCCCCCATGAGTGGAAACATCCTCTCTGCATCCACCTTGTCGAGCCCCCTCATTATCTTATATGTTTCGATAAGTTCACCTCTCATTCTTCTGAACTCCAATGAGTATAGGCCCAACCTATCTTCATAAGTCAACCCCCTCATCTCCGGAATCAACCTAGTGAACCTTCTCTGAACAGCCTCCAATGCAATTATATCCCTCCTTAAATACGGAGACCAAAGCTGTACGCAGTACTCCAGGTGTGTCCTCATCAATACCATGTACAGTTGTAGCAAGACTTCTCTGCTTTTATACTCCATCCCTCTTGCAATAAAGGCCAACATTCCATTGGCCTTCCTGATTACTTGTTGCACCTGCGTACTAACTTTTTGTGTTTCATGCACAAGGACCCCCAGGTCCCTCTGTACTGCAGCACTTTGCAATTTTTCTCCATTTAAATTATTTGTTTTTCTATTTTTTCTGCCAAAGTGGATAATCTCACATTTTCCCACATTATACTCCATCTGCCAAATTTTTGCCCACTCACTTAGCCTGTCTATATCCTTTTGCAGATTTTGTGTGTCCTCCTCACAATTTGCTTTCCCACCCATCTTTGTATCAGCAAATTTGGCTACATTACACTCAGTCCCTTCATCCAAGTCATTAATATAGATTGTAAATAGTTGAGGCCCCAGCACTGATCCCTGCAGCACCCCACTAGTTACTGTTTGCCAACCAGAGAATGAACCATTTATCCTGACTCTCTGTTCTCTGTTCGTTAGCCAATCCTCATCCATGCTAATATATTACCCCCAACCCCGTGAACTTTTATCTTGTACAGTAACCTTTTAATGTGGCACCTTGTCAAATGTCTTCTGGAAATCCAAATACACCACATCCACTGGTTCCCCCTTATCCACCCTGCTCGTTACATCCTCAAAGAACTCCAGCAAATTTGTCAAACGTGATTTCCCTTTCATAAAACCATGCTGACTCTGCTTGATTTGGAAAAGTTCAATGTCCTGCTACTGCTTCCTTAATAATGGACTCCAGCATTTTCCCAGCCTTCGATCGCAATTTTCAGGCCAGTAATGTGCCAAATGTGAACATGCTCAGCCTCTCAACAGCTCTTACTGGTGATTATTTTATTTCAATAGTCAGTAAATTGGTATTGGGTTCAATACTTGGATATTTTGTTTTGGGTGTGCGGGGCAGGTGGGAAGCCTGCAGCTGCCATGCCCACTGACGGGCAGATTCCTCCGGCAGCAGCTTGTGGCCGCCTGGCCAAACCATGCCGGCTTTCTGGGCGGGGAGTACAAACTGCCCGACAAGTCAGGAACCTGCCCCAGGGGGAAATTGCTGCATATAAACATTTGCTGCTTTATACCAACGTGTTAGCCTGGCAGACCCTCGCCCTCCCGGCAATGTGCCACAGTGCTAACAGTGTTAGTACCCATCAATTAAAGGCGGTTAGGCAGATAATTATATTATCTACATTTCCAGATGGCACTGAAACAGTTTGCGTCCATCACTGCTGTTTGAGATCTGTGCAACCGATACAGTTGTACAGGGCCTTGGTGAGACCGCACCTAGAGTACTGTGCATAGTTTTTGGTCTCCTTATCCAAGGAAGGATATACTTGCCTTGGAGGTGGTAGAACGGAGGTTCACTAGATTGATTCCTGGGATGAGAGGGTTGTCCTATGAGGAGAGATTGGGCCTATATTCTCTGCAGATTAGAAGAATGAGAGGTGATCATATTGAAACATACAAGATTCTGAGGGGAATTGACAGGGTAGATGCAGGGAAGAAGTTTCCGCCGGGCTGGAGTGTCTGGAACCAGGGGGCACAATCTCACGTTAAGGGGTAGTCCATTTAGGACTAAGGTGAGAAATTTCTGCAGAGGGTTGTGAATCTTTGGAATTCTCTGCCCCAGAGGGCTGTGGATGCCAAGTCTCAGAGTACATTCAAGGCTGAGAGATCCTTGGATTTTTGGGAAAGTGGAGTGGAGGTCGATGACTAGCCACGATCTTACTGAATGGAGGAGCAGGTTTGAGGAGCCGTATGGCCTACTCCTGTTCTTATTTCTTCTGTCTAAGTCATACTTCTACGTGTCACTACCACAGCCAAACCAGTGAACCATTCACATGCTGTACTTTGCCAAAACAGCTTCGAGTGTGGTCACTTGAAAATATGCAACACGCCCTTCAAAAGACCAAGAGGACCATTTTTAACAGAACCCCGGTGGGGGGGGGGGGGGGGTGCAGAAACGCAGGATCTCTGGTTTTATACCCTACCCATTATTACTCCCCATTGACTTCACTAGACGTGGCTCAGTGGTCCTGCCTTCAAGCCCACAATCTAGGCACTCCAGTGCAGTACTGAGGAAGTACTGCACTGTGATAGGTGCCGCCTTTTGGATGAGGCGTGCTGGTCAGAGTAGGAATCACAGGATAGCTCAGATGAATACGTGGCTTGAGGAGTGGTGCAGCAGGGAGGGATTCAAATCCCTGGGACATTGGAACCGGTTCTGAGGGAGGTGGGACCAGAACAAACCGGACATTCTGCACCTGGGCAGGACCAGAACCAATGTCCTAGGGGGAGTGTTTGCTAGTGCTGTTGGGGAGGAGTTAAACTAATATGGCAGGGGGATGGGAACCAATGCAGGGAGAGAGGGGGAAATAAAATGAAGGCAGAAGCAAAAAAGATAGAAAGGAAAATAGTAAAAGTGGAGGGCAGATAAACCCAAGGCAAAAAACAAAAAGGGCCACATTACAGCAAAATTCTAAAGGGGCAAAGTGTGTTAAAAAGACAAACCTGAAGGCTCTGTGCCTCAATGCGAGGAGTATTTGGAATAAGGTGGACAAATTAACTGCGCAGATAGCAGTTAACGGATATGATATAATTGGCATCACGGAGACATGGCTCCAGGGTGACCAAGGCTGGGAACTCAACATCCAGGGGTATTCAACATTTAGGAAGGAATGGCAGAGAGGAAAAGATGACGGGTGGCATTGCTGGTTAGAGGAAATTAATGCAATAGTAAGGAGGGACATTAGCCTGGATGATGTGGAATCGGTATGGGTGGAGCTGCAGAATTCCAAAAGGCAGAAAACTCTAGTGGGAGTTGTGTACAGACCACCAAACAGTAGTAGTGAGGTTGGGGACAGCATCAAACAAGAAATAAGGGATGTGTGCAATAAAGGTACAGCAGTTATCATGGGTGACTTTAATCTACATATAGATTGGGTAAACCAAACTGGTAGCAATGCGGTGGAAGAGGATTTCCTGGAGTGTATTAGGGATGGTTTTCTAGACCAATATGTCGAGGAACCAACTAGAGAGCAGGCCATCCGAGACTGAGTAATGTGTAATGAGAGAGGACTAATTAGCAATCTTGTTATGCAAGGCCCCCTGGGAAAGAGTGACCATAATATGGTAGAATTCTTTATTAAGATGGGGAGTGATAGAGTTAATTCCGAAACTAGGGTCCTGAACTTAAGGAAAGGTAACTTCGACGTATGATGTGTGAATTGGCTAGAATAGACTGGCAAATGATACTTAAAGGGTTGACGGTGGATAAGCAATGGCAAACATTTAAAGATCACATGGATGAACTTCAGCAATTGTACATCCCTGTCTGGAGTAAAAATAAAACAGGGAAGGTGGCTCAACCATGGCTAACATGGGAAATTAAGGATAGTGTTAAAGCCAAGGAAGAGGCATATAAATTGGCCAGAAAAAGCAGCAAACCGGAGGACTGGGAGAAATTTAGAATTCAACAGAGGAGGACTAAGGGTTTAATTAAGAGGGGGAAGAGAGTATGAGAGGAAGCTTGCAGGGAACATAAAAATGGACTGCAAAAGCTTCTATAAATATGTGAAGAGAAAAAGATTAGTGAAGACAAATGTAGGTCCCTTGCAATCAGATTCAAGTGAATTTATAATGGGGAACAAAGAAATGGCAGACCAATTGAACAAATACTTTGGTTCTGTCTTCATGAAGGAGGACACAAATAACCTTCCGAATGGACGAGGGGACAGTGGGAAGGAGGAACTGAAAGATATCCTTATTAAGCGGGAAATTGTGTTAGGGAAATTGATGGGATTGAAGGCCGATAAATCCCCGGAATAAGTGCGCGAGAGTATTTGTTTGACCTCGATAAAATATAAAACATCACAAAGCAGTTTCAAACCATCTTTACTGTTCAAATTCCTTCCAAAAAAGGCACAAAAAGTAAGTCTTGCAGTGAGAAAGCACCACCGAATACAGGCAAACCCATCACGGTCATTTATAGACACACTACAAACCCAACAGGATCCGTCAACAATTGGTAGAGGCTGTAACATCTGGAGAGAGAGAGAGAGAGAGAGAGAGAGAGAGAGAGATTCCACCCATCCACACACACCTCATGTCTGCCATTTGCTCACCGACTTCAGTTCCTCTTCTAGGATTGTTAAATAGAGTCCAGAAACTGACAGCAGAGCGTGAGTGGACAAGCGAATCACTCACCGGGGGGGCGAAGGGAGGGAGGAAGAGACCAACTCACAAGGGGGCTTGGGAGGGGGGGGTGGCGGGTGGAGAAAAAAAAAAAAAGTGATCCCAAATCTGACAGAATTTCACTGTGGGCACCTTTAAGCCATGTCCCGAAGCCAATGTACTATGAACATTTATTTATACATACATGGACGTCAATACTTATAAACCAGAATACCCCCAAATGTAACAGAATCTCAATTTTATCAGGAAAAATAATATATATATTTTTACACTGGGCTTTCTTCTGCTGGCCACTAATAGTTGAAATGGCAGACATCACATACAAGACATATTTCAATGCGAAACACTTTTTAAACAGAGTTAAGAGCTTTAACAAAATTTCCATTTTCACCTCCCAACACAACGTTCATGAATTACCTGAACCCTATCCCTTATCTTGCTCCTTCCCAAATAAAATTATAGAAATGGCATTCACATTTTGCTAATTCCCTCATCTCATTACTTTGGAAATGGAATTTCCCCGAGAGGGAACATGAGCAGGAATTGGCCATCCAGCCAGCCCGGCATCTCCTACATTGTGCCCTCCGCCCTGAACAAAACCAACCCCTGCACAGATTGGGGCGAGAGAAAAAGAGTGAGAAACTGAATGGATTCGGAGATAGAGTGAAATTCGGACAAAGTCATCAAAACGAGATGAGTTGTCAATTTACCAACACCTTTCCCCATCGCGCATTTCCAATTTTATTTGCACAACGCAATCCAAGATAGTAACTCTAATCAAATGCGCGTGCTGATGTTGCTGCGATTGGTTTTAGGGTACGTGCAGAAATCACAACGGTCACAGGTGAAATGAGGCCACTCTGAGTGTTCTGCAGTTTGAGGGTTTGATGTAAAATACGAAGCAACGATTACAAGACTTTGTATTTTAGAGGCCGGAGGAAAGTGACATCAGGGGTAGGGCTCATAACCCTACAAGTGACAGACAGCAACCAGTACAATCCAGGAGAGAGGCCGTGAGCATTGGGGATCGCTGGGTTCTCGCTGCAAGGACATGCTCTCTTGCCATGGCTCGGATCACAATTTGAATTCTTTTGGCAAATTACACGAGAACCAAAAGCGCAACTTGCGTCTCATTACATCGCTCCAACTCGAAGAGCGGCCCATTTGATACAATAATTAGGATCATCATAAACCGTTGAAAGAAACGTTAATTCAGAAGGCCATGAGAGAGCTGTGGGGTTAAGACTGGGTGGATTCAGTTCATCAGTTGAAACCAACAATGTCAATTCGGTCAACACGCACATAATTGAATGGAAGATTTGTTAAAACCCCAAACAGGTTTCACACAAGATGATTTGAAGCGTCGTTTAGCCAATCGGAATTTAAATACAAGTGCAGTTGCAATTATTGTGAAGGGTCCCATTATACTTCGATATACAAGACTAAACGTGCAAGGAATATGAACATACAAAATTTGGTCCAGCTCATTTTGGAAGTCACTGTTTGTGAGGTTCTATCAGCAGGCACTTGTGTAGGACAAAGGTTAGATTTAAAAAGAAAAGAAAATATTACTTTACGCTTAATCCAAGCTTTCAGGAGTTATGCAGCAGCGGAGGCACAAAGTGTAAAGGATATAGAAAGGAACACATGGCCTCTCCCGTGACCAGAGTTACTGCAGCGGTAACTGGGCGTGCACTCATTTCAGGCCGCAGATTTATCAACTCGTCTCCAGCGGGTGGAACCAAGGTCAGTCTAAGCATCCTCGGCCATGTCCAGACACACACCACTAATTGCTCATCAACGCAGCCAGGCAGTTTTGTAGCATCTGCACATTGTTCTAAAACAAACACAAATACGCAAATCTTTGAAGGAGATAGGACAACTTGATAAAAGCAGTTTAAAAAAAAATTATTCTTTGGAGTTTATTTGTAACACCTAAAGCTCTGATTGGTCCCCTTGGAGGATGAGGCAGACCCAGCAGTTTCTCTGGAATGTGTAATTGGAACCGTCCTACCTACGTAATCAGTGACTTCGCAAAGTGTAATTCGAGCCATTCTGACTGCTGACTCCAGACAGGAGAGAGCTCACTTGGAGCAGACAGGGATCACTCTCAAGGGTTAAGACCTTGTCCCACTCCCCAAACAAGTTCCTGACCCCCCCCCCCCAAACATGTTTCTGATCTTCTCCCCCCACCCAAGTGTCTGACCACCTTCCCCTGCCGACCACCCCCACAGATTCATAACTTTCTCCTCCCCCCCCCCCCCCCCCCCGGTGTGTTGGGGTCATTGCTTGTTAACAGGTTTATGAAGTGAAATCAATCAGGTGTAGGGGAGGAGAGGGGAATGTGGTGTAGATGTAAAGGGGGTGGACTTGGAGGAACATGTCTTACCATCTGAATCACGTTCTCAACGCCCCCCCTCCCCCTTTAGACCTGGATCACTGTCTTCCCCCATCCCCACTGTGCTCTTCACCCCCACCCCACCAACTGAGTTCGTGACCTCTTCTCCTAGTCCTCTCTCTCGCTCACTTTGCTCGAAAATGTTAGTGTAGATAATCTCAGATATTCTAGGCAAAAGTCCTGGAGGCTCCTTTGGTACGGTCATTGATTTTGGAAAGACAACCCACAAGTCCCAGTAGCAGGCTCAGGCTCGACTAGCAGTGAGCCCCAGGCTGAGCCACGTGGCAAGGCCCCACTTCCTGCTCCCTCGTACATCGCACTGCGCATGCGCGACCGGATCAAGCACGCGTGCGTAAATAGGGGCGGGGTCTACCGCATGCACAGAATCACAGACATGTTCAGTCACACAATCACTCCATTTAGAAATAGAGGCAGAGAGCACAAATGCAAAGAAGTTACGCTAAACTGGCAGCAATCTCTGGGGTTAGGCCCCAGCTGGAGTATGGTGTCCAATTTTGGGCATCAGAGTTTTGGAAGGATGTGAAGGCCTTGCAGAGATTTACCAGAATGGACCAGGGATGAGGGACTTCGGTTAGATGGACATGGCAGAAAAGCTGGAATTGTTCTCCTTAGAGCAGAGGTGGTTTAATTGTGGTGTTCAAAATCACAAGGGGATTTGAGTAGATGGGGAGAAGCTGGCAGAAGGGTCGTTGACCAGAGGACACAGATTTAAGAAAATTGGTAAAAGAACCAGGGGGAGATGAGAATTTTAAAAATATAAATGCAGTGAGTTATGATGATCTGGAAGCACGACCTGTAAGGGCATGGGAAGCAGATTCAATAGAAACTTGAGAACTGGATAAATAGTTGAAAAAAATTCAGGGCTGTGGGGAAAGAACAGGAGAATGGGACTAACTGGATAACTCTCTAAGAGGTGGCACAGGCACGATGAACTCCTCCTGTGCCGTATGATTCTAGTTACATATAAAACCAGCCAGGGTGCTGGTGCTAAGTGAGTAACCTGCTCGGCCCAGTGTACAACTGGGCCCTATAGACCGAAAGAAGCCCAGGCCCACATTGCCCAATCACACCTTCGATCGAGCCGGTGCAGCCTCAATGAGCCGAATAGCCTCCTTCCGGGTTAATAAACGTGCAAACTATTCTATGATTCTACTTCAGGCAGGCAGAATATACAGATGTGCCAACTGACCTCTGCACTCGAGGTTAATAAACGTGCAAACTTCATCTTTCGTTTCGGCACTTTACAGCCTTCTGGACTCCATATCGAGTTCAACAATTTCAGAGCGTAACCTCTGCCCATATTTTTCTTTTCACGGCACCTGTTGATTCTGCCATTCCCATTTACACCCCCTCTAGACTCATCCTTTGTTTCTTCACTTATCCCATTACCATCTCCTTCTGCCTTGCACCATCCCCGTCCCCTCCCCTCCAGGGCCAAGCTGCCCCCTCCCCTCCCCTCCAGGGCCAAGCTGCCCCCTACCCTCCCCTCCCCTCCAGGGCCAAGCTGCCCCCTACCCTCCCCTCCAGGGCCAAGCTGCCCCCTACCCTCCCCTACAAGGCCAAGCTGCCCCCTACCCTTTTGTCTCTCTAATCTCTCCTGCCTTCCACCCAATCACAGACCTTCCCTTTTGTTCATTCCTCCCCTCCCCCTTTCCCTGCCTCTACACTTGCTTAAAAACTATGTTACAACCTTTTTCCGGTTCTGACAGAAGATCACCAACCTGAAACGCTTAACTCTGTTTCTCTCTCTCCACAGATGCTGCCTAACCTGAACGTTTCCAGCATTTATAAATGTTCTTATTTATAATAAATGCGGGACTGGGAGGCAGGGGTTGGGGGGGGGGGAAAAGAGCAGCCAGGATTCCCAATCGCTATCCAATAACTCCTTGGATCACAGAAAATTACAACACAGAAGGAGGCCATTCAGCCCATCATGTCCGTGCCGGCCGACAAAGAGCCATCCAGCCTAATCCCACCTTCCAGCTCTAGGTCTGTAGCCCTGTAGGTTACGGCTCTTTTGAAAAAGGACTTGGATGTGCACTTAATGTGGTGAGGGTTTCTGCCTCGACCACACTTTCAGGCAATGAGTTCCAGACCTCCATCACACTCTGGGTGAAGAAATTTCCCCATAAATCCCCTCTAAACCTTCTACCAACTACTTTAAATCTATGTCCCCTGGTTGTTGACCCCTCTGCTAAGGGAAATCAGCCCTTTCTATCCACTCTATCTAGGCCCCTCATAATTGTATACACCTCAATAAGGTCTCCCCTCAGCCTCCTCTGTGCCAAAGAAAACAAACCTAGCCAATCCAATCTTTCCTCATAACTAAAATTCTCCAGTCCAGGCAACATCCTCGTAAATCGCCCCTGTACCCTCTCTAGTGCAATCACGTCCTTCTTGTAATGTGGTGACCAGAACTGCATGCAGTACTCTAGCTGTGGCCTAACTAGTGTTTTATACAGTTCAAGCATAACCTCCCCCTGCTGAGCTTGTATTCTATGCCTCAGCTAATAAAAGGAATGCCTTTTTAACCATCTTATCCACCTGGCCTGCTATCTTCAGGGATCTGTGAATCTGCACTCCAAGGTCCCTTTGTTCCTCTACACTTCTCAGTGTCCTACCATTTAATGTGTATTCCCTTGCCCAGTTAGACCTCCCCAAATGCATTACCTCACACTTCTCTGGATTGAATTCCATTTGGCACTGTTCTGCCCACCTGACCAGTTTAGTGATATCTTCCTGCAGTCTACAGCTTTCTTCATTACCACGCAGCCGATTTTTATATCTGCAAATTTTTTTACCTTCTGGTAAATGAGCCTGTGTGGATTCTGCGATGGGAACAGACCCACCTCGCTTAGCTTGGTGACCACAGAACTCTCATGGTAGAATAGCCACATGTGATGTGCTGCAGTGTGCAGCCCTGTGTCCTGTAAATTAGCACCTTTGCTTGGGTTGCTGGGGGAAGGCAGGCAGCATTGGGGGTGGGCGGTGAGGGGGGCAGATACCAAAAAAACATGCAAAACAATGCCCATGAGGAGGTCAATACAAATAATACATGGGACAAATGTCGGAGAACGATTCTCAATGCAAGGAGGATAGGGAGGGTGGGCCAAAACCAAGCATTAGAGATATAATTAGATGGTGTCGCTTATGATGATACGAGCAAAAATGGTAAATTACACACATCGCCCCCCTGGTGTGCAGTTTCACACACTGCAACATCGCCCCCCTGGTGTGCAGTTTCACACACTGCAACATCGCCCCCCTGGTGTGCAGTTTCACACACTGCAACATCACCCCCTAGTGTGCAGTTTCACACACTGCAACATCGCCCCCTAGTGTGCAGTTTCACACACTGCAACATCGCCCCCTAGTGTGCAGTTTCACACACTGCAACATCGCCCCCTAGTGTGCAGTTTCACACACTGCAACATCGCCCCCTAGTGTGCAGTTTCACACACTGCAACATCGTCCCCCCCTGGTGTGCAGTTTCACACACTGCAACATCGCCCCCCTGGTGTGCAGTTTCACACACTGCAACATCGCCCCCTAGTGTGCAGTTTCACACACTGCAACATCGCCCCCTAGTGTGCAGTTTCACACACTGCAACATCGCCCCCCCCTGGTGTGTAGATTCACACACTACCATTAGCTGCACAGAGTGGAACCCGAGCTCTGAGTGCTTGGTAACAGTTAAGAATTCTGTGTGTCATGTTAGGGATGTGCCCACATACATATCGTTTGGACGGGATGGGGCAAACTACAGGTGTGGACACAAACAACAGGCTGGGACAGTTCCAGGACGTACTGCTGCACATAACCTGAATGTGGCCCACTCACCCTGGCATGCTTCAGCTCCAGCTCTGTCATTTCAATCAGGTTTTTACGGAACGCTCCCACGCGCCTGGCTCTGAAAGCAATCAGCTCTGAAAACAGCAGCAAGAACACAAAGCTTAAATCAACAGTACAATAAAATGGATAGACAACAAGGTTAAATAATAAGGGCACAAGATATAATCATTTATGTAGTAACCAATGTGTGCACAGCAAGGTCCCACAAACAACCAATGAGACTGATGATTGTTTGGGCACGGTAGCAGAGTGGTTATGTTACGAGACGAGTAATCCAGAGGCCTGGACTTATAATCCCGAGAACGAGAGCTCGATTCCCACCATGGGATTCTGAGAATTTGAGTCCAGTTGTATAAAAATCAGTTTAATGAAAAAGTGACCTTGGATAAAAAACACAACTGGTTCACTAATGTCCTTTAGGGAAGGAAGCCTGCAGTCCTTACCTGGTCTGGCCTATACGTGACTCCAGTCCTACACACCAATGTGGCAGAAAACACTTACTTGGCCCCTGAAGCAAGCCACCCAGTTACACAATAGGAGGCGGCCAATTGGCCCTTCAAGAAGATTGTTCCTGCACTATCCCCATATCCCTTAATCCATAGCCCTGACCACTCATCTTTCTCCAGCTTCTCTCTGATCTCCCCTCATGACTTTTGAGAGCTCATCCTGTCCATGAGACCCATTTCCTGCTCCCTTGACCCTATTCCCACCAAACTGCCGACCACTCACGAGACCTGCCTTTTCTGGCTCCCAGGTTAGCCGACATTGTTAAAGGTTCTCTCCCCTCAGGTAATGTCCCCCTCTCCCTCAAATCTGCCGTCGTCACCCCTCTCCTCAAAAACCCGAACCTGGACCCCTCCGTCCTGCGAAACTACCGCGCCATCCCCTGTTGTGTATCTGTAAAGCATGCACTCCCATGTTCTGCCACCAGGGAGCTCATCCCCTGAAGTCCCAAGGGATCCCAGCATCCCTTGGGAGCACTGAATATAAGCCGGCCCCCAAGGCCTGTTCCTCACTCTGGAGTGTCTTATTAAAGACTGACGTCACTGTTACTTTAACATCCCTGTGTGCATCCTCATCTGTGTTAGGAACACAATAACTGACGACGAGTATACGAATCCAACGGAAAGATGCAGCAAACTGTGGGCATCCTGGAGAAGTTCACGGAGGGTGAAGACTGGGAAGCCTATGTCGAACGGCTAGACCAGTACTTTGTAGCCAACGAGCTGGACATAGAAACATAGAAAATAGGTGCAGGAGTAGGCCATTCAGCCCTTCGAGCCTGCACCGCCATTCAATGAGTTCATGGCTGAACATGCAACTTCAGTACCCCATTCCTGCTTTCTCACCATACCCCTTGATCCCTCGAGTAGTAAGGACTTCACCTAACTCCCTTTTGAATATATTTAGTGAATTGGCCTCAACTACTTTCTGTGGTAGAGAATTCCACAGGTTCACCACTCTCTGGGTGAAGAAGTTTCTCCTCATCTCGGTCCTAAATGGCTTACCCCTTATCCTTAGACTGTGACCCCTGGTTCTGGACTTCCCCAACATTGGGAACATTCTTCCTGCATCTAACCTGTCTAAACCCATCAGAATTTTAAACGTTTCTATGAGGTCCCCTCTCATTCTTCTGAACTCCAGTGAATACAAACCCAGTTGATCCAATCTTTCTTGATAGGTCAGTCCCACCATCCCGGGAATCAGTCTGGTGAATCTTCGCTGCACTCCCTCAATAGCAAGAATGTCCTTCCTCAAGTTAGGAGACCAAAACTGTACACAATACTCCAGGTGTGGCCTCACCAAGGCCCTGTACAACTGTAGCAACACCTCCCTGCCCCTGTACTCAAATCTCCTCGCTATGAAGGCCAACATGCCATTTGTTTTCTTAACCGCCTGCTGTACCTGCATGCCAACCTTCAATGACTGATGTACCATGACACCCAGGTCTCTTTGCACCTCCCCTTTTCCTAATCTGTCACCATTCAGATAATAGTCTGTCTCTCTGTTTTTACCACCAAAGTGGATAACCTCACATTTATCCACATTATACTTCATCTGCCATGCATTTGCCCACTCACCGAACCGATCCAAGTCACTCTGCAGCCTCATAGCATCCTCCTCGCAGCTCACACTGCCACCCAATTTAGTGTCATCCACAAATTTGGAGATACTACATTTAATCCCCTCGTCTAAATCATTAATGCACAATGTAAACAGCTGGGGCCCCAGCACAGAACCTTGCGGTACCCCACTAGTCACTGCCTGCCATTCTGAAAAGTACCCATTTACTCCTACTCTTTGCTTCCTGTCTGACAACCAGTTCTCAATCCACGTCAGCACACTACCCCCAATCCCATGTGCTTTAACTTTGCACATTAATCTCTTGTGTGGGACCTTGTCGAAAGCCTTCTGAAAGTCCAAATATACCACATCAACTGGTTCTCCTTTGTCCACTTTACTGGAAACATCCTCAAAAAATTCCAGAAGATTTGTCAAGCATGATTTCCCTTTCACAAACCCATGCTGACTTGGACCTATCATGTCACCATTTTCCAAATGCGCTATGACGACATCCTTAATAATTGATTCCATCATTTTACCCACTAATGAGATCAGGCTGACCGGTCTATAATTCCCTGTTTTCTCTCTCCCTCCTTTTTTAAAAAAGTGGAGTTACATTGGCTACCCTCCACTCGATAGGAACTGATCCAGAGTCTATGGAATGTTGGAAAATGACTGTCAATGCATCTGCTATTTCCAAGGCCACCTCCTTAAGTACTCTGGGATGCAGTCCATCAGGCCCTGGGGATTTATCGGCCTTCAACCCCATCAATTTCCCCAACACAATTTCCCGACTAATAAATATTTCCCTCAGTTCCTCCTCCTTACTAGACCCTCTGACCCCTTTTATATCCGGAAGGTTGTTTGTGTCCTCCTTAGTGAATACCGAACCAAAGTACTTTTCAATTGGTCTGCCATTTCTTTGTTCCCCGTTATGACTTCTCCTGATTCTGACTGCAGGGGACCTACGTTTGTCTTTACTAACCTTTTTCTCTTTACATACCTATAGAAGCTTTTGCAATCCGCCTTAATGTTCCCTGCAAGCTTCTTCTCGTACTCCATTTTCCCTGCCCTAATCAAACCCTTTGTCCTCCTCTGCCGAGTTCTAAATCTCTCCCAGTCCCCAGGTTCGCTGCTATTTCTGGCCAATTTGTATGCCACTTCCTTGGCTTTAATACTATCCCTGATTTCCCTTGATAGCCACGGTTGAGCCACCTTCATTTTATTTTTACGCCAGACAGGAATGTACAATTGTTGTAGTTCATCCATGCGGTCTCGAAATGTCTGCCATTGCCCATCCACAGTCAACCCCTTAAGTATCATTCGCCAATCTATCCTAGCCAATTCACGCCTCATACCTTCAAAGTTACCCTTCTTTAAGTTCTGGACCATGGTCTCTGAATTAACTGTTTCATTCTCCATCCTAATGCAGAATTCCACCATATTATGGTCACTCTTCCCCAAGGGGCCTCGCACAATGAAATTGCTAATTAATCCTCTCTCATTACACAACACCCAGTCTTAAATGGCCTCCCCCCTAGTTGGTTCCTCGACATATTGGTCTAGAAAACCATCCCTTATGCACTCCAGGAAATCCTCCTCCACCATATTGCTTCCAGTTTGGCTAGCCCAATCTATGTGCATATTAAAGTCACCCATTATAACTGCTGCACTTTTATTGCATGCACCCCTAATTTCCTGTTTGATGTCCTCCCCAACATCACTACTGTTTGGAGGTCTGTACACAACTCCCACTAACGTTTTTTGCCCTTTGGTGTTCTGCAGTTCTACCCATATAGATTCCACATCATCCAAGCTAATGTCTTTCCTAACTATTGCATTAATCTCCTCCTTAACCAGCAATGCTACCCCACCTCCTTTTCCTTTTATTCTATCCTTCCTGAATGTTGAATACCACTGGATGTTGAGTTCCCAGCCCTGATCATCCTGGAGCCACGTCTCCGTAATCCCAATCACATCATATTTGTTAATATCTATTTGCACAGTTAATTCATCCACCTTATTGCGGATACTCCTTGCATTAAGACGCAGAGCCTTCAGGCTTATTTTTTTTAACACCCTTTGTCCTTTTAGAATTTTGCTGTACAATGGCCCTTTTTGTTCTTTGCCTTGGGTTTCTCTGCCCTCCACTTTTCCTCATCTCCTTTCTGTCTTTTGCTTTTGCCTCCTTTTTGTCTCCCTCTGTTTCCCTGCACTGGTTCCCATCCCCCTGCCATATTAGTTTAACTCCTCTCCAACAGTACTGGTCCCACCTCCCCCAGAACCGGTTCCAATGCCCCAGGAATTTGAATCCCTCCCTGCTGCACCACTGCTCAAGCCACGTATTCATCTGCGCTATCCTGCGATTCCTACTCTGACTAGCACGTGGCACTGGTAGCAATCCCGAGATTACTACTTTTGAGGTCTTACTTTTTAATTTTAGCTCCTAGCTCCTTAAACAGAGAAGGAAGTGCTGCAAAAAGGAGAGCGGTCCTCCTCAGTCTGTGGGGCACCGACCTACAGCCTCATGAAGAATCTTCTGGCTCCGGTGAAACCCACAGATAAGTTGTAGGAGGAGCTGTGTACACTGGTTCGGGAGCATCTTAACCCGAGGGAAGAGCGTGCTGATGGCGAGGTATCGGTTCTACACGTGCCAGTGATCTGAAGGTCAGGAAGTGGAGAGCTGCATCGCTGAGCTAAGGCGACTTGCAGGACAATGTGAGTTTAATGGCTACCTGAAGCAAATGCTCAGACTTTTTTGTACTGGGCATTGACCATCCTACGAAAACTTTTGACTGTAGAGACACCGACCCTCAGTAAGGCTATTGCGCTAGCACAGGCGTTTATGTCCACCAGTGATAACACCAAACAAATCTCTCAGCACACAAGTGCTAGCAATGTTCATAAATTAACTGGAACTGTGTTTGCGAGCAGAAATGTACAGGGCAGAACCCACGAGTCTGCAACTGCCAGCAGGCCTCAGGTGACCCAGATGACTCAGAGTCCCCAACAAAGGATGAATGCACCACTGCTCAAGCGTTGTGGAGGCTTCCATTCAGCCTATTCATGCCGCTTCAAAGGGTATGTTTGCAAGAGCTGTGGAAAAATGGGGCACCTCCAACAAGCTTGCAAATGAGCTGCAGGCTCTGCAAAACCTCCTCACCACCACGTGGCAGAGGAAGTTCAGTCCATGGTGGATCAAAGCAATTTAGAGTCTCAGAGAGAAGAGGTAGATGCTGAAGTACACGTGGTACATACATTTGAGACGAAATGTCCACCTATAATGCTAAATGTAAAATTGAATGGCTTACCCGTAGCCATGGAACTGGCCACTGGCGCTAGCCAATCCATCATGAGTAAAAAGATGTTTGCGAGACTGTGGTGCAACAAGGCATTCAGACCAGCCCTGAGCCCCATCCACACGAAACTGAGAATGTACACCAAAGAGCTCATCACTGTCCTGGGCAGCGCCATGGTCAAGGTCACCTACAAGGGCACGGTGCACAAACTGCCACTCTGGATTGTCCCAGGTGATGGCCCCACACTGCTTGGAAGGAACTGGCTGGCAAAATCCGCTGGAACTGGGATGACATCCGAGCGCTATCACATGGCAATGAGGCCTCATGTACCCAGGTTCTTAACAAATTTCCTTCCCTTTTTGAGCCAGACATTGGAAAGTTTTCCGGGGCGAAGGTGCGGATCCAATTGGTCCCAGAGACATGACCCATTCACCACAAGGCGCGAGCGGTACCTCACATGATGAGGGAGAGAGTGGAAATCGAGCTGGACAGGCTGCAACATGAGGGCATCATCTCCCCAGTGGAATTCAACGAATGGGCCAGCTCGATTGTTCCAGTACTCAAAAGTGATGACACGGTCAGGATTTGTGGCGATTATAAAAGTAACTATTAAATCATTTCTCGCTAGGACTAATACCCGCTATCTAAGACAGACAACCTATTTGCAACGCTGGCAGGAGGCAAGACATTCACCAAGCTCGACCTGACTTCGGCCTACATGACGCAGGAGCTGGAGGAGTCTACGAAGGGCCTCACCTGCATCAACACGCACAAGGGACTGTTCATCTACAACACATGCCTGTTTGGAATTCGGTCGGCTGCAGCGATCTTCCAGAGAAACATGGAGAGCCTACTCAAGTCGGTACCACACACGGTGGTCTTTCAGGATGACATATTGATCACGGGTCGGGACACCGCCGAACACCTACAAAACCTGGAGGAGGTCCTCCAGCGACTCGATCACGTAGGGCTACAGCTGAAGAGATCGAAATGAGTCTTCATGGCAAAAGGAGGAGAGTTTTTGGGGAGAAAGATCGCGGCGGACGGCATTCGGCCCACAGACACCAACACAGAGGCTATCAGGAACACGCCCAGGCCACAGAACGTCACGGAGCTGCGGTCATTTCTGGGACGCAACTATTTTGGTAACTTCCTACCGGGGTTAAGCACCCTTTTAGAGCCCCTACATGTGTTATTGCACAAAGGTGAGAACTGGGTATGGGGAAAAAAAACAAGTAATTGCTTTTGAGAAAGCCAGAAACATTTTATGCTCCAACAAGCTGCTTGTATTGTATAACCCGTAAAAGACTTGTGCTAGCATGTGATGCATCGTCGTACGGAGTCGGGTGTGTATTACAACAAGCTAACGTTGCGGGGAAGTTGCAACCTGTCGCCTGTGCTTCCAGGAGCTTGTCTAAGGCCGAGAGGGCCTACAGCATGATTGAGAAAGAGGCATTAGCGTGTGTGTTCGGGGTAAAGAAAATGCATCAGTACCTGTTTGGCCTCAAATTTGAGCTGGAAACCGATCACAAGCCCCTCACATCCCTGTTCGCTGAAAACAAGGGGATAAATACTAATGCCTCAGCCCGCATACAAAGGTGGGCACTCGCGCTATCAGTGTATAACTATACCATCCGCCACAGGCCAGGCACCGAGAACTGTGCGGATGCTCTCAGTCGGCTACCATTGCCCACCACGGGGGTGGAAATGGCGCAGCCTGCAAACTTGTTGATGGTGGCGCAGCCCGCAGACTTGTTGATGGTCATGGAAGCGTTTGAAAATGATAAATCACCTGTCACGGCCCGCCAGATTAGGACTTGGACCAACCAAGATCCTCTGCTGTCCCTAGTAAAAAACTGTATACTGCATGGGAGCTGGGCCAGCATCCCCATTGAAATGCAAGAGCTAATCAAGCCGTTCCAGCGGCGAAAGGACGAGCTGTCCATTCAGGCAGACTGCTTGTTGTGGGGTAACCGCGTAGTGCTACCCAAAAAGGGCATAGAAACATAGAAAATAGATGGAGTAGGCCATTCGGCCCTTCTAGCCTGCACCGCCATTCAATGAGTTCATGGCTGAACATGCAACTTCAGTACCCCATTCCTGCTTTCTTGCCATACCCCTTGATCCCCCTAGTAGTAAGGACTACATCTAACTCCTTTTTGAATATATTTATTTAGTGAATTGGCCTCAACAACTTTCTGTGGTAGAGAATTCCACAGGTTCACCACTCTCTGGGTGAAGAAGTTTCTCCTCATCTCAGTCCTAAATGGCTTACCCCTTATCCTTCGACTGTGACCCCTGGTTCTGGACTTCCCCAACATTGGGAACATTCTTCCTGCATCTTACCTGTCTAAACCCATCAGAATTTTAAACGTTTCTATGAGGTCCCCTCTCATTCTTCTGAACTCCAGTGAATACAAGCCCAGTTGATCCAGTCTTTCTTGATAGGTCAGTCCCACCATCCCGGGAATCAGTCTGGTGAATCTTCGCTGCACTCGCTCAATAGCAAGAATGTCCTTCCTCAAGTTAGGAGACCAAAACTGTACACAATACTCCAGGTGTGGCCTCACCAAGGCCCTGTACAACTGTAGCAACACCTCCCTGCCCCTGTACTCAAATCCCCTCGCTATGAAGGCCAACATGCCATTTGCTTTCTTAACTGCCTGCTGTACCTGCATGCCAACCTTCAATGACTGATGTACCATGACACCCAGGTCTCGTTGCACCTTCCCTTTTCCTAATCTGTCACCATTCAGATAATAGTCTCTCTCTGTTTTTACCACCAAAGTGGATAACCTCACATTTATCCACATTATACTTCATCTGCCATGCATTTGCCCACTCACCTAACCTATCCAAGTCACTCTGCAGCCTCATACCATCCTCCTCGCAGCTTACACTGCCACCTAACTTAGTGTCATCCGCAAATTTGGAGATACAACATTTAATCCCCTCGTCCAAATCATTAGTGTACAATGTAAACAGCTGGGGCCCCAGCACAGAACCTTGCGGCACTCCACTAGTCACCGCCTGCCATTCTGAAAAGTACCCATTTGCTCCTACTCTTTGCTTCCTGTCTGACAACCAGTTCTCAATCCATGTCAGCACATTACCCCCAATCCCATGTGCTCTAACTTTGCACATCAATCTCTTGTGTGGGACCTTGTCGAAAGCCTTCTGAAAGTCCAAATACACCACATCAACTGGTTCTCCTTTGTCCACTTTACTGGAAACATCCTCAAAAAATTCCAGAAGATTTGTCAAGCATGATTTCCCTTTCACAAATCCATGCTGACTTGGACCAATCATGTCACCTCTTTCCAAATGCGCTATGACATCCTTAATAATTGATTCCATCATTTTACCCACTACTGAGGTCAGGCTGACCGGTCTATAATTCAGTTTTCTCTCTCCCTCCTTTTTTAAAAAGTGGGGTTACATTGGCTACCCTCCACTCGATAGGAACTGATCCAGAGTCAATGGAATGTTGGAAAATGACTGTCAATGCTTCCGCTATTTCCAAGGCCACCTCCTTAAGTACTCTGGGATGCAGTCCATCAGACCCTGGGGATTTATCGGCCTTCAATCCCATCAATTTCCCGACTAATAAGGATTTCCCTCAGTTCCTCCTCCTTACTAGACCCTCTGACCACTTTTCTATCCGGAAGGTTGTTTGTGTCCTCCTTAGTGAATACCGAACCAAAGTACTTGTTCAATTGGTCCGCCATTTCTTTGTTCCCCGTTATGACTTCCCCTGATTCTGACTGCAGGGAACCTACGTTTGTCTTTACTAACCTGCAGGGAGACGTTCATCTCGGATCTCCACAGCACACACCCGGGTATAGAAATGAAGAAATCGATAGCCAGAACCCACGTGTGGTGGCCCGGTATTGACTCTGACTTAGAGTCCTGTGTACGGCAATGCAGCGTGTGTGCTCAGTTGAGCAACGCGCCCAGAGAGGCACCACTAAGTTTGTGGTCCTGGCCCTCCAGACCATGGTCAAGGATCCATGTCGACTATGCAGGCCCGTTTCTCGGTAAAATGTTCCTGGTGGTGGTGGATGCATTTTCAAAATGGATTGAATGTGAAATAATGTCGGGAAGCACAGCCACAGTCACCATTGAAAGCCTGAGGGCCATGTTTGCCAACCACAGCCTGCCTGACATACTGGTCAGTGACAACGGGCCATGTTTCACCAGTGCCGAATTTAAAGAATTCATGACCTGCAATGGGATCAGACATGTCACCTCGACCCCGTTTAAACCAGCCTCCAATGGGCAGGCAGAGTGGGCGATACAAACCATCAAACAGAACCTTAAACGAGTCACAGAAGGCTCACTCCAAACCCGCCTGTCCAGAGTCCTGCTCAGCTTCCGCACGAGATCCCACTCGCTCACAGGTGGGTGCCCCCGGCTGAGCTACTCATGAAAAGGACACTTAAAACCAGACTCTCGCTGGTTCACCCCAACCTGCATGATCAGGTAGAGAGCAGGCGGCAGCAACAAAATGTAAACGATGGTCGCGCCACTGTCACGGGAAATTGATCTGAATGACCCTGTGTATGCGCTAAACTATGGACATGGTCCCAAGTGGATCGCGGGCACGGTGATAGCTAAAGGAGGGAGTAGGGTGTTTGTAGTCAAACTAGACAATGGACAAATTTGCAGAAAGCACCTGGACCAAACGAGGCTGCGGTTCACAGACTGCCCTGAACAACCCACAGCAGACACCACCTTTTTCGAGCCCACAACACACACCCAAAGGATCAATGACACCACGCCGGAGCAGGAAATCAACCCCATCACGCCCAACAGCCCAGCAAGGCCAGGCTCACCTAGCAGCCCTGCAGGGCCAACAACACGCCAGCCCAGCGAGGGCACAGCCAACACACCAGAACAGACATTTGTACCGAGGCAGTCCACCAGGGAAAGAAAGGCTCCCGACCACCTCACCTTGTAAATAGTTTTCACTTTGACTTTGGGGGGGGGGGGGGGGGGGGGAATGATGTTGTGTGTCTGTAAAGCATGCACTCCCATGTTCCGCCACCAGGGAGCTCATCCCCTGAAGTCCCAAGGGATCCAGCATCCCTTGGGAGCACTGTATATAAGCCGGCCCCTAAAGCCTGTTCCCGACTCTTGAGTGTCTTATTAAAAGACTGAGGTCACTGTTACTTTAACCTCCCGGTGTGCAGCCTCATCTGTGTTCGAAACACAATATCCCCAACCTCCCTTTCCTCTCCAAAGTCCTTGAACGTGTTGTCGGCTCCCAAATCCGTGCCCATCTTTCCTGCAATTCCATGTGTGAATCCCTCGAATCCGGTTTCTGCGCCTACCACAGTATCGAAATGGCTCTGTCACAAATTAGGACTAGGGTTAGTGATTGTTACAAAGGGAAACTATCCCCCCTAGTCCTTCTCGACTTGTCTGCAGCCTTTGACACGGTTGACCACTCCATGCTCCTCCAACGCCTCTCTGCCATCGTCCAGCTGGGTGGGTCTGCACTCGCCTGGTTCCATTCTTATCGATCTAATCATAGTCAGAGAATCTCCTGCAATGGCTTCTCTTCCCACCCCCACATCGTTACTTCTGGTGTCCCCCAAGGGTCTATCGTTGGTCCTATTTCTCCTATTGCGAAGCTCGAAGCCATTATTTTCAGTCCCTGCCACTGTCACTATCCCTCTCCCCAACTTCTGTCTGAGGCCGAATCACACTGTGTTACCTTGGTATCATATTTGACCCTGAAATAAGCTTCCGACCACATATCCGTAGCATAACGAAGACCGCCTATTTCCACCTCCGTAACATCGCCCGTCTCTGCCCTTGCTTCAGCTCATCTGCTGCTGAAACCCTCATCCATGCCTTTGTTACCTCTAGACTTGACTATGCCAGCGCACTCCTGGCTGGCCTCCCACATTCTACCCTATGTAAACAGGTGATTTAAAACTCAGTTGACAATATTCTAACTCGCACCAAGTCCTGCTCACCCATCCCCATGCTCGCTGACCGACATTGGCTTCCGGTTAAGCAACACCTCGATTTCAAAATCCTTATTTTCAATTCCTCCCCATCTCTAATCTTCTCCAGCCCCACAACCCCCCTCCCTACCCCCAGAGATGTCTGCGCCCCTCTAATTCTGCCCTCTTGAGCATCCCTGATTATAATTGTTCAACCATCGGTGGCCGTGCCTTCTGTTGCCTAGGACCCAAGCTCTGGAACTCCCTCCCTAAACCTCTCTGCCTCTCTATCCTCCAACACGCTCCTTAAAACCTACCTCTTTCCTGCACTAATTTCTCCTTAGTCGGCTCGGTGTCAAATCTTTTATCACATAATACTCCTGTGAAGCACCTTGGGACATTTCACTACGTCAAAGGTGCTATATAAGTACAGGTTGTTGTTTTCCTGGAAATTAAAGGTTCATACCTTGCTTTGCAGAGTCGGAAAGCTTTTCAAATTTCTGGCTGCACAGCTGATGTTGAAGCTCTGCCTGTTTCACATCTTTACCCTTCATCCGAGCCTTGTCCAGAGCCTTGTTGGCATTCTCATAATCAACAAGAGCCCTGGCTCTCCTGTACAGAAGATCCTGAATTAATACAAAAAAAAAAAAGTTTCAAATCCCACATTAAAATATATTTAAACAGCGACACCGGCTCAAATCCACTCTGTCACTTGCACAACCCAACTTCAAATTAAACTGCGTACAACACTGTGCAACAGAAGGTTGCAGCAGACCATTCAATCAGGTCAAGGCAATCAATCAGAAACTTCCTTACCCAGAGCGGGGTGAGAATGTGGAACTCACCAACACGGAGTGCTTGAAGCGAATAGTATCAATGCATTTAAGGGGAGGCTGGACAAGCGTATAGGGGAGAAGGGAATAGAGGGTTATGCTGATAGATTTAGATGAGGAAAGACGGGAGGCTGGAATG
This sequence comes from Pristiophorus japonicus, assembly GCF_044704955.1. Taxonomy (NCBI): domain Eukaryota; kingdom Metazoa; phylum Chordata; class Chondrichthyes; family Pristiophoridae; genus Pristiophorus; species Pristiophorus japonicus. The sequence goes on from NC_091985.1 coordinate 169,972,438, forward strand.
GAACATAAACGCTGGCATGGACTGGTTGGGCCGAATGGCCTGTTACTGTGCCGTATATCCCGTGTGGTCCTATGTAAGGCTGATCTGTTCCACAACTCCAGTTACCTGCCCTTGCTCAATGTCCTTCACACTCTCACCCAACAAAAAACAAACTGAGCGATCCCAGTTTTGAAAGCTCCAATTGTCGCCCAGCATTCACAACCTTTGGGGGGCAGAGAGTTCCAGTTTCCTACTACCTGCTGTGTGAAAATGTGCTTCTTTATTTTCCTCCTGAATGTCCTTGCGCTAACTTTAAGGTTATGGCCCCTTGTTCTGGATTTCCCCCCCACTCCCCAAATCAGAGGAGGGATTAGAAGGCATATTCTGCCTTGTCCAAGTTTGGCTTCTTTACCCACATACCCAGCTTGGAATAGGTCCTTCAGCTGTGGCTCAGTGGGCAGCACACTTACCTCGAACCCCACAACCTTCTGACTCCAAGTCCCACTCCAGGGACTTGAACACAAAAATCCAGGCCGACACTCCCAGTGCGGTGCTGAGGGAGTGCTGCATTGTCGGAGGTGCTGTCTTTCAGATGAGACGTTAAACAGAGGTCCCGTCTGCTCTCTCAGGTGGACGTAAAAGATCCCGCGGCACTTTTTCGAAGAAGAGCAGGGGAGTTATCCCCTGTGCACTGACCAATATTTATCCTTCAATCAACACAACAAAAAAAAAAAACAGATTATCTGGTCATTATCACATTGTTTGTGGGAGCTTGCTGTGCGCAAAATGGCTGCTGCGTTTCCCACATTACAACAGTGACTACACTCCAAGAGTACTCAATTGGCTGTAAAGCGCTTTGAGACACCCGGTGGTCATGAAAGGCGCTACATAGATGCAAGTCTTTCTTTTTTCAAACTAAGGGGCGGGGTTAACAAAACGACTCTTGGTTGAACCTGATGTTTTGTCAAGGAGCAGATCTGCGAGTTGGAGCTACAGGTGCAGCGACTTGTGCCAGTGACACGTAGCGCAGAGAGCCAGACGTTAGAAGTCTTTGCGGGAAGGTCAGGGTATCCGACCAGCCACCTCTGGTCCACACTGTGTCTCTGAAACCACTGCTCACTGGCCTGAAAAGCTGCCATTATACTCCTTAGTGCTGCATCTGCCCGCTTGAATTGTAGGGGCTGAGATCAGTCCAATCCCAACGCTGCTCTCAGCACGAGTGGGGGGGGAAAAAAGAGAGACATTATAAATCCACCTGGAACTTACAAACTGCCAACTTGTGCGGAGCAAGCTCCCACAAACTGTGCTGTGATAATGACCAGGTAAATCGGTTTTCATGATGTTAGTTGAGGGATGAATATTGGCCATGACACCGGGGAGAGCTCCCCTGCTCTTCTACAAAATGGGATCTTTTACATCCACCGGAGAGAGCAGACAGGACCTCGGTTTAACGTCTCATCTGAAAGATGGCACCTCTGGCAGTGCAGCACTCCCTCAGCACTGCACTGGAGTGTCAGCCTAGATTTTTGTGCCCAAGTCTCTGGAGTGGGACTTGAACCCACAACCTTCTGACTCAGGAGAGAGTGGTACCCACCAAGTCAAAAGCATCCTCTTCTTGAGGATAACCTTCCAGTCTTTCGCAGAATCATAGAATGGATAAAGCACAGACGGAGGCCATTTGGCCCGTCGAGCCTGTGTCGGCTCTCCGCAAGAGTACTTCAGCTAGTCCCAGTCCCTGCATCTCGACAAATATTTTTCCTTCAGGTACTTATCTAATTCCCTTTTGAAAGCAGTGATCGAGTCTGCCTCCACCACCCTTTCAGGCCATGCATTCCAGATCATGACCACTCGCTGCGTAACATTTATTTCCCACTTGGGTTCTTTTGCCAATCGCCTTAAATCTGTGTCCTCTGGTTCTCGACCCTTCCGCCAATGGGAACAGTTTCTCTCTACTCTGTCCAAACCTCTCATGATTTTGTCTTTAATCTTAAACCACGTGGCAGCCGAGGGGAGACCATCGGGCTGCTCAAGTTGTGCGGAAACGGAACAGAGGACCACCATTGCTGGAAATGCTGTACAGCGGAAAGTGTTGAGGATGCTGTGCAGTGCAGATATAAACTCAACCCAAACTGGTCTCGGCACCGTCCCACCGTCAGGATCACACCACAGGTAGGAGCAAAGTCCACTCGAGGAGGACACGAGCACCAGACCCACTGGGGGTTTTGGCAGAGCAAACCGGTTCAGGAAAGATAATCCAACAAGGACTGTCTATAAAAGTCAGCATTCACAAAAAGACCAGAGCTGAAATGAGGAATTTAAATACAATGATTAATGCAGTTTGTTGAGATCTGGAATTCACCGCCTGAAGCAGCTTCAATGGTAACTTTCAAAAAGGGAATTGGATATACTGCTACTACAACTTGTATTTATATAGTGCCTGTAACATAGTAAAACGTCCCATGGTGCTTCACAGGAGTGTCGTAAGACAAAAAATTTGGCACCGAGCCACATAAGGAGAAATGAGGGCAGGTGACCAAATGTTTGGCCGAAGAGGTAGGTTTTAAGGAGCGTCTTGGCGGAGAGGTTTAGAGAGGGAGTTCCAGAGCTTGGGGACTAGGCAACAAAAGGCACGACCACCGATGGTTGAGCGATTATAATCAGGGATGCTCAAGAGGGCAGAATTAGAGGAGCTCACATATCTCTGGGGGAGATTCGAGATAGGGAGGGGCGAGGCCATGGTGGGATTTGAAAACAAGGATGAGAATTTTGAAACAGAGGTGTTGCTTAACCGGAAGCCAATGTAGGTCAGCGAGTACAGGGGTGATGGGCGAGTGGGACTTGGTGAGAGTTCAGACATGGGCTGCCGAGTTTTGGATCACCTCTAATTTATGTAGGGTAGAATGTGGGAGGCCAGCCAGGAGTGCGTTGCAATAGTTGAGTCTAGAGGTAGCAAAGGCATGGATGAGGGCTTCAGCAGCTGATGAGTTGAGGCAGGGGCAGAGACGGGCGATGTTACGGAGGTGGAAATAGGCGGTCTTAGTTATGCTGCGGATATGTGGTTAGAAACTAATTTCAAATATGACACCTAGGTTGTGAACAGTGTGGTTCAGCCTCAGACAGGAGTTGGGGAGAGGCATAGTGTCAGTGGCTAGGGAACGCAGTTTGTGGCAGGGACTGAAAACAATGGCGTCGGTCTTAATATTCAACTGGAGAAAATTTCTGCTCATCCAGAACTGGTTATCGGACAAGCAGTCTGACAATTTAGAGACCGTGGAGGGGTCGAGAGCAGTGGTGGTGAGGTAGAGCTGGGTGTCGTCAGCGTACATGTGGAAACTGACGCTGTGTTTTCAGGGCAACATGTAGATGAGAAATAGGAGGGGGCCAAGGATAGATCCTTGGGGGGACACCAGAGGTAACGATGCAGGGATGGGAAGAGAAGCCTTTGCAGGTGATTTTCTGGCTACGATTAGATCGATAAGAATGGAACCAGGCGAGTGCAGTCCCACCCAGCTGGACGATGGTGGATAGGCGCTGGAGGAGGATGGAGTGGTCAACCGTGTCAAAGGCTGCAGACAGGTCCAGAAGGACGAGGGGGGATAGTTTGTTTTTGTCACGGTCACAAAGAAAAGATGGGCACGGATTTGGGAGGAGACAACATGTTCAAGGGCTTTGAAGAGGTTTGAAGAGGAAAGGGAGGGTGGAGGTGGGGTGTTAAGTTTGCAAGGATAGAGGGGTCGAGGGTTGGTTTTTGAGGAGAGGGGTGATGACGGCAGATTTGAGGGAGAGGGGGACAGTGCCTGAGGAGAGAGAACCGTTAACATGGGAGCTAGAAAAGGAAGTTGGGTTGTCAGCAGTTTGGTGGGAATAGGGTCAAGGGAGCAGGAAGTGGGTCTCACGAGCAAGATGAGAGCGGAGAGCACAAGGGGAGATCGGAGAGAAAATGGAGAAAGATGAGGGGTCAGGGCTAGGACAGGGGAGGTGGGCAAGGGGATGTGGCAGAGGCAGCCGAACGGATGGTCTCAATCTTAGAGACAAAGATGTAGTTGAAAAGGAAACATTTGCAGGGCTACGGAGAATGGGACTAATTGGATAGCTCTTTCACAGAGCCGGCACAATGGGCAGAACAGTCTCCTCCTAATGCTGCATGATTCGGTGAAGATACCACCAAGGAAGGGAAAATATCATCTTGTGACTACATTCATGAGAGAACATACATGAACCAGTTTGCCGTCACAAGGCTCCCAGAAACCAGAGTTGGTTTAATACGTAACTAACAGGAAGAGAGCAATGCACTGCAGTGTAGGTTATAAAGTCCACTTTGCGTAGAGAAAGATGAACAGATCTTGTGTGCTGCAGAGTCAGTATCTGGGGCATGCCTGCTCCAGGCTATTTGGTGGTTATTTTTGTACCAGCTGATCATAAAAAACAACAAAACAAACATTTCTTTGATACTAAAGAATGAAATGCTCAGGCATATATAAATAGAAGAACATGAGAACATAAGAATTAGGATCAGGAATAGGCCATATGGCCCCTTGAGCCTGCTCCACCATTCAATAAGATCATGGCTGATCTGATCATGGACTCAGCTCCACTTCCCTGCCCGCTTCCCATAACCCCTTACCGTTTCAGAAACTGTCTATTGCGGTCTTAAATTTATTCAATGTCCCAGCTTCCACAGCACTCTGGACAGAGAATTCCACAGATTTACAACCCTCTGAGGAAATTTCTCATCTGTTTTAAATGGGCGGCCCTTTATTCTAAGATCATGCCCTCGAGTTCTAGTCTCCATCAGTGCAAACATCCTCTCTGCATCCACCTTGTCAAGCCCCCTCATAATCTTATACGTTTTGGTAAGATCACCTCTCATTCTTCTGAATTCCAATGAGTAGAGGTCCAACCTACTCAACCTTTCCTCATAAATCAACTCCCTCATCCCCGGAATCAACCTAGTGAACCTTCTCTGAACTGCCTCCAAAGCAAGTATATCCTTTCGTAAATATGGAAACCAAAACTGCACACAGTACTCCAGGTGTGGCCTCACCAATACCCCGTATGGCTGTAGCAAGATGTTGTGTTTGTTATTGTAGGTAGGGATTTGGATGACAATTTTATCTTCCTGCTCTAGACACTCCTTTTGTAATTATAGTCCTGATCTTTCCACAATTGTTAGCCAATGATCTTCTAGTCTTGATTTTTGGATTATACCATTTGATGTTGATCTGAACCCAAATCATGCAATAAGAATCAATTCATCTGCTCTTCTCCCCGTGCTTTAACTTTGTGAAGTTAGCCACATTGGTAGGAAAAATAGAAAAGTAGAGTATTTTTTAAATGTTGCGAGATTGGGAAATGTTGGTGTTCAGAGGGACCTGGGTGTCCTTGTACACACATCACTGAAAGTTAACATGCAGGTACAGCAAGCAATTAGAAAAGCAAATGGTATATTGGCCTTTATTACAAGAGGATTTGAGTACAAAAGTAAAGATGTCTTACTGCAATTATATCGGGCCCTGGTGTATCGTGTACAGTTTTAGTCTCCTTACCGAAGGAAGGATATACTTGCCCAAGAGGGAGTGCAACAAAGGTACATCAGACCGATTTCCTCAGATGAGGGATTGACAGGGTAGATGCAGGGAGGATGTTTTCCCTGGCTGGAAAGTCGAGAACCAGGGGTCAGAGTCTCAGAATAAGGGGTCGGCCATTTAGGTCTAAGATGAGAAGAAATTTCTTCACTCAGAGGGTTGTAAATCTGTGGAATTCTCTACCCCAGAGGACTGTGGATGCTCAGTCTTTGAGTACATTCAAGACAGAGATCGATAGATTTTTGGATATTGAAGAAATCAAGGGATATGGAGATAGTGGAGTTGAGGTCGAAGATCAGCCATGATTTTATTGAATGGCGGAGCAGGCTCAAGGGGCCGAATGGCCTACTCCTGTTCCTATTTCTTATGTTCTTGTGTTCTGAGATAGAGTGGTGGTCATCTATCTGTTCCTAACTGATCGATCATCGGTCCATTTACACAACAACAAACCTCTGTTCTCGTCAAACACTCTACGTGCATGCAATTGTTTTTCAGAGATTTGGGGACCTGAGTGACAAGAGGACTTGCCCTTGAGCCATTCTTGTGTAGAATGCTCTGAGGTTCCTCTCTGCTCCCTGCACCAAAGGCACTTTTAATCGGCCTTGGGGACATCCCAGGGATATGCAGATATTTGTGGATTACGGTGTCCAATATAATTCAGACAGCTTGCTTCATTTAAATGCAATCCTGGAATCTTTGGGCTGTGAATCCCAGGATATCGGGGCCATTTAAGGATCCTGGAATTGCTAGTCCTCCATTGACGTCTGTTTCCAGAAACACCTGATAGGCTGGTTTATTGGGGGGAAACTGTGAATGGATTTGATCTGAACAGATGCTGCTGGCATTATTTAGATGCGAAGGCCACACCTGGAATACTGCGTGCAGTTTTGGTTTCCATATTTACGAAAGGATATACTTGCCTTGGATGCAGTTCAGAGAAGGTTCACTCGGTTGATTCCAGGGATGAGGGGGTTGACTTATGAGGAAAGGGTGAGGAGGTTGGGCCTCTACTCATTGGAATTCAGAAGAATGAGAGGTGATCTTATCACAACGTGTAAGATTATTAGGGGGCTGGACAAGGTGGATGCAGAGAGGATGTTTCCACAGATGGGGGAGACTAGAACTAGAGGGCATGACCTTAGAATAAATAGTTTAAAACGGAGATGGAGAAATTTCCTCTGAGGGTTGTAAATCTGTGGAATTCGCTGCCTCAGAGAGCTGTGGAAGTTGGGACATTGAATAAATTTAAGACAGAAAGAGACAGTTTCTTAAACGATAAAGGGATGAGGGGTTATGGGGAGCGAGCAGGGAATTGGAGCCGAGTCCATGATCGGATCAGCCAAGATCATATTAAATGACGGAGCAGGCTCGAGGGGCCGTATGGCCTACTCCTGCTCCTATTTCTTACGTGCTTATTGTGGGACTAAGTGGACAGCTGAGAGTCAGCACAGCTGCAATGGGCTGAATGGAATTTTACCGAATGAGGCCAATGAGTGAATCCCGAAATCTCACAGCGACATCCGAGATTGCAAATCGAAAGGGGCAACATTGGAAAGTAAAATGCCTCAGTGACATTACCTTTGCTGCCTGTATATCGCGCATGTAGTATTTTAACAGTTCAGTCAATTTCAGGTCTTCATCACTGGATACTCTTCCTTCTACTTTCTGCAGAAGTAGAGGGGAAAAAAAAAAAGAGAGATCAGTAAAAGGAAAGGCTGCTTTGTAATGAAGCCAACAACAGTTGAGTTAATTTTAACCAGAAGTATAAACACTTGCTATAATACAAAGTCTTCTCAAGCAATAGTAACACTTCCCAACAAGGAGAATTGCCTAGTATAGGCCACAGCACGAGCAGGTTCTAAGTCACCACTCGCTTCGAACTGTGGCGTGACCAACACTTCATCCAACAACTTTTAATTATCCAGCACCTTCAATGTAGTAAAACGTCGTAAGGTGCTTCACAGGAGTCAAAACAAAATTTAACACCGAACCACAAAAGGAGAAATTAAGGCAGATGACCAAAGGCTCAGCCAAATAGGTAGGTTTCAAGGAGCGTCTTAAAAGGAGAAAGGTAGTGAGGCAGAGAGGTTGAGGCAGGGAGTTCAAGAGCTTGGGGCCCAGGCAACGGAAGGCACAGCCACCAATGGTTGAGCAATTAGTATCAGGGATGCTCAAAAGGGCAGATTAGAGGAGTGTAGATATCTTGGGGGGGGGGGGGGGGGTTGTGGGGCTGCAGGAGATTACAGAGATAGGGAGGGGCGAGGCCACGGAGGGATTTATAAACAAAGGATGAGAATTTTGAAATCGAGGCGTTGTTTAACTGGGAGCCAATGTCAGTCAGCGAGCACAGGGGGTGATGGGCGAGCAGGACTTGGTGCGAGTTAGGACACAGGCTGCCGAGTTTTGGATCACCTCAAGTCACCCAATGGTCATGAGCTTGAACATCCAACACCGGTATACCATGGCTGCATTGGGTCTCGGCTACCTGCCACTTGTATCTTGACCTGTGTTTTAAGAGTTTGTGTAGCCGCTTTTTATCCCCTGCAATCCCCAACTTAATGTCTTGCGTGTCTGGCTCTGGTACACACAAAGTAGAAGGGGCACCACCTCGCTCTCCAGTTTATGCCCATCGCACAATAGTTTTCATTAACACACGCGTTGCATTTCAAGGAGGTCCACTACCACCTTCTCAAGGGCAAATGGGGATGTGCAATATCTGCCGGCTACACCCACATCCCACAAATTCATTTTTAAAAATTCTCCAACAAGCAAAAATAGTTGTCCCATTTGGGAGTGCTGCCTACAGATCCTGACCCAAATCGACAGCTGAGCACTTGACTGATGTGTTGCATTGTGTTGTGTCAACTCCATCGCAACATCTGGAACACAGTGAGTGCGCCAGAAACTAGTGCGAATCAGGACGTGCCCGGAAACCACCTACACACCGACCTGACCGCCAGCTCCACCCCCACCCACCACCCCCGCAAAAACTTGGCCCAGTACTCACTCTCTCTCTCCAGAGAGACAGAGAGACAGAGAGACAGAGAGACAGAGAGACAGAGAGACAGAGAGACAGAGAGACAGAGAGACAGAGAGACAGAGAGACAGAGAGACAGAGAGACAGAGAGACAGAGAGACAGAGAGACAGAGAGACAGAGAGACAGAGAGACAGAGAGACAGAGAGACAGAGAGACAGACTTCCACACCAGTGTACCCGAGAAGGAATGGGTTACACACATCGGGCAGGAGTTTTATTTGTCTAACTTGAGACATCGAAAAGCAACACTTGTGTTAAGGAAAACTATTGTGTGATGGGCATAAAGTGGGCAGAGAACGAGGTGGTGCTTTATCCTACTTTGCGTGTACCAGAGCCAGAAATACAAGACATTAAGTTGGGGACTGCAGGGGATAAAAAGACGAGGCTACACAAAAATGCTTAATACAAGTGCCAATACCTCTCTGGATTAAAGACACAGGAAAAGGAGGAGGCCATTCAGCCCTTTGAGTCTGTAACACCAGTCAACAAGATCCAGTCGATCTGCATCGTAACTCCATCTACCCGTCTTTGCTCCACGTCCCTTAAGATTATTAGCCAACAAAAAGCCATCTTTCTCAGTCTTGAAATTGGCCGAGCATTTCTTGAATATTGTGTACCTTGAGTATAGTGTACAGTTTTGTCTCCTAATATGAGGAAGGACGTGCTTGCTATTGAGGGAGTGCAGCGAAGGTTCACCAGACTGATTCCCGGGATGGCAGAATTAACATATGAAGAAAGATTGGATCAACTAGGCTTATATTCACTGGAATTTAGAAGAATGAGAGGGGATCTCAGAAACATAAAATTCTGACAGGATTGGACAGGTTAGTTGCAGGAAGATTGTTCCCGATGTTGGGGAAGTCCAGAACCAAGGGTCACAGTCTAAGGATAAGGGGTAAGCCATTTAGGACCGAGATGAGGAGAAACTTCTTCACCCAGAGAATTGTGATCCTGTGGAATTCTCTACCATAGAAAGTAGTTGAGGCCAGTTCGTTAGATATATTCAAAAGGGAGTTAGATGTGGCCCTTACGGCTAAAGGGATCAAGGGGTATGGAGAGAAGGCTGGGTGGGGTACTGAGGTGAATGATCAGCCATGATCATATAGAATGGTGGTGCAGGCTCGAAGGACCGAATGGCCTACTCCTGCACCTATTTTCTCTGTTTCACAGCCTTTTTAAGGGAAGAAAATGAGAGAAACTTCCACGACACCCTTTGCATTTCCTGGTCTCGCTCCTGAACGGCAGAGTTCTGACTTGAAGATTGTGCCAGCATTTAATGGTGATCGGCAACTTAGTGAGGGACATCAAATTAAGGTTTCCACTCTCTTCTTCCCTTCCCTCCCAAATTCCTGCTTCGACAGCATCCGGATCAAAACGGTGCGATAAATACCACACGCGTTCAAGCCAGCTGATCAAAGTTCCGAACGATCTCGGCCCATCTCCCATGGCTCTGGCCAATTGCTTTGCATTTTTCCTCAGTTTTTCTTCCCATCGGGAAACACCAAAGCTTTTTCTTTCAAATGACAAAAAAAACGAGGGGCAGGAAAAGCCCATGGGGCCTGCCCCACAGAGTCGTGACTCCTGAAGCATCGTGACAGATACCCCACTACCCACCAGCAGCCGACGTAACTTCCCGGGAGAGGCAAAACAAACCAATTGAAAAGCAAGGATAATTAAAGGGGGAAAAAAAATCATCTGGATAATTCTTCAGGTCCCCTCAGGAGATAGAAACTAGTCCCGGAGACTACATTGACCATGTTTATATTCCCTCAACAGTCCTTCCCAATACCAGCCACACGGTAACAGGGAGTAATAAACTTTTCAGCTTAAAATGCAATCTACTTTCCAACAATCTCTTCCATATTGTGGGGAATAATTTCCTTGGGCGTCCCTCACCAGATGCCATGAAGCTCCCTCAGATATTCCTACTTGTTGACTTGCGAAGGGGGCGGGGGAAGATAGCGAACTGACTCTCTCCTTCCAGGACCTCAGTATCTCCGGCTCTTTTAGGTCACCTCACACCCCCTCATTGCAGCAACTGCCCACTGACTTGCAAAGGGGACAGGAGTAAGCTAGCCAGAGAATGAACCCTCTCAAACCATCGGTCAGGAAACTGTCCCACTTAAATGGAACGGTCTAGTTGAGAGAATCAAAAGCTACTGCAGCAAAACGCGGCCCAAGGGCATCACACATGTGCAAGTTCAGATTAAATATAAATCTCCGCGTGCGTCCTGGTGAATTTTAGTAAGATTTTCATTCAAACAAGTATCAAATGATCTAGCTGGAAGGAGTTACTCGATCGCGAAAGACATGAATGCGTGAGCCCAATTTCGATTCACCATCCAGCCCACTTCCATCGGCTCCGAGCAAACATACAAGATGCTGGAGGGAGACTTCATCCAAGGTACCAATATATAGTAGACGGACAGATAGATAAGGGCATCAATAGATATGGAGCCAGGGCAGTAAATGGGATCGAGATACAGACCATCCGTGAGCTAATTGAATGGTGGGACAGGCTTGAGAGGCTGAACGGCCTCCATCTGTTCTTAATAAATAAGGGGTTACCTTATGATGATAGATTGAGTAGACTGAGTCTTTACTCTTTGGAGTTCAGAAGGATGAGGGGTGATCTTATAGAAACATTTAAAATCATGAAAGGGATAGACAAGATAGAGGCAAAGAGGTTGTTTCCACTGGTCGGGGAGACTAGAACTAGGGGGCACAGCCTCAAAATAAGGGGGAGCCAATTTAAAACCGAGTTGAGAAGGAATTTCTTCTCCCAGAGGGTTGTGAATCTGTGGAATTCTCTGCCCAAGGAAGCAGTTGAGGCTAGCTCATTATCTGTGATTTGAATATATTCAGATAGATTTTTAACCAATAAGGGAATTAAGGGTTTTGGGGAGCGGGCGGGTAAGTGGAGCTGAGTCCACGGCCAGATCAGCCGTGATCTTGTTGTTCTTATGTTATTAATGTTGGGGAAGTCCAGAACCAGGGGTCACAGTCTAAGGATAAGGGGTAAGCCATTTAGGACCGAGATGAGGAGAAACTTCTTCACCCAGAGAGTGGTGAACCTGTGGAATTCTCTACTACAGAAAGTTGTTGAGGCCAATTCACTAAATATATTCAAAAAGGAGTTCGATGTAGTCCTTACTACTCGGGGATCAAGGGGTATGGCGAGAAAGCAGGAATGGGGTACTGAAGTTGCATGTTCAGCAATGAACTCATTGAATGGCAGTGCAGGCTCGAAGGGCCGAATGGCCTACTCCTGCACCTATTTTCTATGTTTCTATGTTTAACAAAGATGAACAACACTGAATGAATCTTCGCCGATAGCGGGATATAATTTGGCTTTGATTGAAAAAGGACTTTCCTGCATTCCAGGATTTTTCATTTAGCAGTAAAATAATCCACACTTACCCTAAGCTTTTCAAACATCTCGGAAAGTTTGATGTAGTAGCTGGAAAAAGAAAAAGTAGTCACACATCTTCAAGAACTACACATTCTTCTTCTCTTCCCTAACCTGGATTTTGTTTGGAACAGGGGCTGGACGCAGTATTGGGGACAAACATAGAAACTAAATGGGGGTTCGGCTGTACTGCAGACTCTATCCTTCCAACTCTGGCCAAGCGTGTCCTCATCTCCCCGCTCCCCCCTCCTTCCTCCCACCATCGGGGCACAGCTTTCAACCCCCACACCCTGCTCTCTGCAATGGCCATGCTCAACCCTCCAGCTCACCCCTCATCATGCATTTATTTGGGACACCTCCTCTTAACCTCGCTCACTCTTCCCCGCTCAGGTCCCCCGGCCTCTGCAGCTCCTCCAGATGTCCCGTCGCACAAAAGGCACTTTTGAAAAAAAAGATATCGGTGCAGCATCCAAAAATCTGGAGTTCCGGACTCCGGGACGATCCACGGCAGGGTCGTCATGAATCCATAAAACGTTCCGGACTCCGGACCGGACAACCCCGCCAACCTCGGGGCCTCGCCGCTGCCTGACCTCCGGGCCTGCTCGCCAGCCTGCCCGAACACCACCTTGGTGGGGCCCCCTCGCTCGACGATGACCTCCTTGGCGGGGCTGGACAGTCCAAACAGTTCTTCTGCGGGAATTCTCTCTTCTCCTCCCCCCCCCCACCCCCGCAACGGGCTTTCTAATGTTCCGAAATTCGAAAATACCCGAACCTAGGCTCAGGTGTTTCCGGATTCGAGAAGTCAGAAAACAAAACTGAAAATCTGGAAAAACACGGAATCCGGAATGGCCTCTGTCCCGAGGGTTTGGGATTTTGGATGCTCAACCTGTATATAAAGTGCAAGTTTTAGTTAGGGCCAAGCAGTCCGCTTGATTGACAGCCCATCCACCACCTTGCACACCCACCTCCTCCATCACCAGTATACCATGGCTGCAGTGCGTACTATCTACAGGATGCACTGTAGCAACTCACCGAAGCTTCTTCGACAGCACCTCCCAAGCCTCCAACACCCAGGTGGTCAACGTGCTCCCAAGTCCCGTGCTATCCAGACTTGGACAGTATCAGCCCCTGGCTACGTGGGTATCACTTTTTCCTCGGAGTCAGAAGGTTGTGGGTTCAATTCACTCCAGGGAGTTGAGCACAAAAAAATAAATAAATCTAGGCTGACACTCCAATGCAGTGCTGAGGGAGTGCTGCACCGTCAGAGGTGCTGTTAAACTGAGACTCCTTCTGCTCTCTCAAGTGGCCGTAAAAGATCCCACGGCACTATTTCGAAGAGCGGGGGGGGGAAGTTATCCCCGGTGTCCTGGCCAATATTTATCCCTCAATCAACATAACACAAAAACAGATTATCTGGTCATTATAACATTGCTGTTTGTGGGAGCTTGCTGTGTGCAAATTGGCTGCCACCTTTTCCCCACATTACAACAGTGACTACACTCCAAAAGTACTTAATTAGTTGTAAACTGCTTCGAGACGCCCGGTGGTCGTGAAAGGCGCTATATAAATGCAAGCCTTTCTTTCTATAAATCGCCATTGCTTCACCATCACTGGCTCAAAGTCCTGGAACTCCCTCCCCAACAGCAGTGTGGGAGCACCTTCACCACACGGACAGAGCGCAGCGGTTCAAGGCTCACCATCACGCCCTGAAGGGCAACTCGGAACGGGCAACAAACATCGGCCTCGTCGGCAGCGCCCACAACCAGAGAATTATATTATTAAAGTTGTTGTACACACGCGCTGCGGGAATTCCACAACGTCGGGACACGTGACGCAGAGGGCTCAACCCCGGGCGGGGTGTTACCGCGCAGACAATGATGCAAGGACTCACTTCTTCAGCGGAGCGCACTCCTCCATCCCAAGCTCATTCAAGGAAGTGGATAAATGAATGTAATCGTCGGAAACATCTGGAAATAAGAGAGACGGCGCCCATCAAAACAAGGAGGTTTGGCAGTCAGCTCAAAAATTTGTACTTACAATTCTTTTTAAAAAATATATAAAAAGCCACCGTTAGTTCTTTATACAGCGAGTGCCTCAGGCCAATCCGCACATACTTTTGTGAGTTCGAGTCATTTTTTCCGCTTTTGTTGCAGAGTCTTTAATTTTGGTGCCATATTCTATAAGGAATGTCTTCTCGTGTTCAAAGAATTCATCAACATCCTGCACAAGAAAGGAGGTTTTTTTTAAAATATACAAAGAATGTACAGCACAGTTTCAGGGCATTCGCCCAACAGGTCGGTTTTATGCTCCCATAAGCCTCCTCCCACCTTGTTACATCTCACCCTAGCCCCATAGCCTTCCATTTCTTTCTCCCTCATGTACGTGTCTCGTTTTCCCCTTTAAATGCAGGATGCCATTCGCCTCAATGGCTCCGTGTGGTAACGTGTTCCGCATTCTGATCAGAGTTTCTCAGAAATTCCTTGTTGGATTAATTCGGGACCACCTTATATTTAAGGCACTAGATTTTGACGTCAAAATTGGAGCTAGGCCATTCAGGGGTGATGTCGGGAAGCATTTCTTCAGAAACAGTAGAGTAAATCTGGAATTCTCTCCCCAAAATGTTGTTGAGGTTAGGTCAATTAATATTTCAAAACTTGATTGAAACGACTTTTGTTAGACAAGGGTCTCAGCAACATAGTGAAATGTCCCAAGGTGCTTCACAGGAGTGTTGCAAGACAAAAAAATAGCACCGAGTCACACAAGTAGAAATTAGGGCAGGTGACCAAAATATTAGTCAAAAAGAGGTAGGTTATAAGGAGCGTCTTGAAGGAGGAAAGAGAGGTCGAGAAGGAATTCCAGAGCTTGGGGCCGAGGCAACAGAAGGCATGGCCACCGATGGTTGAGCGATTGTAATGAGGAATGCTCAGGAGGGCACAAATTGGAGGAGCGCAGATATGAAGGGATATGGCACCAAGGTAGGTAACAAGAGTGAAGATACAGATCAGCCATTATCTAACGGAATGCAGAACAGGCTCAAGGGACTGAATGGCCTCCTCCTGTTCACATGACCCATATCCAAACCAGCGCACATCTGAACTAGCAGCCTGGAATGCAGGCAGTAAGCAGAGAGCTGATCTGGGAAACTGGGCTTCATTAGAAACCAAACTGGACATCAGTCTGCCATAGATGTCCAGTGTCAGGCAGCTCTGGCACAGTCTCATCGCCAAATCACTGCAAATCACGACCCAGCCGAAAGCAAGATTAAATTACATTGCATTTATAGCGCAGAAACAGGCCATTCAGCCCAACCGCTCCGTGCTGGTGTTTATGTTCCACACCAGCCTCCTCCCTCCCCTTTTCATCTCACCGCATCACCATATCCTTCCATTCCTTTCTCCCTCGCGTGTTTATGTAGTTTACCCTTAAATGCATCGGTGCTATTTGTCTCAACTACTCCCTGTGGTAGTAAATGCCACACTCGCCTCTCTCTGGGTAAAGAAGTTTCTCCTGAATTCCTTTTAAGATTTATTGGTAACGATCTTGTATTTACGGCCCCGAGTTTTGGTCTCGCCGACATCTGCCCCATCAAACCCCTTCATAATTTTGAAGACTTCTATCAGGTCACCCCTCAGCCTTGCCTTTGAGAGAAAGTGAGCCTGTTCATCCTTTCCTGATAAGTATAACCTCTCTATTCTGGTATCATCCTGGTAAATCGATTTTCCACCTTCTCCAGTGCCTTGATATCCTTTTCATGAGAGGCCATAATTGTACACAGTACTCCAAGTGTGGTCTAACCAAGGTTCCATACAAGTTTAGCATGTCTTTGCTTTTCAGCTCTATCCCTCTAGAAATATTTTGCTCGCTTTTTAAAAAAAAAATGATTGAAATGGTGTTATTAACCCAGGTCGCTGCATTTAGCGACGTGTCTGCAACCTTAGATCCTTTTGCTCCTCTATTTAGACACCATTTAGAGTATGTGGTCTCCTTGTTCTTCCTCCCAAAATGCACCACCTCACACTCCTCTACATTCATTGGCCAATTACACACCCATTCTGGTGCCTTCTTGGTGCAGTTTCCCCTCAGTATTAACTATACTCCACAATTCATCTGCAAATTTTGACATTTTATTTCAGATTCCAGAGTCCAAATTGTTTATGTAAATTGCGATACAATAATGGCTCCAGCACCGATCCTTGTGGAACACCAATTTCCACCTTTTGACAGTGTGAATAGCTACCCTCAATCCTTACTCTGTATTTTGTGTTCTGTAGCCAGCTTGTTATCCATTCTGCTCTTTGCCCCGTGGCTCCAGACGCTCGGACCTGAAGATTAAGGTTTAGTGATACCCATGGACCATGTGGTGCCAGATACAACGACCTTTGACATCAATGCAACTGGACTTTCTCAAGGGCAACATATGAACATAAGAATTAGGAGCAGGAGTAGGCCATTCGGCCCCTCGAACCTGCTCCTCCATTCAATAAGATCATGGCTGATCTTCTACCTCAACTCCACTTTACTGCACTATCCCCATATTATCCAAAAATTTATCGATCACCATCTTGAATATACTCAAGGACTGAGCCTCCACAGCCCTCTTGGGTAGAGAATTCCAGATATTGACCAACCTCAGAGTGAAGACATTTCTCCTCATCTCAGTCCTAAATGGCCGACACCTGATTCTGAGACTGTGGCCCCTGGTTCTGGACTCCCCAGCCAGGGGGAAACATCCTCCCTGCGAGAATGTTGTATGTTTCAATGAGATCACCTCTCATTCTTCTAAATTCGAGAGAATATAGGCCCAATCTACTCAATCTCTCCCCATAGGACAAACCCCCCCACCCCCCCATCCCAGGTCTCTGAAACACTTCCAATATTCCACCACTGCACATAATCTATGTGGTGTTTAGTGCCCAATTTACCAGAGATTTTTTAAAAAAATGTAAAGGACTAAATTACCTTGGCCCCAGAGATGAGCACTTCATCAGCGCTCTTCATCATGCTCTTCAAAAACCCGCCAAACATCTCCTTCGTGTTCTTCCTTCGGACACTTAGCTGAAAAACAAACAGAGGATAGTCAGTCAGTCAGTTGAACCAAGTACAGACCAGCCAGGATCTGGCTGAATGGCAGAACAGGCTCGAGGGGTTGAATGGCTGACTCCGGTTCCTAAAGGCTACTCAGAAGGCAGTCGCTGCTCAGTTAGACCCTGTGCTTGGAAACATTGGCCCCTTTAAGTCAGGCTGCCATGCTAGCGGATTGAGATTTCCCCCACTTTTTGCAGAGTTCCTTGCGAGAGCGCTACTGTTTTTCCCCCCCCCCCCCCCCCAATGATGGAAGTTGAAGTCATTGGCTTCCGGGAGAGCCGGGCATTACTGGTGTCCTTTTATGCCAGGATATCTGTGCTTAGAAACGGGAGGCCCAAAGCTCGAACTCATGAATGTATAAACGGGCAGTGACGCTGCCTTCAACTTAGAGTTCTTTAATGCAGGAGTGCACTCCAGTGCTGAAGTGCATTTTTAAATGGACGTGTCTCGGACAAGTTATTTCAAAAGGGAATTGAATGCATACCAGAAAAGGAAAAATTTGCAGTGCTATGGGAAGAGAACAGGTAGAGGGAGACTAATTGGATTGCTCTTTCAAAGGGCCGGCACAACATGATGGGCTGGGTGGCCCCCTTCTGTGCTGTAATTATTCTATGATTTTCCACACGAAAGCAACAGTAAAAGCATCAACCATAGTTTCATAGAATGATACAGCACAGAAAGAGGCCATTCGGCCCATCGTTCTGCTGCCTGCTCTTTGAAAGAGCTCTCCAATTAGTCCCACTCCCTGCACTTTCCCCATAGCCCCGATAAAATGTTTTCCCTTCAAGTATTTATCCAATTCTCTTTTGAAAGTTACTCTCGAATCTACTCCCACCGCCCTTTCAGGCCGTGCATTCCAGATCATAACACACGGTGTGTAGTTTCCTCATCATCCCTCTGGTTCTTTTACCAATCACCTTAAATCTTCGTCTTCGGTTTATCGACCATTAACCTTCGCTGCACTCGGGAGAATAACCCCAGCTTCTCTATGTAACTGATCCCTGGTACCATTCTAGTAAATCTCCTCTGCACCCTCTCCAAGGTCTTCACATCCTTCCTAAAAGAAGGAGTGGCCAGAATTGGACACACTACTCCTGCTGAGGTTTAACCAGTGATTTATAAAGATATAGCATAACTTCCTTGTTTTTGTGCTCTATGCCTCTATTTATAAAGCCAAGGATCCCATATGCTTCAACAGCCTTCTCAAAAAAAAAAGTTTGAAGGAGAGGGGAAACAAGCAGGAAAAAAAAAGGGTGACAAAAACAGTAAAAACACACAAATTTAAAGGCACTATGTCTAAATGCACGTAGCATTCGTAACAAAATAGATGAGTTGCCGACACAAATAGATACAAATGGTATGATCTGATGGCCATAACAGAGACGTGGTTGCAAGGTGACCAGGACTGGGCATTAAACATTCAGGGGTATTTGACAATCCGGAAGGACAGACAGAAAGGAAAAGGAGGTGGGATAGCTCTGTTGATAAAGGATGGAATCACTGCAACAGAGAGAAACGATATTGGCTCAAATGATCAGGATGTTGAAACAGTTTGGGTGGAGAGAAGGAACAATAAGGGGAAAAAGTCACTGGTGGGCGCAGTCTATAAGACCTTCTAACAGTAGCAACTCTGTTTGTCGCAGCATAGACCAGGAAATAGTGGGGGCTTGTAAAAAGGGAACAGCAATAATCATGGGTGATTTTAACCTCCATATTGATTGGACAAATCAAATTGGTCTGGGTAGCCCGGAGGAAGAATTCAGAGTGCATAAGGGACAGGTTCCTGGACCAGTATGTAATGGAACCAACCAAGGGAGCAGGCTATCTTAGATCTGGTCCTGTGTAATGAGACAGGATTAATAAACAATCTCCTAGTAAAGGATCCCCTCGGAATGAGTGATCATAGCATGGTTGAATTTCAAATTCAGATGGAGGATGAGAAAGTTGGATCTCTAACCAGCGTACTAAGCTTAAATAAAGGAGACTATGAAGGTATGAGGGCAGAGTTGGCTAAAGTGGACTGAGATAATAGATTAAAGTGTAGGACGGTTGATGAACAGTGGTGTACATTTAAGGAGATATTTCATAACTCTCAAGAAAAATATATTCCAGTGAGGAGGAAAGGGTGTAAGAGAAAAGATAGCCATCTGTGGCTAACTAAAGAAATAAAGGATGGTATCCAATTAAAAACAAGGTGATACAAAGTGGCCAAAACTAGAGAGAAGACAGAAGATTGGGAAGCTTTTAAAAGCCAGCAAAGACTAACTAAAAAAATGATTAAGAAAGGGAAGATAGACTATGAAAGTAAACTAGCACAAAATATAAAAACAGATAGCAAGAGTTTCTATAGGTATATAAAAAGGGAAAAAAAAAGTGGCTAGAGTAAATGTTGATCCCTTAGAGGACGAGACCAGGGAATTAGTAATGGGAAACATGGAGATGGCAGAAACTCTGAACAAATATTTTGTATCAGTCTTTACGGTAGAGGACACTAACAATATTCCGACAGTGGACAGTTAAGGGGCTATAGGGGGGCGGAACTTAATACAATCACTAAGGAGGTGGTACTCAGTAAGATAATGGGACTAAATACGGATAAATCCCCTGGACCCGATGGCTTGCATCCTAGGGTCTTGAGAAGTAGCAGCAGGGATAGTGGATGCATTGTTTGTAATTTACCAAAATTCCCTGGATTCTGGGAAAGTCCCAGCAGATTGGAAAACTGCAAATGTAACACCCCTATTTAAAAAAGGAGGCAGACAAAAAGCAGGAAACCATAGACCAGTTAGCATAACATCTGTGGTTGGGAAAATGTTGGAGCCCATTATTAAAGAAGCAGTAGCAGGACATTTGGAAAAGCAAAATTCGGTCAGGCAGAGTCAGCATGGATTTATGAAGGGGAAGTCATGTTTGACAAATTTGCTAGAGTTCTTTGAGGAGGTAACGAACAGGGTGGATAAAGGGGAACCGGTGGATGTGGTGTATTTGGATTTCCAGAAGGCATTTGACAAGGTGCCACATAAAAGGTTACTGCACAAGATAAAAGTTCACAGGTTTGGGGGTAATATATTAGCATGGATAGTGGATTGGCTAACAGAAAACAGAGAGTCGGGATAAATGGTTCATTCTCAGGTTGGCAATCAGTAACTAGTGGGGTGCCGCAGTGATCAGTGCTGGGACTCCAACTATTTACAATCGATATTAACGACTTTCAGGAAGGGACAGAGTGTAACGTAGCCAAGTTTGCTGATGATGCAAAGATGGGAGGAAAAGCACTGTGTGAGGAGGACACAAAAAATCTGCAAAAGGACAGAGACAGGCTAGGTGAGTGGGCAAAAATCTGGCAGATGGAGTATAAATGTTGGAAAGGGTAAGGTGATGCACTTTGGCAGAAAAAAAAAAATCAAAGAGCAGGTTATTATTTAAATGGAGAAAGATTGCAAAGTGCTGCAGTACAGTGGGACCTGGGGGTACTTGTGCATGAAACACAAAAGGTTAGTATGCAGGTACAGCAAGTGATCAGGAAGGCCAATGGAATCTTGGCTTTTATTGTAAAGGGGATGGAGTATAAAAGCAGGGAAGTCTTGCTACAGCTATTCAGGGTATTGGTGAGGCCACACCTGGAATACTGCGTGCAGTTTTGGTTACCATATTTACGAAAGGATATACTTGCTTTGGAGGCAGTTCAGAGAAGGTCCACTAGATTGATTCCGGAGATGAGGAGGTTGACTTATGAGGAAAGGTTGAGGAGGTTGGGCCTCTACTCACTGGAATTCAGAAGAATGAGAGGTGATCTTACCAAAACGTATTAAGATTATGAGGGGGCTTGACAAGGTTGATGCAGAGAGGATGTTTCCACTGATGGGGGAGACTAGAACTAGAGGGCATGATAGAATAAGGGGTCGCCCATTTAAAATCAAGATGAGGAGGAATTTCCTGAGGATTGTAAATCTATGGAATTCGCTGCCTCAGAGCTATGGAAGCTGGGACATTGAATAAATTTAAGTCAGAGATAGACAGATTCTTAAACGATAAGGGGATAAGGGGTTATGAGGAGCAGCAGGGGAGTGGAGCTGAGTCCATGATCGGATCAGCCATGATATTGAATGGCGGAGCAGGCTCGAGGGGCCGTATGGCCTACTCCTGCTCCTATTTCTTATGTTATGTAATTTGCCCTGCCCTCTTCAAAAAAAGTGTACCTAATCCCCTAGATGTCTGTTCCTGCCCCCCTTTAAACATTGTACCATTTTGTTTATATTGTCTCTCCTCATTCTTCCTATCAAAATGCATCACATTTCTGTGCTTTAAATTTTATCTGCCATATGCCTGCCCATTTTACCAGTCTAACTCCTTCTGAAGACGGTTACTATCCTCCTCACTGTTGCTTACATTTCAGAGTTTCATGTCATCTGCAAACTTTGAAATAATAATTGGGCTCCATTTTCCCCAATGCCGTTTTTTGGCGTACTGCCAGAGTTACACCTGTTTTTCTTGGCCCCAATTACTCCAAAAAAAATAAAAGTAGCAAGTTTCCCCGTTCTATTTTTTGAACTGGTGCCGCGCAGCCTGTCCTGTGGCCAAATATCTGCACCGAAAAAACAATGCTCTTCTGCGCATGCGCAGGGGAAAAAAAAAAAAGGAGGTTTTTGACGTGATTGCTATGGACGAGCATGCCCAGTACACTCCCAGTCATTCGCCCATTGTTAAAGATCCAGTTGTACATGAGAACTTCAATTCTCATTGGAAAAAAAATCAGAGCTGCAGAAGGCTTGCACAAGGTATGGCAGTGTCAGTATTGCTCCCATGATTAAATTGTACCTTTGCAAAAAGCTTAACATGGCAAGCAGGACAAGGTTCTCTGTTCTACTCCCCAAGGTCGATACCCTAGTATCGACCACACCCAGGTCTGAGCAAGCACAATGATTAGGAACCTCCCCCTGCCCCCCGGGCTTCATTTGAAGCATGGTGTAGGCTTCTCATGTCTTCCGTTCATCTTCCACAGCCCCCACCCCCCGGGCTTCTTTTCAAGCCGAGCCCTGAGCCCATGTCCGGGGGAGAGAAGAATTCTGCTTGCTGACGCTCCGACCCTCGAGCCCGGTTTGGAGACGTTCAGTGGTGGTGGTGGTGGTGCAGTTTTTAAAAAGTTAAAAACTTAAAGAATTCCATTAAACTTCCATTTTCTGCGTTAAGTTTTAAAAATTTAAGCTTGGTTATGGATATGTGCGTGTTCTTAACCCCACTCCAAAACTTTGTCTAAAAACAATGGCGTCTTTCTGCACCGATTTTTTTAATGTGCGCTGGTTTCTCTTAAGCGCCCAGAAGGTTTTTCGGGAGTGGTCACATACGCCGTCCGAGGAGAAATTTAAATTGGCCAAACTTCCATAAATGCGAAAAACTGCCTTGGCCATCAGGTTACGCACCCTAGGACGCAAAAAAAAAAAACTAACCTAAAAAATTGTAACTGAGTTACGCTGGCACACAAAGATTGGGGAAACTTAGGCCAAAAAAAAAGCGGGCCAAAAAAAAACACAAATCGCTGGGGAAAATTGAGCCCAATACAACCAAGTCCAGGTCATTAATTTACATTAAAAAAAAGTGGTCCTAATACTGAGCTCTGAGGAACACCACTCCTTCCAGTCTGAAAAACAACCGTTCAACACTGTTTCCTGTCCCTTAACCAATTTTGCATTCATACTGCCCCTGTCCCTTCAATACCAAGCTTTTTTCATTTTGCCAACAAGTCTATTATGTGGCACTCTGTCAAATGCTTTCTAAAAGCCTGATCTTGGGACCAATGTTCACGTTGTGTGGCAGTGTGGTGGTGTGGTGGTTTGGGGCTTCCTCGCTGGCTTTTCAATCGGAATAGCTGTGCATGCGCGAAAATTTCAATGGGCCACGCGTGCAAACATTTTGTTTTTAAACAGGGAACGTTGCCTGCAAATCTCAGACATTTTTCCCCCTCTATTTCCCTGGTTTTCTCCACCCTTCCTAAATTGTTTTGTTTCAAGCAGATATGTTTTTAAAAAAAAGCCCACTCGTAACAAGTGGTGTCGTGGTTATGGTCCTGGACCAGTGACCCAGAGGTCAAGAGTTCAAACCTCGCAGTAGTCAAGTTATGAAACTGAAGTCAGTAATTATGGGTTTGCACCAGGAACGTTGTCGTATTGTCGGACCCCAAATATCCATCAGGGAAAGAAAGAACTTGCATTTCTATAGCGCCTTTCATGCTCTCAGGACGTCCCAAAGCACTTTTCAACCAATGAGGTAATTTTGGAGTGTAGTCACTGTTGTAATGTGGGAAACACGGCAGCCAATTTGCGCACAGCAAGCTCCCACAAAACAGCAATGAGATAATGACCAGATAATCTGTTTTTAGTGATGTTGGTTGAGGGATAAATATTGGCCTGGACACCACGGGAGAACTCCCCTGCCCTTCTTAGAATAATCCTGATGGATCTTTTACATGCACCGAAAAGAGCAGACGGGTTGAACGCCTCAAATTGAAAGACAGCACCCCAGACAGTGCTGCATTCCCTCAGTGCTCTACTGAAGTGTCAGCCTGCATTATGTGCAACCGTCTGACTCGGAGGCAAAACGGCTACCACAGAGCCATAGGAATGGGACTCACCACCCACCCCTGGTCTGGCTCACACCCTGTCCCACACTGCATGGATGATGCTTGGTTTTTCTCCCACATTACAACAGTGACTACACCCTAAAAGTACTTCATTGGCTCTAAAGCGCTTTCAGACGTCCAGTGGTGGCGAAAGGCGCTATATAAATGCAAGTTTTTTTTCTCTCCGAAAGGGACCCAATGATCCACTGGGTTACTAAAAAAAATATAACTGCTGAAGGAGGTGACCCATCAGCACCTTCTGAAGGAGTGATGAGGGATGGGTAAACGTTAGTCTTGCTGCCATCGCACACATCCGGAGAACAGCATTTAAAAAATGCTGTAATACCCTATTCTTGGCACCAAGTGTAAAGCTCTTGCGGATACCATTTGATTGTTGGATTAAACAGTTGCAATCACTTGCTGTGCAGTGGTGCTAAACGATCAGCTTTCACTGAGCTGCACTCACTGTGCCAAGTTGGCGCTGATTCAGCAAGTGAAGAGTAATTGCTCATTAATTTTGCCTTAATTATTAGCTAGCTTCTCAATCTTCTCCTTTACTTTGCGATTGGCTCAGCAACAGAGGACTCGACCACATCAATGTCACTCATTACGGTTAAGCTTCAAATAAATGTTTCCTCGCCTCCCAGCGCCGAGGATACCCGTCTGATAGATTATAAAGGCTAGTCTCAGACAGGTGCGTAGAGATAGACCACACATTAAGATCCTAGTCTCAACTATCCAGTCAGACCGAGGTTCTCCCCTGGCATGCAAGTCAAACGCAAAACTCTTAACACACTTCTTTAAGCGGGCCAGCTGCGGAGGAAGAATGCCAGGGGATTGGGAGGAGGGTCCTTGCTCTTTCATTGGCGTTGCGTGCAGGCGGTGGACGAGGTGGAACAATTCAAGGATTAGCTTATCGGCCTTTTGACAGGTTTCTCTCTCCCCATCCTCAGCCACCCAAAGCCATGGCCCTTTCTGGGAGTGGATGGATCACTTAACCGCAGCCTGGCACTCAGTGTTGACCAATCACAGGTAGTCGTCATCATAGGCGGTCCCTCGAAATGAGGATGACTTGCTTCCACGCCAAAAAAGGACACGTTCACAGGTGTTTCAATGAAGGACACGAACTACATCCTGAAGGGTGGAAGATGTGTCTGCGTGGATTTTTATTTATTTTTTTTTTAAAAACGTGGGGTGACCGTTGCATACCAGCCACCACACGGGCTTGAAAGAGCCAGGTCTTGGTCCAATGGCAAGGATTACCCGAGACGACTGGAAACCAGCTCTGCTGCACGGACCTAGTGCGCACACATATCGCAATGTGGGCTGGCCCGTGCTGCCCCTGGGCCACTCCACCCCGACTTGACACCATCATTAATTCCACGCACAAGAACTTGCATTTATATGGTGCCTTTAACGGAGTAAAACATCCCAAGGCGCTTCACAGGAGCGTTATCAAACAGTTGGCACTGAGCCATATAGGAAGATATTAGCAGAGGTAACCAAAAGCTTGCTCAAGGAGAGAGTTTTAAGGAGCGTCTTAAAAAAAAAAGAGAGTGGGGAGCAGAGAGAGAATCCCAGACCTACGGGCCGAGGCAGCTGAAGGCAACAGTGATGTGAAGGAAATGATGCGTGCGCAAGTACTCCAACAGATGGGAGCTTGCATGCACAGTCCAGTGTCCTCTCGAAAAGCACAGAACTTCAAGTTTTACACTAGTTCGTGCAGTAATCCAGTTCCCCTTCACTCCAGATCATCAGCTGGATTAGCTCCATCAGTGGAGCTAGCCAGTTTGTACTGGTGGGCAGATTTAAATGTTGTTTCTTCTCCTGTCCCAACAAAAGCTACACATGCATCAACAAAAAATATCACTTTTCACAACACAGACTTCGAATAGACAATTGGAAAAGGAACCGGGAGGGTAGATGAGGAGAATGTTTTTATATAAACGCAGTGAGTTATGATGATCTGGAACGCACGACCTAAAAGTGCGTGGAAGCAGATTCAATAGTAACTTTCAACAAAGAATTGGATAAATACTTGAAAAAGAAAGATATGCAGCATTATGGAGAAAGAGCGGGGAGTGGGACTAACTGGAAAGCTCTTTCAAAGACAGGTACAATCGGCCTCTTTCCGTGCTGTATTATTCAGAGATTGTATGAGGAGAGGGGGACATCCGTGAATAGGAGGGATATTAATGGAGCAGCTAGGAAGTGGAAAGGACCACATTGAGCAAGAACGTTTAAAAGGAGCAATCCGGCACACTGGTCAAAAACATGCCAGGTTTAAATTAAAGCCTCTTCATTACCTTCAGATTGAGTAAGTTTGCAATATGAAACTTGGCTCATCGAATTTTTAACCTCATTCGAAGGCAAGGAGAGATAAACGAGTAGGAAACGGCAAAGCAAGCACTGGCTTTATTTCCTGAAGCCGGGCAGGGAAGTGGCCTGACAAACCCAATAAACTCCCCCCCCACTCCCAACCAACCAACTCAATCCCCCCTGCACTGACTAACCCATTAACGTCCCGATTCCTCCCCCTACACTCCCGACCAATTAACGCCCCCCCGCCCAACCCAATTAAGCAACCCCCCAGACTCAACACCCCTGTCCTGTTCCCAACCAATCCAATAACACCCCCCCCGAATGAACGCCGCCAATCTCTCCCCCAACCCAATAACCCCCCCATCTCCCTCCTCCTCCTCCTCCTCCTCCACCACCCCTCCCCCCCCACTGACTGAACAACAGCCATCCCTCCCCCCTGACCCCGACCCAATAATGCCACCCTCCCCCCAACCAAATAACGCCCACCCAGCCCTTTCCACGACCAACTCAATAACCCCGCCAACCAGCCCCCTCCCGACCCAATAATGTCCCCGACCCGGGAGCTTTTAAGGAAGGAAGAAGATTGCCTTACATCCTGGTCATATTCCAGGAACACGTGGAAGTTGTGGTCTTTGCCCAACACGGTGTGAACCGCAAGTCGCTGAAGGAAGACCTCGTGGATGGACACCGTCTTCTTAAAGACAGCCAGGTACTCCCTAAACAATAAAACGGGAAGGGAAATGTGAGTATTATCAGCGATATTCATTTATTACTGCAGATTATTGAATGTATTATGCAGAGAGCAGAATCGGTGATGTTTAAACGGTGACTGAAAACCATGTCTCGGTCACACGTGCAACATTAGTTCCCTCCCCCGGTAATTAATGCATCGAATTAGTTTGTAAATGCCAACAGCAAGTGTTATTAAATGATATACTAAACCAAAATACATTCGGAAAAAGCCTAAATATTAAATTCACAAATCACCAAATTCTGGGTAGGTTCTGACTTTAAAACAGCTTAAAAACCCGCGCTCGACTTCTGCATCCCGAGCTCCCGCAAGGTGCTCCTTGAACCAACACCTTCCATACTCGCAGCCCACCTCCCCAACAAGCTGGAGTTTAAGGCGGACGGAAATCGGTCATCAGCTTACGCTTCGAGTTCTTGCTTCATCTTATTAAACTCTTCTTTCGACATGGAACCTTCACCTTCGCCAAGCTTCTGCATTTTCTCTCGCGCCACGTCGAAGTCAGGTTTGGCAGGTGCTGGAGGGATCTAAATGGTGGGAGGAGCAGTGGGGGGTGGGGAAAGGAATTTTTGAAAAGTTAACTTAAACAAAACCAGAGTTTCATCACATGTTTTCTCTACCACCTCCCCCACGCCAATACACATCTACCCAAAGCCACAAACTCTTTTCTCCTCTGCCCCACCAATCCCAATCCGCGTCTACCCAAAGCCAAGTAACCTTCCCCCCTCATTCCACCCCCCACCAAATAAACATCCAGCCACGGCCGAGTACCCTTTAGCTCCCCCCACCCAGAGAGGAGGTGCCCAGACCAGGATGCTGTGCTCCAGGTGGGGTCTGACCAAGACTCCATACAACTGAACCCTTGCTTCCTCCCCGCCCCCATTTTTATTGTGGCCCCCTGGAGAGAAAGGCTCCCAATTCCTTTGGCTGTTTTGATCAGCTGGTGTACCTGCCTACCAGCATTGAGTGATGTGCACCTGGAGCTCCTCCAAAGCTCCCGGCTGTCGCACCATTAAAGAAAACAGCAGATTCCACCGCAGGCCGCAGAATCATGGATTCTCTGCCCCGAACAAGCAGCCGTTGTGGTTGGCAACTGCTGAACGGGCTTTCGACTACTCACAATAATTCCCGCATAGTCCTCGTTTTCAACCAAGGTGTCGTGCAACCAGACAAAGTCCTCGTGCTGACGGATCACGGAGACGTCGCATTTCTTGAAGGAAGGCAGGGTGCTCTGAGTGAGAAGTCAAACATTAATGCCTCCTAATATCAGTGACACGTTCCCCGTTCCCACCTCCAGTCCGGGCACAAGCTCATCCCTCGATAACTAAGTGACCGCCAGCACTGAGCAGCGATTGGGGTGCCCCTGCTTTACAATCATAGGAAATTACATCATGGAAGGAGGCTTGATGGATATTAATGACTTGGGTTTAGCTGTACAGGGCAAGTATAGTGAACAATGAGGAGGACAGTGACAGACTAAGGACACACAGACTGGTGGAATAGACAAACACGTGGCAGATTAAATCTAATTCAGTAACTGTGAAATGATACATTTTGGTCGGAAGAACGAGGAGAGGTAATATAAACTAAAGGGGCTGCATGAACAGAGTGACCTGGGGGTATATGTATATGTGCACAAATCATTGAAGGGCAGGTTGCTAAAGCGGTTAAAAATACATACGGAATCCTGTGCTTTAGAAATAGGAGGCACAGAGTCATCATCATAGGCGGTCCCTCGAACGAGGATGACTTGCTTCCACGAGAGTTCACAGATGTTTCAATGAAGGACCCGATGTTCCAGATCCTGAACTCCAATTGAGGGGGTGGAAGATACCTGTGCGTGGATTTTAACGTGTGGTGACCGTTGCACACCAGCCACCACACGGGCTTGACAGAGCTAGGTCTTGGTCCAGTGGCAAGGATTAACCAAGACAACTGGAGACCTGCTCTGCTGCACAGACCTGGTGCGCACACATATCGCAGTGTGGGCTGGCCCGTGCTGCCCCTGGGCCCTCGAGCTCTATTTATAGCCGAGACCTGCGGTGGTGTTCTCACACTGGTCAGGGTGGCCCATGATGTTCCAGGGCCCGGTGCAAGGGAATTATAGACCAGTTAGCTTAGCATCGGTGGTAGGGAAAATAATGGAATCCCTACCAAAAGGAGAAAATAGAAAAACATCTAGAAACCAAAAATATAATAGTCAGCATGGATTTCAAATGGGAAAGTCTTGCTTGACCAACCATATTGAATTTTCTGAAGAGGTAATAGAGAAAGTAGACAATGGTAATGCAGTACTTGTAATTTATCTAGATTTTCAAAAGGCTTTCGATAAGATACCCCATAATAGACTGATGAACAAGGTCAGAGAATGCAGAGCCAGGGGACAAGTAGCAGAATGGATCGCTAGCTGGTTTCAAGACAGAAAGCAGAGAGTACTGGTGGCAGAAGAACAATGGCAGAAGGTGGGTAGTGGTGTTCCACAAGGAGCAGTGCTGGGACCTCTGTTGTTCACTATTTATATTAATGATTTTAGACTTTGGAATCAAAAACACAATTTCTAATTTTGGAAAGAGATAGTCAATACTGAGGAGGACTGCAATAAATTACAGGAGGACATTAATAAACTTGCAGAATGGGCATATAATTGGCAAATTAAGTTCAACACAGATAAATGAGGTATTACAGTTTGGTAGGAAGAATATAGGGAGGTCACTTATTACTTGAAGGGTGCGAGCAAGGAAGTTACGATGAACCTTCATAAAACACTGCTCCCACCTCAACTGGAGTATTGCGCACAATTATTGTCACTGCACTTTAGGAAGGATGTGAAGGCCTTAGAGAGGGTGCTTAAAAAGTATTACAAGAATGGTTCCAGGGATGAGGGACTTCAGCTACGTGGATAGACTGGAGAAGCTGGAGTTGTTCTTAGAGCAGAGAAAGTCAAGAGGAGATCTGATAAGTGTTCAAAACATGAAGGATCTACTCAGCAGATAGAGAAACTGTTCCTTTTGGCGGAACGGTCGAGAACCAGAGCACACAGAGTTAAGGTGATTGGCAGAAAAACCAAAGGCGACATGAGGGAAAACATTTTTACGCAGAGAGTGGTTAAGATCTGGAATGTACTGCCTGAAAGGGTGGTGGAGGCAGATTCAACCATGGCTTTCAAAAAGTAATTGGATAGGTTTTACAGGGCTATGGGGAAAGGACAAGGGTGAGACTAGCTGAAGTGCTCTTGCAGAGCGCCGGCACAGGCTTGATAGGCCAAATGGCCTCCTTCTGCACTGTAACCATTCTAGGCCATTTCGGCCCATCGTGTCCACGTCAGCCGACAAAGAGCTATCCAGCCTAATCCCACTTTGCAGCTCTTGGTCCGTAGCCGTGTAGGTACAGAACTTCAGGTGCACATCCAAGTAGTTTTTAAAAATGTGTGGAGGGTTTCTGCCTCCAACACCCTTTCAGACAATGAGTTCCAGACCACCACCATCCTCTGGGTGGTGAAGAAAGTTTTCACGAGTCACTGACTTCCCCCACCTATGCAAATGCAGTGGGACGTCCTCTGCAAAACTCAATGAAGGGCGACAGGGACACACACACACACACACACAAACAAAATAAATAAATCACCCTTTGTGGAAAGCATACACCTTGGTGATTGGCAGTACAGTTCTTACAATCCTGGGCATCAACACTGTTGCATTGGACCAGTTAGCAAACTCTTACTCACATTTACTGTCATACAATTGATCACAATATCTGTTCTACATTACTTTATGGACATCGTTTTATCATTTGGAAATCCACTCTGTAGCTGTGATTAAATGAACAAATGGGTGATCAAAAGGCACATTTTTTGACCATTTTTGCACTCAGTTTTAGCACAAAGTTGAATGAGTGGAAAACTGGGTTGGTGATTGAGAAGCAGAAACTTTGGGCAACGATTTCAAATTCTGACCCTCTACCAATGTGGTTCACTAAAACAAGTGGATAAAGTCTAGAGACAGAATGATTCGTCAGTACAAGATTATAGTAATACAGCCACGATGCAATGTATCTGGATCGTGGCCGTGATCCAATCCTGAACTGATCATCCCAAACCCGAAATCTTACAGAAACACCAACTGGTGAGATTCTCTCCTACAAAGTCTGCGCCCGGAGTCGGGTAACATTGCTCTCAATGCAATTGTAGTACAGTAGTGACAGGACTTTGCATTAGCAGCTGGTAGTGAATTCAATAACACAACCCAGTCTCGAGCTTCAACTGCTTAAATAGTGTCGCAATTTATTTCCGACCATTACTCAAGTTTACCAGAGAATTAAAAGAGCTGATTGACAGCACTCACTGAAGGCCTAAAAAAAGGACAAAGTGATTCTAGAAATGAAGCCCTGCTTCAATTGAACACAGGGATCAACTCTCACCCTGCATCAAATATCCTGCACAAGCTTCATAGATTCTGACCCTGCGTGTGTGAAGTTTGCAGGCGAGAATGACACACACTTGTACTCACTTTCTGGTCTTGCCCCTCAAACCAATCAGGGATGTCACAAAAGGTCACGACCAGGACGGATGTCCCCTCAGCTCTACACCTTTCTGCTAGGTCACTCACTGGTGACGGGATAGCTACCCATAAAGCACATTTATTACCGTTAATTGGAGGCTGGTGCATTCCTTGCCCCTACCATGGGCAAACTCTACCCTCCCATCACAAATCCGTGGATTCGGCCCAGAGTGGAGCTTGCACCAATTAGAGCACGTGCTGTATGGAGTCCACCCAGCAGTGGAAAAATCTCAAGCATCTTGACCATTGTCCTGGAAACCTCGAGACAAGTTGCGCTCACACACCCAACTTATCCCCCTGCACAAGACGGGATGGCTTGAAGCCAATGAGGCAACTCCACCATTGGTTCCTGCAGCTGTACAGATAAAGTAGACCCAGCCCAAAAACATTTCTGGAGAGGGAAAGACATTGTGAGGTCCCCACCATCACACAATTCGATTCACTCCATGCGATATCAAGAACGGCTGAGCGCACTGGATACAGCAAAGGCTATGGGCCACGACAACATCCTGGCTGTTGTGCTGAAGATTTGTGCTCCAGAACTAGCCGCGCCTCTAGACAAGCTGTTCCAGTACAGCTACAACACTGGCATCTACTTGACAATGTGGAAAACTACCCAGGTATGTCCTGTCCACAAAAAGCAGGACAAATCCAATCCGGCCAATTACCGCCCCATCAGTCTACTCTCAATCATCAGCAAAGTGATGGAAGGTGTCATTGACAGTGCTATCAAGTGGCACTTACTCACCAATAACCTGCTCACCGATGCTCAGTTTGGGTTCTGCCAGGACCACTCAGCTCCCAACCTCATTACAGCCTTGGTCCAAACATCGACAAAAGAGCTGAATTCCAGAGGTGAGGTGAGAGTGACTGCCCTTGACATCAAGGCAGCATTTGACTGAGCGTGGCATCAAGGAGCCCGAGTAAAACTGAAGTCAATGGGAATCAGGGGGAAAACTCTCCACTGGCTGGAGTCATACAAAGCACAAAGGAAGATGGTTGTGGTCGTTGGAGGTCAATCATCACGGCCCCAGGACATCGCTGCACGAGTTCCTCAGGGCAGTGTCCTAGGCCCAACCATCTTTCAGCTGCTTCATCAATGACCTGCCCTCCAAGTACCTGGGGGTACTTGTGCATGAAACACAAAAGGATTGTATGCAGGTACAGGAAGCGATCAGGAAGGCCAATGCAAAGGGGATGGAGTATAAAAGCAGGGAAGTCTTGCTACAGCTCTATAAGGTATTGGTGAGGCCACACCTGGAATACTGTGTGCAGTTTTGGTTTCCATATTTATGAAAGGATATACTTGCTTTGGAGGCAGTTCAGAGAAGGTTCACTAGGTTGATTCCAGGGATGAGGGGGTTGACTTATGAGAAAAGGTTGAGTAGGTTGGGCTTCTACTCATTGGAATTCAGAAGAATGAGAGGTGATCTTATCAAAACATAAAAGATGATGAGGGGGCTTGACGAGGCGGATGCAGAGAGGATGTTTCCACTGATAGGGGAGACTAGAGCTACAGGGCATAATCAGAGGGTTATAAATCTGTAGAATTTGCTGCATCAGAGAGCTGTGGAAGCTGGGGCATTGAATAAATTGAAGACAGAAAGAGACAGTTTCTTAAATGATATGGGGAGAGGGCAGGGAAGTGGAGCCGAGTCGAGTCAGAGTCCAAGTCCATGGTCAGATAAGCCATGATCGAATTGAATGGCGGAGCAGGCTCAGGGTCCGTATGGTCTGCTCCTATTTCTTATGGGTTAGACTTTCCACTAGGTGGCTAAGGCCCCAAAAAATGGGCCTTATTCCAGCGATGTGGGATGTATCTCTCGTGCTGATCACCGGCACAAGGCCCATTTTTTTCACGATTTTCCACTCGGCCTTATCCCGGCGATCATGATTGCCCAAATAAAAAAAAAGCTTCCCTAGCAACGCAATACTGCACATGTGTGGCTTGAGTTTTTTTTTGTCGCATTTGCAGGGTCAGGGGTCATCACATGCTCAGAAGCTCTGGGGGGGGGGGAGGGAGGAAGAAAGCGAGAGCATGAATTTTCTGGATTGTTTGAATTTATCTGCTAATATTACACGTATTTTGAATTATTTTGCATTTTAACAAATTTTAAATACTGTTAAATGTTTTAATTAAATTCTAAGTTAACAGCATTTTATTCTTTGAAAATGGAGGGATCAATTGAAAGGCGAAGGGCCAAGCCCTTCAGCGAGGAGGCCAATGAGGCCCTCGTGAATATAGTCAGCACGAGGTGGGAGGATCTGACACGGGGTGGGCATATAGGAGAATATGGGCTGAGATTGTCGACGTGGTCACGTCAGCATCGAATGAAGCGCACACACTGCTGGCAGCTGCCAGAGTAAGTTGAAATTTATATTTGAAATCATCCATATGTATTATTTAATGAATGGAAATTGTAACTAGAATCTGCAATGTTATTCTTAAACAAAAGTAAATTATTAAATTTATATACCCCAACATAAAGTTGAATGTTTATAGTATGAAATATTTTATTCCGATGCAATGCAATGCAAATTTTTAATTGAACATTTAAATCTGTCAGTCTTAAATGTTTATTGCCAAATCCACTTACTTATGCCGTGCAATGTTATCTTATCATTTACAGCAGAAGGTATCTATCAACCACCGCGAGCAATGTAGGACGGGCTCTGCCATGCTCCAGTTTTTAAGTGCTTACAAGGAGCTTGCGGTGGCCTTGGGGCCAGAAAGCCGTTCGGTCACAACCCGTGGTGTGGCCAAACCCACCCTCGAGTCACATGAGTAATGAGAACCGTGTAATGTGTGAATCAATAGTAAATACTACATATATTGTAATCTGATATATAATTGAGATGTACTATTGATCTTCGAATGAGGTCATGTTCGGCCTGGTGAGCCCTTGTGTATATGGGGTAATGGAAAGCATTGTAATGTTTTGAGTTCTTGAAAAATTGAGATGTATTGATTTGAATTGTTAAACGTTGTTTATAAATTTAATTTGTCTTTCAAAGATCAACAAGTGTCCATGGAGCACGTCCACTGACCCTTCAGGAACTTCGCAGGAGGAAGCGGACCAAGCGGTGTGCAGGTGGTGACACCAAGGCGCGTGACATTGCAAACGCCAACCCCACGGAGGTCCGGTCAGCATGCTATGCAATCGCCTACCACGGAGGACCAGACAGAGTTTACTATCCCTGTGCAGGGAGTCGGTCGCGATCGCCAAGAGTTTCACGGGTTTCTCATCAAATTGGAGCCAGTTCTCCACAACCTGGAGCGAGTTCTGCTCGCGCTTCTCCAGCTGGTCTTCTGAACAGTCAGACTGCAGACAGCCACAACAAATGCCCTACGGCACACGTTGTTGGCTGGACACGGCGCTGCACCCCAAGATGTCGTGTCCGCTCGCAGAGAGACCCCAAGCACACAAGCGAGTACGGAGGACACAGTTCCTCTTGACTCGGAGGTAGAGCCTGAGGCTTCTGCTGCCGCTCCGTCACCTCCACCACGGCAGGAAATCTTGCGGTCACAGACTGCACAACTGCGTAGACCAGAACGGGCGGGTCGGGTGCGAACACGGGGTGGGACAGGATCTGGAGGGAAACGTGGCCGCAGGTTGGGGGGCGGTGGGAGGGAGGAGTGTTTTTCAATAGGTCCATAAATGTTGTTACTTAAATGTTCAATTTCATGTTGTAACGTTTTGGGGATTTGAGGGAAGGGTGGGTTGGAGGGAGGGTGTTGTTAATTAGTTTATTAAAAAAATTCTCTTCATAAAAAAAAATTATTCATTCAACAACTTTTGTGCCTTCTCTCAGTTTACATTAGTTTTCAAACGTACAGTTTTTCATGCATATGTTTGTTTATTGTTATTATACCAGTACTTTTAACTTTACTTAAACTAATTCAGATGATAGGCCAGTGCAGGAAAGACAACAAGGAAACCCCACGCAAATGAAAGTTTTGATTAACCCTAACTGTAATTGAACATTTGAATATCCACAATGATAGTTCATGCAAAGCGTTCATTAATGAGCTGCTGACACAACAGCTTAGTGGCCGTGTAACTGCCCCTGGCGACTGGTCTTCGGGAGGGGTGTGGTGGTACCAGTGCTAGATCGCCAGGCTGATTGAGCTCCCCTATGTCCTCGCCCCCGTCCTCTTCCGCCTCTTCATCCTCGCCGGCTGGTTCTTCTGTCTCCCCTCCTTCTGGAGGTGGACCTGCAGCCCGATCTGGCATTACTTGTCCTCTCCTTATAGCTAGGTTATGCAGCATGCAACACACCACAATAAACTCTTCAACCTGGTCAGGGTGCTACTGTAGGCTGCCTCCAGAATGATCCAGGCATCTGAAGCGCTGCTTTAGGACTCCAACTGTCTTTTCAACGATGTTGCGAGTCGTTATGTGACTTTCATTCTAACATTTCTGTGCTTCAGTGACGGGATTACGCAGAGGGATCATCAGCCAACTTGCAAGGCCATACCCTTTATCCCCCAGCATCCAACCGTGACCTTCTGGCTGATTGACAAACAGGTCAGGGATAGCACTTTCACGTAGGATGTGCGCATCTTGGATACTGCCAGGAAGTGTAGCATTTACTGTCATAATTGTTTAATTGTGGTCAACAACAAGCTGCACATTTAGTGAGTGGAACCCCTTTCTTTAACGTAACACCTCCACATTCTTTAAGGGTGCTTTCAGGGCAATGTGCGTGCAGTCT
The DNA here is from genome assembly GCF_044704955.1 of Pristiophorus japonicus. Lineage (NCBI taxonomy): Eukaryota > Metazoa > Chordata > Chondrichthyes > Pristiophoridae > Pristiophorus > Pristiophorus japonicus. Next base: position 170,008,491 of record NC_091985.1, read on the forward strand.
ATTGCTCCCTATACCTTGGGGAAGTCTGCTATTCTTGAGAAACCCAAAGCCCTCTCGGTCTGTGCCTCCCTGGTCATTGGGAAGCTTATGAAGTCCATCCTGCGAGCGTAAAGAGCTTCAGTCACCTGTCGAATGCAGCAGTGTGTAGCGTGCTGAGAGATATGGCAGATGTCGTCAGCTGAAGCCTGAAAAGATCCCGATGCGTAGAAGGCTAGGGCAGCAGTAACCTTCACCTCAACGGACAGTGTGGTTCTGATGGTGCTGGAAGGCTGCAGATCATCCATGACGAGTTGACATATCTCATCGATGACCTCCTTCCAGAATCGCAGCCTCCTAAGATAAGCGCTTTCAGACAAGTTCAGGTAAGATTGCTTTTCCAAGTACCTTCATTGGCTGTACGGTCTCCTCCTCTGTCTTCGTCTCCATCTATACATTATTCTGCCACCTCTTTGATTGATCCTTTCAGTAACCAGTGTGTGAGCAGTTGCAATTAAAGGCAGGGCAAGCATAGGCCCCATATCACTATCGATAATTACTTTCACCAATTTTAATAATCTCTCTACTCTATACTCTATACTCTCTAATCACTGCACTCTGCACTCTCCGTACTCTCTACGCTGTATACCAGTCAGTTTGATAGGCCCCAACAATATCAGTAAATAACTTCACTATGTAAAAGCTATTTACAAAATAATTTCAATATATAAAAGCTATTTACCAAAAATAACTTAATACCTATTTATATTCCCTGTCCCAATATTCTGTGTACAATTATCTTTAAATTAACTCTAAATAACTCAACTCCACCCTTCTTCTGAAGTTCAAAATGGCGTCCGTAGTGCCCATTTCCTTCTCTTCGGCCCAGTAACAGCAACTATTTCTCAGCACTCTTGGGCCTTGCATCGGCCCAGCGAAGTGCATGCTAGGTGCCGAACCTTGGGATGGGCCTTGTGTGGGCGATCATCTCGGCAATCAAAGTGGAAACTTAGGCACCTGTTTTTCCGGCGATGTTTTGGGCCTAGTTTCCACTTTTTGCACAAAATGGGCGAGAGAGGTCCGTTTTGGGCGATGTGAAGTGGAAAGTCTAGCCCCATGTTCTTATAAGGTCAGAAGTGAGGATGTTCAGTTCCATTCGCAACTCCTCAGATAATGGAGCAGTCCATGCCCGCATACAGCAAGAACTGGACAACATTCAGGCTGGGGCTGAGAAGTGGCAAGTAACATTCATGCCACACAAGTGCCAAGCAATGACCATCTTGCACAAGCGAGAGTCTAACCACTGCTCCTTGATATTCAACAGCATTACCATCGCTGAATCCCTCACCATCAACATCCTGAGGGTCACTGCAGCAACTCGCCAAGGCTTCTTCGGCAGCACCTCCCAAACCCATGACCTCTACCGCCTAGAAGGACAAGGGCAGCAGGTGCATGGGAACACCACCACCTCCACTTGGAAATATATCGGCCCTTCCATCAGTCATTGGGTCAAAATCCTGGAACTCCCTCCCAACAGCACTGTGGGAGTACACGGACTGCAGCAGTTCAAGGCGGCGGCTCACCACCACCTTCTCAAGGGACAATTAGGGATGGGCAATAAATGCTGGTCTTGCCAGCGACAGCCACATCCACGAATGAATTTTTTTTTAAACTCACCCGTAGGTAAATGTTCACCAGTAAGGGCAGTGGAAGCAGATCCAACAGTAACTTTCAAAAAGGAATTGGATTAATCCTTGAAAAAGGAAAAATTTGCAGGGCTATGAGGAAAGAGCGGGGAAGGGTGACTAACTCGACTGCCCTTTCAAAGAGCCAGCACAGGTACAAGGAGCCAAATGGCCTCCTTCTGCGCTGTGTGTTTCTTGGGTACTAGCATGAGCTTTCTTCCTCAACGCTGCTCCCTTGGAAGATTGTGCCACACAGAATGATCAGAATGGAGTTCTGGCACCCTTCTCGAGGCACTCGGACATCCTTTGGCCATCAGCCACACGGGTCTGCTGCGATTTCACCAAGGGAGACCTGTTTTCCACTGGGTCTTCCTAGAGCTCAGACAGGTACGGTAGCTGCAGCGAGGAGCCCTGTTGGTGTTGGAATGTAGAGAAGACGCTCATCAGTGGAAGAGTCCCGCTGAGACCCCTGGTGAGGGCTGCGTTTTAGACCATAATTTTCACGGAGTGCAATTTTGATTCCGTACAGCCCAATCGGCGGACTCCGTGACTTATAACGTGCTCGGTCGCTCAGAGGTGGATTGTCTGCCGACACGTCCAGTTGCAGGCTTTGAAAGGGATGCCTGTGGGTTGCCTCGAGGAGGAAAACAGGTTTGGCAACGGTTCTATCAACTGAGACAGGAGCAGCACCAAGAGTTTTGAGCAGAACCTAAATTCTGAAAAACGCAGCTATACTTCACCTTGAAAACCTATCTATCTAAGCCACGATCACCAGTATGGTTCACACCACACCAGTTGTATTGGTGACCTCCTTGCCGACATTGCTGCAGCTCGACATAGGAATTAGGAGCAGGAGTAGGCCATTCGGCCCCTCGAGTCTGCTCCGCCATTCAATATCATGGCTGATCTTCTACCCCAACTCCACTTTCTCACATTATCCCCATATCCCTTCATATCCAAAAATCTATCGATCCCTGTCTTGAATATACTCAACAACTGAGCCTCCACAACCCTCTGGGGTAGAGAATTCCAAACATTCACTACCCTCTGAGTGAAGAAATTTCTCCTCATCAATGTCCTAAATGGCCGACCCCTTATTCTGAGACTGTGACCCCTGGTTCTAGACTCCCCAGCCCGGGGGAAACATCCTCCCTGTATCTGCCCGGTAAAGCCCTGTAAGAATTTTGTATATTTCAATGAGATCACCTCTCCTTCTAAACTTAATATAGGCCTAGTCTACTCACTCTCTCCTCATAGGACAATCCCCCCATCCCAGGAATCAGTCTGGTGAACCTTCGTTGCACTCCCTCTATGGCAAGTATATTCTTCCTTAGATAACGATACCAAAACTGTATTCAATACTCTAGGTTTGGCCTCACCAGGGCCCTATATCATTGCAGTTGGTGATTTATCGATTTAGGGATTTTAACCGACATATCGATTGGTCAAATCAAATCGCACGGGGTAGCCTGGAGGAGGAATTCATGGAATGCAAACGCGATTGTTTCTTAGAACAGTATGCAACAGAACCTACAAGGGAGCAAGCCATCTTAGATCTGGTCCTGTGTAATGAGACAGGAAAAATAAACGATCTCCTTGTAAAAGATCCTCTCGGAATGAGTGATCACAATATGGTTGAATTTGTAATACAGATTGAGGATGAGGAGGTTGTGTCAGAAACGAGCATACTATGTTTAAACAAAGGGGACTACAGTGGGATGACGGCAGAGTTGGCTAAAGTAGACTGGAAACAAGGACTAAACGGTGGCACAATTGAGGAACAGTGGAGGACTTTTAAGGAGCTCTTTCATAGTGCGCAACAAAAATATATTCCAGTGAAAAAGGGCGGCAAAAGAAGGGATAACCAGCCGTGGATAACCAAGGAAATAAAGGAGAGTATCAAATCAAAGACCAATGCATATAAGGTGGCCAAGATTAAAGGGAAACTAGAGGATTGGGAAAATTTTAAGCAACAGCAAAGAATGACTAAAAAAGCAATAAAGAAAGGGAAGATAGGTTCCGAAGGTAAACTTGCACAAAACATAAAAACAGATAGTAAAAGCTTTTATAGATATATAAAACGGAAAAGAGTGACTAAAGTAAATGTTGGTCCCTTAGAAGATGAAAAGGGGGATTTAATAATGGGAAATGTGGAAATGGCTGAGACCTTAAACAATTATTTTGCTTCCGTCTTCACAGTGGAAGACACAAAAACCATGCCAAAATTTGCAGGCCACAGGAATGTGGGAAGGGAGGACCTTGAGACAATCACGATCACTAGGTGGGGTAGTGCTGGACAGGCGAATGGGACTCAAGGTAGACAAGTCCCCTGGTCCTGATGAAATGCATCCCAGGGTATTAAAAGAGATGGCGGAAGTTATAGCAGATGCATTCGTTATAATCTACCAAAATTCTCTGGACTCTGGGGAGGTACCAGCGGATTGGAAAGCAGCTAATGTAACGCCTCTGTTTAAAAAAAGGGAGCAGGCAAAAGGCAGGTAACTATAGGCCGGTTAGTTTAACATCTGTAGTGGGGAAAATGCTTGAAACTATTAAGGAAAAAATAGCGGGACATCTAGATAGGAATAGTGCAATCAAACAGACGCAGCATGGATTCATGAAAGGGAAATCATGTTTAACTAACTTACTGGAATTCTTTGAGGATATAACGAGCATGGTGGATAGAGGTGTACCGATGGATGTGGTGTATTTAGATTTCCAAAAGGCATTCGATAAGGTGCCACACAAAAGATTACTGCAGAAGATAAAGGTGCGCGGAGTCAGAGGAAATGTATTAGCATGGATAGAGAATTGGCTGGCGAACAGAAAGCAGAGAGTCGGGATAAATGGGTCCTTTTCCGGTTGGGAATCAGTGGTTAGTGGTGTGCCGTGCCACAGGGATCAGTGCTGGGACCACAACTGTTTACAATATACATAGATGACCTAGAAGAGGGGACAGAGTGTAGTGCAACAAAATTTGCAGATGACACTAAGATTAGCGGGAAAGCGGGTTGTGTAGAGGACTCAGAGAGGCTGCAAGGAGATTTGGATAGGTTAAGCGAATGGGCTAAGGTTTGGCAGACGGAATACAATGTCGGAAAGTGTGAGGTCATCCACCTTGGGAATAAAAACAGTAAAAGGGATTATTTTTTGAATGGGGAGAAATTACAACATGCTGTGGTGCAGAGGGACCTGGGGGTCCTTGTGCATGAATCCCAAAAGGTTAGTTTGCAGGTACAGCAGGTAATCAGGAAAGCGAATGGAATGTTGGCCTTCATTGCGAGAGGGATGGAGTGCAAAAGCAAGGAGGTCTTGCTGCAACTGTACAGGGTATTGGTAAGGCCGCACCTGGAGTACTGCGTGCAGTTTTGGTCACCTTACTTAAGGAAGGATATACTAGCTTTGGAAGGGGTACAGAGACGATTCACTAGACTGATTCCGGAAATGAGGGGGTTACCTTATGATGATAGATTGAGTAGACTGGGTCTTTACTCGTTGGGAGTTCAGAAGGATGAGGGGTGATCTTATAGAAACACTTAAAATCATGAAAGGGATAGACAAGATAGAGGCAGAGAGGTTGTTTCCACTGGTAAGGGAGACTAGAACTAGGGGGCACAGCCTCAAAATACAGGAGACAATTTAAAATCAAGTTGAGAAAGAATTTCTTCTCCCAGAGGGTTGTGAACCTGTGGAATTCTCTGCCCAAGGAAGCAGTTGAGGCTAGCTCATTGAATGTTTTCAAGTCAAAGATAGATAGATTTTTAACCAATAAGGGAATTAAGGGTTACGGGGAGAGGGCGGGTAAGTGGAGCTGAGTCCACGACCAGATCAGCCATGATCTTATTGAATGGCGGAGCAGGCTCGAGGGGCTAGATGGCCTACTCCTGTTCTTAATTCTTACGTTCTTATGTTCTTATGATCACCACATCCCCAAAGCTCTTGACAGGCTCTGGCATCATGCACTTCCAAATCATTCGTGTCCTCTTTCATGCCAAGAATGTATTGCTCCCTCCAAGACTCCTAACTCTCAGGCTTGAATACATCTCCCAGATCTGGGAACGCCTTCTCGCCCCCCCTCGTCTCCAACCAGATACAAAAAACAGTTTATCGGTTAACCAATCCTTCGGTCAAGCTGTGGCTCAGTGGGCAGCACCCTCTCCTCTGAGTCAGAAGGTTGTGGGCTCAAGTCCCACTCCAGGGACTTAGCACATAAATCTAGGCTGACACTCCCAGTGCAGTGCTGAGGGTACACCTTACAGTCGGAGGTGCCGTCTTTCGGATGAGACATTAAACCAAGGCCCCGTCTGCTCTCTCAGGTGGATGTAAAATATCCCATGGCACTATTTCGAAGAAGTACAGGGGAGTTATCCCCGGTGTCCTGGCCAATATTTATCCCTCAAATCAACATTAAAAAATAGATTATCTGGTCATTGTTTGTGGGAACTAGCTGTGCGCAAGTTGGCTGCTGCATTTCCACATTACAACAGTGACTACACTCCAAAAGTACTTCATTGGCTGCCAAACTCAGACGTCCAGTGGTCATGAAAGGCACTATAAAAAAAAAAGGTATACAGCAGACACCAAGTCGCTGGAGAAATACCACCAACGATGTCTCCGCAAGACCCTACAAATCCTCTGGGAGGACAGACGCACCAACGTTAGCGTCCTTGGCCAGGTCAACATCACCAGCATTGAACACACTTAACCAGCTCTGCTGGGCGGGCCACATTGTCCCAATGCCAGACACGAGACTCCCAAAGCAAGCGCTCTACTCAGAACTCCTTCATGGCAAACAAGCCCAAGGTGGGCAGAGGAAACATTACAGGGACACCCTCAAAGCCTCTCTGATAAAGTGCAACATCCCCACCGACACCTGGGAGTCCCTGGCCAAAGACCGTCCCAAGTGGAGGAAGTGCATCCGAGAGGGCGCTGAGCACCTCGGGTCTCGTTGCCAAGAGCATGCAGAAATCAAGCACAGGCAGTGGAAAGAGCCTGCGGCAGACCAGTCCCACCCACCCCTTCCCTCAACCACTGTCTGTCCCACCTGTGACAGGGACTGTGGCTCTTGTATTGGACTGTTCAGCCACCTAAGGACTCATTCCAAGAGTGGAAGCAAGTCTTCCTCGATTCCAAGGGACTGCCTATGATGATGATAAACACAAATCTGTCTTTCTCTGTTCTCTCACTGCTGGTCTCCAAGTCCTCACACAGTCACAACCTTGTGTCTCTAAGGGAATTGTACAGTGGCCATTGCTCCTCTGATCTTTCCTCTCACTCCAAATATGCTGCCGGAATTCCTCCCGGCATTCGTCATTTGAGATGACAACTCAAGTCTCGAGCTCAGTTCTCAGAACTGCAAAACTGTGGGAATCTGGTCTTCCCTTCCTCTAGGCGTCACTTCAGTCACTACTTCTTACTGATCTCACCCTCACTCACGTTTTTTAACCTTTAGTATCCTGCACTGTGAATGGAGGGGGGGAGGGGGAGGGGGAGAAATCAACAGGTTTGGAGTTATATTTACCACAGTCATCACAAATATTCATCTTCCCAAAGTTAATTCTCAATACCTTCCCCAAACGTCAACAAAATCACAAGGAACTTTTCAAAAGCATTTGGAGCCATTTACAAAATGTGCAGAGTTTTTGCCCGAGTCAGCATTTCACCCGTTGCCACGAAGGTACTGTAACTCCCTTGTTGTACTGCATTTATCAGAACAGCTGAAAGCACTTGTCTTCAAGGAAGGGTTTGGTCGGCATCTGCACTTTTGAGATTCGAGATAAGGGCCAGAAAATGGGAGGAAATCTGGAAATTAGCAGCAGTGGCAGTTCATTTCCCCCTCCCCTTTCAAAACCAAAAAGAGATCGCGACACCAGGTCTTGTGGTTTTTTTCACACATACTGAATCAAGATATTCAGCTGGTTGTCTTAACATGACAAAAACAGAACTTGCAATGTTACTTTGAGGGTGGGGGGGGGAAGGCACGTTTGTGGTCACACACAAAATGGACAGAAAGGGATAGTAAAATTAAGCAAACAGATCAGACATTGCGAGAAATAATTTAGCAAAGATACCAACTGAGCAGTAGAGATGACGAGCAAAAAAGCTCCACACAGCAGAGAGAGAACAGAACTAGGTTCAAGAGAATTGGACACCAGATAGAATGCAGCAAGGATAAGGTATAAAGAAATATAAAAGCAAGACTCATCACACACTTGTATTTATTTACGTTGCTTGTGTGTGTTAATGGAAAAGTAATTTGGAATAATTTTGGCGGGTAACAGAAAGTAGGGAAAGGCCACAAGTAAAACTATAGCGATAACTTTTATTAACGGACTATGAATGAATTATTTGCACAATGGATAGGTTCAGTATATAATCATCATAGGCGGTCCCTCAAAGCGAGGATGACTTGCTTCCACGCCAAAGAGATGAGTTCACAGGTGTTTCAATGAAGAACCGAATATGCCGATCCCGAACTACATCTTGAAGGGTGGAAGATGCCTGTGCGTGGATTTTTTTTAACGTGGGGTGACCGTTGCACACCAGCCACCACACGGGCTTGACAGAGCTAGGTCTTGGTCCAGTGGCAAGGATTACCCAAGACAACTGGAGACCAGCTCTGCTGCACGGACCTAGTGCGCACACATAGCGCAGTGTGGCTGGCCCGTGCTGCCCCTGGGCCCCGAACTCTCGCCTCTCCTGGGCCCCGAACACATCCCTCTATGAACTCTTGCTGCTCCTTAGCCCCGACCTCGCCGTTTCTGCTGTACCTGCCCCACTGCAGTCAGCCGTCGCCCTCCTGCAGCAGCTCGCGCTGCTCCCTGCAGTGGTGTGCCACCGCACGCTGCTCCCTCGAATGGCCCCGGCCTGCTGATGGTCTTGCAGGCCGGAACCATGCCTTGTATACAACACAATGCACGTGAAGGAACTAAAGACACAATGAACAATGGTGCGGTGATCCCAAAGTAGCCCTGTGAGTTACCCATTCTCCCCATACCAAATGCCAATAGAAAACCTCTCAGTTTCCTCTGGCATTGCTCGCAGCAAGTTAACCAGTGCATGACTATCAGGACATGGCATAATACTCTGTAATGCACCATGTATTGTTCCCTCCACTAAGGCTAAACAGTGTCCCCGCAAGGCCGCACAGCCTAAATAGCAGGCAAGCTCACAGTTTGACAGCTCTCCAGACTCTTGATCACAAACATCAACATGCTGGCTTGCTTCTTCAAAAGTATAATGGTGAGGTCACAGATGTTCTGGCTCGTGTGTCAAGTTATTTTTGTTGTTTTGAAGTGCGACACAGAGTTGAGTGCGACGGGTGAACATATAAACCGACTGGAAATGCCACTAAACACTAAAGAGCCATCGCCCCATCGCCCCCCCCCCCAAGTATCATAGGGCAGAAAACAATTAACATGTTACAAACTGCAAACTGTATTCTCTACTCAATTAAATAATAAGATTTACTTCATGAAAGTTCTAGACACATAGTGCAGCCAATTATTTTTTAACCTCGATAATCCTCGCTATTACGATGCCTTTCACTGGTCTACTTGGAACTCCTACACGGCAAACAAGCCCCAGGTGGGCAGAGGAAACATTACAAGGACACCCTCAAAGCCTCCCTGATAAAGTGCAACATCCCCACCGACACCTGGGAGTCCCTGGCCAATGACCGCCCTAAGTGGAGGAAGAGCATCCGGGAGGGCGCAGAGCACCTAGAGTCTCGTCACCGAAAGCATGCAGAAATCAAGCGCAGGCAGCGGAAAGAGCGTGCGGCAAACCAGTCCCACCCTCCCTTTCCTTCAACCACTATCTGTCCCACCTGTGACAGGGACTGTGGCTCTCGTACTGGACTGTTCAGCCACCTAAGGACTCATTTTAAGAGTGGAAGCAAGTCTCCCTCGATTCCGAGGAACTGTCTATGATGATTTCATTGGTGGAAGCTAGACATCTTGTACTGAGGGGCAGACCTACCTTGGTGTGAACTGTGAATTTAACTTTCTCTCTCTCACTGAGAGCATCGGGAATATCGACCACCAGCGCGGGATCAGCCTCCATGGATACTGAAGCTAGCTGAAATTAAACAGGAAACATCGTTCAGCACGAGGCAAGTTAATACATGATAGTGTAGGATAACTCCCATCGGGGTTACCAAATGGTAATTTATTGGCTCAGCACCGTTCATATGAAAAGTAGAATTCAAATACTTTTTGCGGTCACAGCAATATTAAATGTCCTCCAATCTTTAACCACACTGAATCAATAGTAACAGCTTTAACCATTAGAAAATGGTGACACATCCTCCCTATTGTACTTAACTACTTCAAGATGAGAGCTGTGGTTGATGATGGGGAAAGATATTCTTTGCATCAAGCACCACCAAGCATTCCCGGGTCAGGTATAGCATGGGCAAGTTAGAAACATCTGTTATGTTCCAACAATGTGCATCAACTCCAAATATCAGAAGATCACCACAACTTGCATTTATATAGTGCCTTTAGCATCGTAAAATGTCCCAACGCTTCACAGGACCATTAACAAAATGACACCGAGCCACATAGCAATAATAGGACAGGTGGCCAAATAGAAACGTTTAAAATTCTGACGGGTTTAGACAGGTTAGATGCAGGAAGAATGTTCCCGATGTTGGGGAAGTCCAGAACCAGGGGTCACAGTCTAAGGATAAGGGGTAAGCCATTTAGGACCGAGATGAGGAGAAACTTCTTCACCCAGAGAGTGGTGAACCTGTGGAATTCTCTACCACAGAAAGTGGTTGAGGCCAATTCACTAAATATATTCAAAAAGGAGTTAGATGAAGTCCTTACTACTGGGGGGATCAAGGGGTATGGCGAGAAAGCAGGAATGGGGTACTTAAGTTGCATGATCAGCCATGAACTCATTGAATGGCGGTGCAGGCTCGAAGGGCCGAATGGCCTACTCCTACTCCTATTTTCTATGTTTCTATGAAGGAATCTCTGAAAAGGAGGAAAGATTGAGAGTTAGGGAGAGAATTGCAGAGCTCAGGGTCTCAGTAGTTGCAGGAAGGGTCACCAATGGTGAAGCAAAGGGAGTAGGGGCTGGACAAGAGACCAGAGCATCCTGTAGCCCCCGCACTGTGCTCCCTCCCCACTCCTCACATACCAGCCAACCAACGATGTGGGCACAGTGATATTGCAATTCAGTGCGAATTTATTGAATGGTGGGAAGTTGTGTGATGTGGAAACTAACCCATGAGGAACTGCAGAGAGACTGACCAAATTACAATCATGCAGGATCCTTACAACCAGAAACGGGCAACCTTTTTCATAGAATCATAGACATTTGCAGCACCGAAGGAGGCCATTTCGGCCCATCGTGTCCGTGCCGGCCGACAGAGCTATCTGGCCCAATCCCATTTTCCAGCTCTGGGTCCGTAGCCCTGTAGGTTACGGCACTTCAAGTGCACATCCAAGTACTTTTTAAATGTAGTGAGGGTTTCTGCCTCTACCACGGTTTCAGGCAGTGAGTTCCAGACCCCCACCACCCTCTGGGTGAAGAAATTGCTCTTAAAATTTCCTCGAAACCTCCTACCAATTACTTTAAATCTATGCCCCCTGTTTATTGACACCTCTGCTATCCCACTCTATACAGGCCCCTCATAATTTTATACACCTCAATTAGGTCTCCCCTCTGTTCCAAAGAAAACAAACCCAGCCTATCCAATCTTTCCTCCGAGCTAAAATTCTCCAGTCCAGGCAGCATCCTGGTAAATCTCCTCTGTACCCTCTAGTGCAATCACATCCTTCCTGTAATGTGGTGACCAGAACTGCACGCAGTACTCCAGCTGTGGCCCAATGAGTGTTTTATATAGTTCAAGCATAACCACCCTGCTCTTGTATTCCATGCCTCGGCAAATAAAGGCAAGCATTCCGTGTGCCTTCTTAACCACCTTATCTCGCTGGCCTGTTACCTTCAGGAATCTGTGGACATGCACGCCAAAGTCCCTTTGTTCCTCCACACTTCTGAGTGTCCTACCATTTAATGTGTATTCCCTTGCCTCTTTAGCCCTCCCCACATGTATTACCTTTTTAATCCCATCAGTTGGATGTGAACCCAGAAATCTAAGAGAAAGAACAACCCACTTCAACATGTATTCCCCGGAGGTAAAACCTTCAAATGCACGCACAGCTGTAGTTACCCATTCACAGAACAAAAGTTTATCCACACAAAGTAACGCATAGAATCAATCAAAAAGATGGGCAAAGTACTAAAGAGTACAAGTACTTGAGAGATCGGTCAATGAGGTTAATGCACCATCTCCAGAAAGCTTCTTGATTCATCAAAGAAGTTTTTGAGTGCCAACAAGGTCTATTTTTTTCCCCTTCAGCAGCCTATAGTCGAGTGCATCTTTTGGAATAAAACATTACAAAGTCGAATTCACGAGCCTCTAGAACCGAGGGAGTCCGCTTGCATTCTCATCAGCATTAAACAACCGCCCCCCCTCCCCCCCCAGTCCTCTTACAGACGATGTTTTCCCCGGTGTCCTGCCCAATATTTATCCCTCACTAAATCTGATCACGACCACACTGCTGTTTGTGGGAGCTTGCTGTGCACAAATTGGCTGCCGTATTTCCTACATTACAACAGTGATGACACTCACAGTAACCAATCTACGCACAGCAAGGCCCCCACAAACAGCAAATGAATGAATGACCCAGATAATCTGCTTATAGTGGTGTTGGTTAAGGATGAATATCGGCCAGGACACCGAGAACGTCTTGCTCTTTTCTTTTTAAAAACAAACATTCACTTGAACAGGCATCTCATGGGGTTAACATCTCATCCAAAAGATGGCATCTCCCACAATGCAGTACTCAAGCAGTACTGTGTTAAACGGTCAACCTAGATCGTGTGGGGCTTGAAATCAGCCTTACACAAGAGTGGGTTGCGCTCTCGTCAGTCAAAAGGTTGTGTGTTCAAGTCCCACTCCAGGGACTTGAGCATAAAAATCTAAGCTGACACTCCAATGCAATGCTGAGGGGGTACTGCACTGTCAGAGGTGCTGTCTTTCGGATGCAAATTGGCTGCTGCGTTTCCCACATTACAACAGTGACTGCACTCAAAGTACTTCATTGACTGTCAAGTGCTTTGGGACGTCCCAAGGTCGGGAAAGGCACTATATAAATGCAAGTCGTTTTTTTTTTTTTTAAATGAGCTTGTTATAACAAGATTTAGTCAATGCACATTTTTTATGGTTCCCTCACTAACAAGAACATGTAATTTGCTGCAAAGCACCCGCTGCTTTTAATGCTTCACTCTGTATGCTACACGTCGGTTCCAACTCCCTCAGTAGCAGAGAATCCATTCAAAACACATTGCCTATAACACATTACTCATTTGAATAGGTTTCTCGTACAAATCTCAATGATCCTTCCTCCCAAGAGATCTCAGTCCAATTTGCTCCGGAGCCAATGGCTGGGTTTGTTTTACAACTTTTGATGAGCGTTGATATGAAGTGAAGTGGCCTTGCATGGATGCCACAGTTGCAGAATAAATGCAGCCTGAAATTGGACTACGCTCCGCACTCGGGAGCAGGTGGGAATTAACAGCAGCCCACGCACCTAAAGGCTGGCACTTCATCTGGTGACGTGCCTCAGTCCAAGCATTAAACTCCTTCACCGAACAACCATTTAAACCACCCAAACACCCATCAGGGCAGAGACCTTTTGGCTGCTGAGATTACTGGGCATGAAGTGTTTTCACGTATCAGTTTTCCATGTGTATTTCACTCACTATCGCAGGCAGGTTAGCACATCCATTTCTGCCCGAAATAAACTGAGCACTCAAGGCACGATAACACTAATGCAAATGGCTAATGGTTATTGCGCTTAGGCCAAAATAAGTGACTCTTCATTTTAAACGTGGAAGTTTTAAGTGGTGGGGACTGTGTAAAACTTGGATTTAGTTTAATTATAAATGCCCTCCTTTTATTAGTCCACAGCAACAACACTACAGGTTGGATCTCCCTTATCCGGCACCATCCCTCGTTCGGAATGATTCCGGTGGCAGTGGACGCATGCGCAGAACCCGACCGACCTCCATCCCGACTTTGGGGCCGCTCAGACACTCGGACCCCGCCAAGGGCCTACCGACACTTCGGGCCTGCCCGGAACACCGACCTCCCCCCTCCACCCCCCCCCAATCCCAGACCTCGGGCCGCTGACTTCCCCTCATCCGGCAAAATCCCTCATCCGGCACAGGCCAAGTCCCGAGAGTGCCGGGTAAGGTGTAGTATGATTTGCCATGAGGTCAAGCATGCACTGAACTGATGATGGCTGAAAGTTGCATTAACAAATTCAGAGTTTAATTTTGTACATTTTTTTTTAAAATTTTATTTTTTTTTTTAAAAACATGTTGCAGAAGTAGCCCGAATAATCAACCTACAGCTCCACGAGGCTGTTTCAGGATCCGCAAGTCCGCTTTGTAAAAAGAATGAACTAGCAGTTTTATAGAAACACATCACATCGTCAGGATATCCCAAAGCATTCTACCAACCAACCAGTGAATTACTTTTGAATTCCAGTCACGATAGGCAAACAGTAAATAATCTACACTCAGTGAATGAATGAATAAACAGATAATCTATTTATAGTGGCGTTGGTTGAGGATGAATGTCGGCCAGAACACAGAACTTCTTGCTCCTCTGCAAACAGGATCATTGGTTTTTTTTTAAAAACATTCACCTGAACAAGCAAACAGGGCCTGGGGTTAACATCACATCCAAAAGATGGCATCTCCCACAATGCAGTACTCCCGCAGTACTGTGCTAAACGGTCAACCTTGATCGTGTGGGGCTTAAAACTAGCCTTACACAAGAACATAAGAAATAGGAGCAGGAGTCGGCCACCTGGCCCCTCGAGCCTGCTCCGCCATTCAATATCATGGCTGATCTGATCCTGGCCTCAACTCCACTTCCCTGCCCGCTCCCCATCACCCTGGACTCCCTTATCGTTCAGAAATCTATCTCCACCTTAAATATATTTGATGACCCAGCCTCCTCCTTCTGACTCAGAGATGTGTACTTCACCAACTGAGCCAAGTTGACATTTAGCTCAAATATTTATCAGAACTAGAATAATTCCTTTAAGAGTAAGGTTAATTTGGGGGGCCTGAGGGAGAACAAGGCAAAAGAGCAAGAGTGAAGTTAAAACACTCCACACAAGTAGCACATAATCGTACAGCACCTCCTCCCTTGGTTATATAAAATCTACAGCACAGAAACAGTCCCAGCTGGTCCACACCGGTGTTTACGCTCCGCACAAGCTCCTCCCACCCCTCTTCATCCAGCTCCTTCAATATATCCTTCCATTCCTTTCTCCCTCAAGTACTTAGAGCTGCCCCCAAAAGGCAGCTATGAGAGATCCACATTCGCACCACTCAGTGCTAGGTTTCTCTTGAATTATTTTTTGGATCAGTGAGCACCATGGACAAATCCAACCCCGTCCTTCCCCGCAGGATGGTTTGCTCGACAGTGATCAGGAGTGGATATCCTTGGCCAATTTACCCCTTCTGGCCAGTCTTCGTGTTTCTGTTACCACCCAGGCTGAAGTCAGCACAGACCTGGAATCAAACCTGGAATCCTCTTGGTCTGTACATTCGCTCACTGGCAAGCACTCTACTCAGAGCTCCTTCACGGCAAACGAGCCAAAGGTGGGCAGAGGAAGCGTTACAAGGACACCCTCAAAGCCTCCCTGATAAAGTGCAACATCCCACCAACACCTGGGAGTCCCTGGCCAAAGACCACCCTAAGTGGAGGAAGTGCATCCGGGAGGGCGCTGAGCACCTCGAGTCTCATCGCCGAGAGCATGCAGAAATCAAGCGCAGGCAGTGGAAGGAGCGTGCGGCAAACCTGTCCCACCCACCCCTTCCCTCAACCACTGTCCGTTTCACCTGTGACAGAAACTGTGGTTCTCGTATTGGACTGTTCAGTCACCCAAGGACTCATTTTAAGAGTGGAAGCAAGTCTTCCTCGATTCCGAGGGACTGCCTATGATGATGAATGCAGTCCGAGGGACTGAAGGAATCTGCACATTTCTATAACTAGAAAATATGGTTCTTTAGCCAATTAATTATCGAGAAATAGTCTTAAAATGACCCAAAAGAGCATCTCAATTTTCCCAGTTTTAGAAGCATTTATGAAATTGTGACTAATTGTTCATTTACACTTCACGGTTGGGGTTGGTGCAAAGCAGTTTTGGCTCTGCACAAACACGGAGCTGTTGCAGTCTTGCGTAAACCCCATGTTAAGGCTCTGAAGTTATAGCAACAGTTTTGAGGCCTGACTCTGGATTTAGACTGCATTTTTACACTATTGCTGCAGCAAAACCACTTCACACAGACACTGCAGTAAATGTTAATACTAGAACCATTGAAAGTAACATTTCACTACAATAGCCTGCAATTTGAGGTCAGCAGCAAAGCAAAAGGTGTTAGCCCCTGGCCCTGAAGAAGCTTCGTACAAGGATCTCGCGATCTGTGTGTGTTGAGAAGTTTGGGTTTTCTGACATTCACTTCAAATCAACAGAGTATAGTGGGGATCTCCTAGTGCGAGCTGCTGTGACGTCAATAGGCTGTCTAAGCAGCCAATCAAAACACAGAATTCTCAGACAGCAAACAAGGAAATGGGTAAGCTCATAAAATTCAAACTTTAAGAAAATGAGTAAACATAGATTGGGGCTCCCACATGGGAAACAGCAAACCTGAAATAAATGAACAAACTTAAAATATATATTTTTAATAAGTTTCTTAATTTTAAACTTATTAAAATGGATAAATTTCACACTGCACAAAATTAAAATTAGTTTTTCAGGACCATTACCTCGGATCAGCAGTCAATACTCTTAAAATCCCAGTTACACCAAATCCCTTTGGGTCTAACGGAATTGGACAGTGTAATTACCGAGGAGCCGACGTTTGTCACTTTCCCTGATTTGAGTGATTACACGGATTGCTGGGTGTTGGTGGGGGGGTGGGGGGGCACAGTGCAGCCAGTGGTCAGAGCAGTGAGTGACAGACCACAACTTCAGCATTTCCAAATCCCAAAGTTGCAGTCAGTTTCAACGGCGGAATGACGGCCAACATTGCCAGTTCATCGTCATCCTGACCACAAATTCTGGGTCATTATGTGGAAATTGCCAAGGCTCGCACCACAATCTTCCAATCCTCCTTGGATATGGGAGCGGTGCCAGAGGACTGGAGGATTGCAAGTATTACACCCTGTTTAAAAAAGGGGGTGAGGGAGAAACACGGCAACAACAGGCCAGTCAGCTTAATGTCAGTGGTAGGGAAACGGAGAGATAATGGGCTAGATTTCCCCCAAGCAGTTTTGTTGCCGCAGTGACCTCAAGCGCGCCGACTTTGCGCGCTGGAAACGGCGCCGGCAAAAAAAGATTCACCCCATCCTGGCCGCTGCGTACAGTCCCCGGAGTCGTGGTGTGGAGGCTGAAGGGGTGGGGCGGGCGGAGCAACAGGCCAGTGCAGAAAGCACTGCCAGAAGCTGCGCGCATGCTCCTGCCCTCCCAGCATGTTCTGCGGGCTGCGAGCAGGACCCGATGCTCGCAGCCCCTATCCTTGGCCGAAGGGACGCCCCGATCTTGACGCAGCCTATCTCCGGCCGGCCGGCTTGCTGAGTTCCCGGGCAGGTAAGGACTTTGCTTTTATTTTTTTTTTTTATTAGCGGCTGTGCTTTAAACTTTTGAGGAAGAGGAAGAGCGAGCGAGAGGGAGGAGAGAGACCCACGAGCTGTGATTCCTCTGGTTGCTTGGCGCATGCCCCCCACCCCCCTCCCCTCCCCGAGATGCCCCGGCCCAGCAGCTGTGACTTCTCCGGTGCACGTCTTCCCTCCCTATCCCAGGCCGAATGGCCTCACGCACAGGCCCGCCCGCTCGCTGCCTTTCCCGGGCACACTTTAAAGATAAGGTAGGATTTACTTTTTTTTTTAATTAGTATTTTAATGGTTTGAGCTTTTCCCTGCAATGTTTGGTGCTTGGTTGTTGAGGTCCTCTCCAGTGCCCTTCCCTCCCCTAACGTACGCTGCTTTTGCTTCACTGCCCGCAAGGCTTTTCCAGAGCTGGCTACATATGCTGACCTAAGTGGATTTGGAGTACGTTTTTGCTGACCAAAGTGACATAAATGGCCAAAACTGGCAGAAGTATCTGGGAACGCCCCCTTTTGGAAAGAAAAAAAACTGACCTTAAAAAAAATCGTACCTAACTGACTTACTCTGGAGCATTTTTTAGGGGGAAAATGGCATTTTCTAACTTACACCAGAAAAAACTTATTCCAAAAAAATTGATGCAAGTCATGGCAAGTTGGGCCCAAAAATCCAGGACAAAATTCATTGGCATTTGGAAAAATATGGGTTCGTAAATGAAAGCCAGCACAGAATTGATAAAGGCAAATCACATTTGACTAACTTGATTGAGTTCTTCGCTGAAGTAACGGAGAGGGTTGATGTTGTGTATATGAACTTTCAAAAAGGTGTTTGATAAAGTACCAGATAATAGATTAGTTAACAAAATTAAAAGCCTATGGGATTAAAGGGACATAAGAACATAAGAAATAGGAGCAGGAGTCAGCCATACCGACCCTTGAGCCTGCTTCGCCATTCAATACGATCATGGCTGATCTGATCATGGACTCAGCTCCACTTCCCCGCCCGCTCCCCATAACCCCTTATCGTTTAAGAAACTGAATACATTTAAGACAGAAATAGACAATGTGCCAGCTTCCATTGCTCTCGTAGGCAGCAAATTCCAGATATTTACAACCGTCTGATTATGCTCTCTAGTTCTAGTCTCCCCCATCAGTGGAAACATCCTCGCTGCATCCACCTTGTCAAGCCCCCTCATAATCTTATACATTTCGATAAGATCACCTCTCATTCTTCTGAATTCCAATGAGTAGAGGCCCAACCTACTCAACCTTTCCTCATAAGTCAACCTCCTCATCTCCAGAACTGTCCAACCTTTGACCCTCCATTCACCACGACATTTCTGCAGTTACCGACCTGCTCAATCACACCCTCATCACCACCTTTGATGCCCTAGTCCCTGTTAAGACCATTACTCTCTCTCACCCTGGCCGTTCCCCCTGGTACAACCTTAAGTCCAAGGGACGCAGAATTGAACGGATGTGGTGGACAACTGGTTTAGCCATTCACCGCCAGATCTGGCTGGACCACTATCGGCTCCTGCTCTCGTCTGCCAAAATCGCTCACCATTCCATAATCATTCTGGAATGTAAAGATAAACCCTGGCTCCGATTCTCCACCACTAACTATCTTTTTAAACCACTCTCACCTTTGACAATACGTGTGAGGAGCTCATGGAGTTCTTTGTCTCCAAGATTGAGACCATCCGTTCAGCTGCCTCTGCCTTTCCTTCCCCTAGCCCACCGGGCCCAACTTCCTCTGAACAACATAATAGTAACAGGAGTAGGCCATACGGCCCCTCGAGCCTGCTCCGCCATCAATAAGATCATGGCTGATCTGATCATGGACTCAGGTCCACTTCCCCACCCGCTCCCCATAACCCTTTACTGTTTAAGAAACTGTCTATTTCGGTCTTAAATTTATTCAATGTCCCAGCTTCCACAGCTCTGAGGCAGCAAATTCCACAGATTTACAACCCTCAGAAGAAATTTCTCCTCATCTGTTTCAAATGGGCGACCCCTTATTCTAAGATCATTCCCCCATCAGTGGAAACATCCTCTCTGCATCCATCTTGTCAAGCCCCCTCATATACGTTTCAATAAGATCACCTCTCATTCTTCTGAATTCCAATGAGTAGAGGTCCAACCTACTCAACCTTTCCTCATAAATTAACCCCCTCATCCCCGGAAATCAACCTAGTGAACCTTCTCTGAACTGCCTCCAAAGCAAGTATATCCTTTCGTAAATATGGAAACCAAAACCGCACGCAGTATTCCAGGTGTGGCCTCACCAAAACCTTATATAGCTGTAGCAAGACTTCCCTGCTTTTATACTCCATCCCCTTTGCAATAAAGGCCAAGATACCACTGGCCTTCCTGATCACTTACTGTACCTGCATACTAACCTTGTGTTTCATGCACAAGTAACCCCAGGTCCCGCTGTACTGCGGCACTTTGCAATCTTTCTCCATTTAAATAATAACTTGCTCTTTGATTCTTTCTGCCAAAGTGCATGACCTCACACTTTCCAACATTATACTCCATCTGCCAAATTTTTGGCCACTCACTGAGCCTGTATATGTCCTTTTGCAGATTTTGTGTCCTCCTCACACATTGTTTTTCCTCCCAGCGGCAGCTTGGATAGAAAATTGGCTACGTGACAGAAAGCAGCGAGAGTAGTGGTGACTGGAAGGAAGTATACACTGGTGTTTCCCACGGGTTGGTATTCACACCATTGCTCTTTTTGATATGACCTAGACTTGGACATACAGGGCATAATTTCAAAGTTTTCAGATGACACGAAACTCAAATGTCGTAAACAATGAGGATAGAAACAGACTTAAGGAGGACATGAACAAACTGGTGAAATGGGCAGAAGAAATTTAACGTAGATAAGTGTGAAGTGATACATTTTGGTCGGGAGAATGAGGAGAGGGAATCTAAACTGAAGAGTACAATTTTAAAGGGGTTGCAGGAACAGAGAGACCTGGGGGCGTAGGTACACAAACCTACGAAGGTGGCAGGGCAAGTTGAGAAGGCTGCTTAAAAAAAGCAACGGGGATTATTGGCTTTAAGAGGCATAGAGTACAAAAGCAAGGAAGTTATGCTAAACATTTATAAAATACTGGTTCAGCCTCAGCTAGATTAGTGTGTTCAATTCCAGACACCACACTTTAGGAAGCATGTCAGGGCTCTAGAGAGGGTACAGAAGAGATTTACTGGATTGGTTCCAGGGATGAGGAACTTATGTGGATAGACTGGAGAAGGCAGGGTTGATCTCCTTACAGCAGAGAATGTTAAGAGGAGATTTGAAGAGTGTTCAATGTCAGTGGCAGAAGGGTCAGAAACCAGAAATAGATTTAAGATGATTGGCAAAAGAACCAGAGGCAACATGAGGAAACTTAAAAACAGCGAGTTGTTGTGATCTGGAATGCACAGCCTGAAAGAGCAGTGGGAGCAGATTCAATAGTAACTTTCAACAAGGAATTGGATAAATACTTGAAGAAGAAAAATTTGCAGAGCTCTGGGGAGAGAGCGGGGGAGTGGGACTAATTGGAGAGCTCTTTTAAAGAGTTCACAGGCATGGTGGGCCAAATGGCCTCATGCTATGCTGCATCATTCTGTGATTCTACAAAGCATTTTAAAACTACAAAAGTCACATAACAAAGCACTCATTACAAATAGTTTTAAGATCTGAGATATACCTGAAG
Organism: Pristiophorus japonicus; assembly: GCF_044704955.1. Taxonomy (NCBI): domain Eukaryota; kingdom Metazoa; phylum Chordata; class Chondrichthyes; family Pristiophoridae; genus Pristiophorus; species Pristiophorus japonicus. The sequence goes on from NC_091985.1 coordinate 170,029,558, forward strand.
CCCTTCGACCTTGCCAGCTCTCGTGGCCTCACTACTCCCATCGTGTCAATCGCAGATAAGGCCATCTCTGCCCACTTCCTCGTATCGTTCTCCATCCACATCCAACCCCCACCCCTACCTACTTCTGTGTCCTCCCCTAGAAAAAACTCTCTCCCGACTCGATCACAACAGCACTTATCAACTCCCAACTGTCCAACCTTTGGCCCTCCATTCACCACGACATTTCTGCAGTTACCGACCTGCTCAATCACACCCTCATCACCACCTTTGATGCCCTAGTCCCTGTTAAGACCATTACTCTCTCTCACCCTGGCTGTTCCCCCTGGTACAACCTTAAGTCCAAGGGACGCAGAATTGAACGGATGTGGTGGACAACTGGTTTAGCCATTCACCGCCAGATCTGGCTGGACCACTATCGGCTCCTGCTCTCGTCTGCCAAAATCGCTCACCATTCCATAATCATTCTGGAATGTAAAGATAAACCCTGGCTCCGATTCTCCACCACTAACTATCTTTTTAAACCACTCTCACCTTTGACAATACGTGTGAGGAGCTCATGGAGTTCTTTGTCTTCAAGATTGAGACCATCCGTTCAGCTGCCTCTGCCTTTCCTTCCCCTAGCCCACCGGGCCCAACTTCCTCTGAACAACATAATAGTAACAGGAGTAGGCCATACGGCCCCTCGAGCCTGCTCCGCCATCAATAAGATCATGGCTGATCTGATCATGGACTCAGGTCCACTTCCCCACCCGCTCCCCATAACCCTTTACTGTTTAAGAAACTGTCTATTTCGATCTTAAATTTATTCAATGTCCCAGCTTCCACAGCTCTGAGGCAGCAAATTCCACAGATTTACAACCCTCAGAAGAAATTTCTCCTCATCTGTTTCAAATGGGCGACCCCTTATTCTAAGATCATTCCCCCATCAGTGGAAACATCCTCTCTGCATCCATCTTGTCAAGCCCCCTCATATACGTTTCAATAAGATCACCTCTCATTCTTCTGAATTCCAATGAGTAGAGGTCCAACCTACTCAACCTTTCCTCATAAATTAACCCCCTCATCCCCGGAAATCAACCTAGTGAACCTTCTCTGAACTGCCTCCAAAGCAAGTATATCCTTTCGTAAATATGGAAACCAAAACTGCACACAGTATTCCAGGTGTGGCCTCACCAATACCCTGTATAACTGTAACAAGATTTCCCTGCTTTTATACTCCATCCCCTTTGCAATAAAGGCCAAGATTCCATTGGCCTTCCTGATCACTTGCTGTAGCTGCATTCTATCCTTGTGTTTCATGCACAAGTACCTCCAGGTCCCACTGTACTGCAGCACTTTGCAATCTTACTCCATTGAAATAATAACTTGCTCTTTGATTTTTTTCTGCCAAAGTGCATGACCTCACACTGCCCCCACCCAGCCCTGGCCACACATCTTTCTCCAATCTCCCCTCTTGACCTATCCGAGCTCATCCTGTCCATGAAGCCCACTTCCTGTTCCCTTGACCCTATTCCCACCAAACTGCTGACCACCCAACTTCCTTTTCTGGCTCCCACGTAAGCTGACATTGTTAACAGTTCTCTCCCCTCAGATACTGTCCCACTCTCTCTCAAATCTACCGTCATCACCCCTCTCCTCAAAAAAACAACCCTCGCCCCTCTGTCCTTGCAAACTACCGCCCCATCTATAACCTCCCTTTTCTCTCCAAAGACCTTGAACTTACTGTCACCTTCCAAATCCGTGCCCATCTTTCCTGCAATTCAATGTTTGAATCCCTCCAATCCAATGTTTGAATCCCTCCAATCCAGTTGCCATGCCTGCCACAGTACCAAAACATCTCTCAATGAGATCCTTTGTGTCTGTGACAAAGGCAAGCTATCCCTCATCGTCCTTCTGGACCTGTCTGCAGCCTCTGACACGGTTGACCACTCCATCCTCCTCCAACGCCTCTCCACCATCGTCCAGCTGGGTGGGACTGCACTCGCCTGGTTCCATTCTTATCTCTCTCATCGTAGCCAGAGAATCACCAGCAAAGGCTTCTCTTCCCATCCCCACATCGTTACCTCTGGTATCCCCCAAGGATCTATCCTTGGCCCCCTCCTATTTCTCATCTACATGTTGCCCCTTGGCGACATCCAAAAACACAGTCAGTTTCCACATGTACACTGACGACACCCAGCTCTATCTCACCACTACTTCTCTCGACCCCTCCACGATCTCTAAATTGTCAGACTGCTTGTCCGATAACCAGTTCTGGATGAGCAGAAATTTTCTCCAAATTATTGGGAAGACCGAAGGTCATCGTTTTCTGTCCCCGCCACGAACTCTGTTCCCAAGCCACTGACTCCATCCCTCGTTCCAACTCTTATCTGAGGTGGAACCAGACTGTTTGCAACTTTGGTGTCATATTAGACCCTGAAATGAGCTTTCAACCACACATCCGCAGCATAACTAAGACCGCCTATTTCCACCTCGGTAACATCGCCCGTCTCTGCCCTTGCTTCAGCTCATCTGCTGATAAAGCCCTCATCCATGCCTTTGTTACTCTAGACTTGACTATTCCAATGTACTCCTGGCTGGCCTCCCACATTCTACGCTACATAAACTAGAGGTGATCCAAAACTCGGCAGCCCATGTGCTAACTCACACCAAGTCCCACTCACCCCTGTGTTCGCTGACCGACATGGGCTCCCGGTTAAGCAATGCCTCGATTTTAAAATTCTTACCTTTATTTTCAAAAGCCTCCATGGCCTCGTTCCTCCCCATCTCGAATCTCCTCTAGCCCCATAACCCCCACCCCCAGAGATGTCTGCACTCCTCTAATTCTGCCCTCCTAAGCATCCCTGATTGTAATCGCTCAACCATTGGTGGCTGTGCCTTCTGTTACCTCGGCCCTAAGCTCTGGAACTTCCTGCCTAAACCTCCCCACCTCTCTTTCCACCTTCAAGACACTCCTCAAAACATACCTCTGCCACCTGCACTAATTTCTACTTATGCAGCTCGGTGTTAAATTTTTATTTTTTGGAGGCGTTTCACTACGTTAAAGGCTCTATATAAATGCAAGTTGGTGTTATTGCATGCGCATCCACAGAAAAGGGACTCATTTCTGAGTTTACAAAATTAGAAGTGGACCAAACTTATTTGCTGTATTATTTACAGGCCATAGCAAAGGGAAAGTCAAGGGAATTGAGCACAGCTACACACCACTCAAATGAGCAGAGCTCAGCTGCTTTCAAAAGATGTGAGTATTGATAACCGTTGTTTGCTCTCCATCTTGCAATATTTCCTACATTACAACAATGACTACATTTCAAAAGTACTTAATTGTGTGTGAAGCACTTTGGGACATCCGATGGTCATGAAAGGCATTATAAAAGAAAGATATGCTTACATTTATATACAGGGTAGCAACTTTCACAACCTCAAGATATCTCAAAGCTCTTTACAGCTAATGAAGTATTTTTTTTAGAAGTGTAGTCATAGTTGTAATGTAGAAAATGAAAGTCATTCTTTCTCATCATCCGGTGAACTGGGATGAAGGGGAGAAGAGAATGTGGAGTGTAGGAAGGAGACAGAAAGCAACTCCAGATTCGACCTGCATAGCAATGCAAAAAACAATTAGCCAGATCCCCACTGCTAAAAACACAGTAAGAGTTCTCCAACACAAGGCATATCAGACCCAGCACTTGTACAGCTCGTCGTATCTGCTGCAAAGATGCTTAATGTCCCACAGTGACTACACTCCAAGAGCACTTCATTGGCTGTAAAGCGCTCTCAGACGTTTGTGGTCAGTGAAAGGCGCTACATAAATGCAAGTCTATCTTCCTTCCTTACCAGTTGTTTTTTTATTATTTAAAGAGAACTGCAAAAAAAAGAAGTGCAATGACACAGGACTGCCTCCGCCCATAGCCCACAGCCCCAGGTTTAGGGGGAGCCAGGGCAGATTGCAGCAATCCCCAGAAGTTGCAGCAAACAGGAAGGAGCGCAGAGACTGCTGTGTAAACCACAGCTCACTTACCTTGTTACACTCACTCGGCTCATCAGACATATCTCCCTTCTGCAAAACACCAAACACAGCAATGTTAGACCAAGCGGCGCGCTCCCTCTCCCAAACCCAGCTCCTATCTATAGCCCTGAACGCGCGGCCACTCACCCACACAGCCTGCCTGCGCTGCGCTGCACTCTGCTCAGCCGTCCCGCCCTTACCGCCTTCCCATTGGTGCGGCGGCCTCGCCTCGCCGCCGTCTTGCACGGCCATTGGTCCTGAGGCCTGTCAATCAATCAGCGTGCCCGAGAGGGCGAAAAAAAATCCACAATGGGGAGCGGCTCCGCCCACACTCGTTCCGTCACGGCGCACGCTCCGCGCTCGGCCGGCGCCGTGCATTGTGGGGGTTGTAGTGTCTCTGGGCGTGCCGCGCGGTGCATTGTGGGGGTTGTATTGTCTCTGGGCGTGCCGCGCGATGCATTGTGGGGGCTGTAGTGTCTCTGGCCGTGCCGCGCCGTACATTGTGGGAGGGGTTATCGTGTCTGTGTCGTGCAGTGCATTGTGGGAGTTGTAGTGTCTCGGGCCGGTCTGTCCATGCCGCGCGGCGGTGGCGCGAACTACAATTCCCAGCCTGCACCGCTTTCCCCCCCATCTCTCGCCGCTCGCGGGCAGTCGGTGTCTCCGCGCCTTCTGGCGGCCGGGTTACCGTTACCGGCGGGCGAGCAGCACCGGTTGGGAAGTAAGTACGGCCTGTTGGTAGTTCATGAGCGGGGGCGGCTCCCATCAGGGCCCGGTGCCCCCCAGCCTCAGGGCCAATTCAGCGGCGAGCGGCTGCACCGGCGCTTCATGGCTGACGGTCAGTGGGACAGCGGCATTTCGGACAGAGCCCGGTGTCCGGACACGGCTCCACCTCAGGGCAACTCCTGCCGTCCGCCCGGGGCCTCAAGGGTTCAATGATGAGGGAAAGTTGTATCAGAACAGAGGAGCAGGAGGCCCTTCGGCCCTTCGGCCCTCGAGCCTGCACCACCATTCAATATCATGGCTGATCATTCCCTCAGTACCCCTTTCCTGCTTTCTCTCCATACCCCTTGATCTCTTTAGCCGTAAGGGCCATATCTAACTCCCTCTTGAATATATCCAATGAACTGGCATCAACAACTCTCTGCGGCAGGGAATTCCACAGGTTAACAACACTGAGTGAAGAAGTTTCTCTTCATCTCAGTCCTAAATGGCTTAACCCTTATCCTAAAACTATGACCCCTGGTTCTGGACTTCCCCAACATCGGGAACATTCTTCCTGCCTCTGACCTGTCCAGTCCCGTCAGAATCTTATGCGTTTCTATGAGATCCCCTCTTATCCTTCTAAATTCCAGTGAGTATAATCCTAGCCTATCATAGGCAGTCCCTCGGAATCGAGGAAGACTTGCTTCCACTCTAAAAGTGAGTACTCAGGTGACTGAACAGTCCAATATGGGAATTACAGTCTCTGTCACAGGTGGGACAGACAGTGGTTGAGGGAAAGGGAGGGTGGGACTGTTTGCTGCACGCTCCTTCCGTTGCCTGCACTTGATTTCTGCATGCTCTCGGTGACGAGGCTCGAGGTGCTCAGCGCCCTACCGGATGCACTTCCTCCACTTAGTGCGGTCTTTGGCCAAGGACTCCGAGGTGTCAGTGCACTTTATCAAGGAGGCTTTGAGGGTGTCCTTGAAACGTTTCCTCTGCCCACCTGGGGCTCGCTTGCCATGTCAGAGTTCCGCATAGAGTGCTTGCTAAGGGAGTCTTGTGTCGGGCATGTGGACAATGTGGCCCGTCCAGCGGAGCTGGTCGAGTGTGGCCAGTGCTTCAATGCTGGGGTTGTCACTATTCAATGAGATCATGGCTGATCTACCTCAACTCTAGTTTCTTGCCCGCTCCCCATATCCCTTGATTTCCCGAGATTCCAAAAATCTATCAATCTCTATCTTGAAAATGCTCAACGACGCAGTATCCACTGCACTTGGGCAAAGAATTGCAAAGATTCACAATCTTCTGAGTGAAGAAATTCCTTCTCATCTCTGTCTTAACTGGCTGACCCTTTATCCTCAGACTGTGTCCCGTCCCCCCCCCCCCCCCCCCCAGTTCTAGACACACCAGCCAGGAGTAAGAACCTCTCAGCACCTATCCTGTCAATCCCCCTCAGAATCTTATATGTTTCAATGAGATCACCTCTCATTCTTCTAAATTCCAGAGAGTTATGGCCCAATCTACTCAATCTCTCCTCATAGGACAAGCCTCTCATCCCAGGAACAATCTAGTGAACCTTCGTTGCACCGCCTCTAAGGCAAATATGATAATTCTCAGATAAGGTGAGAAAAGTGGTTCTCAAACTTTTTTGGTTGAAGGACCCCTTTTCAAATGGATTAGTAATCACGGGCCCCCACATCTATATTATAATACTATATAATGCACATAATATGAAAGTGCTGCATGAAAACTCCTTCCCTTACAGCATTGTGGGAGTACCTTCACCAGAAGGACTACAGCGGTGGTTCAAGAAAGAGGCTTGGCACCATCTCCTCATGGGCAATACATTCTGGCCTTGCCAGCGACGCCCACATCCCAGGAAGTAATTTTTTTTAAACTCCCCTCTTTTGAACAAGGCTACACTCACCTGGCACCCACCACCAGCAGTGGTAACTACGGGGCTACTTGGCGATCTTCATGTCAGCATTCCTCCATGCGTTCTCCCCTCCGAGGTGAGACAACCAGCCCACTGCGCTGCACATGTGGTGGCTGCATTCCACTCCTTCCTCCCAGCGCGCACCAAGCCAGCCTTCAGCCGCTTGCTCATTTGCTTACTATTGATCATGTCGCCCACCTGTCAGGCCGGCCCTGCTCGGTACTCGTGTTATTTTGTGGACCCCCCTGGAAAGTCTCTACGGATCCCAGTTTGAGAACCGCTGTCATAGACCAGGCTTGTATTCCCTTGAGTTTAGAGGTGTTTGAAATAATAAAGGGATTCACTAGGGTAGATACTGATAAACTTTTCTCTGGTGGGGGAAATCCAGAACAAGGGGGCACAATCTTTAAATTAGACCCAGGCCATTCAGGCATGAAATCAGAAAGCGCTTTATCCCCACAAAGGGTAGTGGAAATCTGGAACACTCTTTCCCTGCCCCCCCCCCCAAAAAAAAGGCTGTGGATGCTAGAGGTCAGTTGGAGCTTTCAAGACTGAGATTGACATATTTTTGTTGGATGAGGGTGTTGCGATACGGAGCAGAGACGGGTAAGTGGTACAGACCAACCATGATCTAACTGAATGGCAGAGCCTCCTGTTCTTCTGTATGGGGATATATAGCGAGCACACGGTACACAGTGGGTCCGCTATAATGTAACTGCTTGTAGCGACTCCCCATCGACAATGGACACTTTGTGAAAAGTCCCTGTGCCGTGTGATTCCGTGGTAGCTAGCTCATTCCTCTTATTGGAAGTTTAAATGAAGTTCACATGGCAGCATGAACTCTTGAAATGATCGCGTTAACTTTGCAGTAGTTGCGGTACCGCTGGATAGTGCAGTTGGTGCGCTTGTTGGAAGTTTTGGACAAGTTATACTCATCCTGCAATGTGGAAATCATGTTGCAGCAATGGCAGGTGTACCGTACTACCATAAAAGGCCTACCAGTAACTCACGTGTTCAATTTGATACATAGAATATGATGTTGCCGCCGCCAAAGTTTGTGTACAATGTTATAGTTCACAAAAAGATTTTAAAGATTATATTGCATATTGTACTATTTTGGATTCTGTTTTTATGAACACTATACATATTAGGGAGGGTACCTAATGCAATATAAGGCATTGCTCGCCACATAACTCCTGAGTTTTGGCAGCTGCGATGCAAGAGATTTATAGTGCACCAACATGCTTGGCATGTGTATTCATGCATGTTTGAATTGAAACTTAAGGAGTTTAATTATTACTGAGCTTTTGGATAATTTCAGGCAGGCTTGCCGGTGTATATTTCATGAATAGCTGTCTACTTCTAACCAAGTGCGTTTACAAAGGGTTTTCAAAGGGTTTCCCCCAGTGGAATGAGGAACCAAGGTGTACGGCAGTGTCTAACTCTGGGAATGGAAGTGGCCCAGTACCTCCTCATGCTGCATCAGTCGCTGGCCTTGCAACAACAGGCACCATGGTTATTTATGGGACGGGTGCTTGCTCTTTCACCCTCTCGCCCTATATGAACTGAGGGGCATCTTCATTATTCATGCTGGTTCCTGCTCTTCCCCTGTTGATGGACACCCCTCGCTGTGGCCCGACTCTGTGTGGAAGTGGACCACTGGGCAGTGAGGTTTTTGAGCCCTCTGCCATGCCTAATTCCCCCTATTGTGGTGTGTGTGGACAAGACAACATCAAGAGCAACTTGTATTTATATAGCGCCTTTAACATAATAAAACATCCCAGGACGCTTCACAGGAGTGTTATAAAACAAGGATCTGACACCGAGCCACATAAGGGGAAATTACAGCAGATTGGTCAAAGAGGTAGGTTTTAAGGAGCGTCTTAAAGGAGGAAAGAGGCAGAAAGGTTTAGGGAGCGAGTTCCAGAGCTTGGGGCCTAGGCAATGGATGGCATAGCCACCAATGGTTGAATGATTAAGATCAGGGATGCTCAGGAGGGCAGAATTAGAGGAGCGCAGACATCTGGGCGGGGGGGGGGGGGGGGGCTGGCTGGATGAAATAGAAACACAGAAATTTACAGCTCAGGTCATCTCGGTCCATCGTGTCCGCTCCGGCCGACAAAGAGCCGCACGGCCCTTGGTCAGCAACCCTAAAGGTTACATATAAACCTATGAACAGTGGCGGAAAGGCAAAGAGCACCCAGCCCAACCAGTCCGCCTCACACAACTGCGACACCCCTTATACTGAAACATTCTACACTCCACCCCAACCGGAGCCATGTGATCTCCTGGGAGAGGCAAAAACCAGATTAAAAACCCAGGCCAATTTAGGGAGAAAATATATGGGAAGATTACAGAGATAGGGAGGGGGCGAAGCCATGGAGGGATTTGTAAATAAGGATGAGAATTTTGAAATTGAGGCGCTGCTCAACTGGGAGCCAATGTAGGTGAGCGAGCACAGGGATGATGGGTGAGCGGGACTTGGTGTGAGTTAGGACATGGGCTATGGCTGAGTGTATGATCTTAGCCGAGGGGCTCAGCTGTACATACAGCTGGAGTTTCCACATTCTCTGTGGTTGTGCACTACTGCACATTGTCTTCCCTATAACTGCTCCTCAAACGTAATAGCAATGCACAGTTCTCTGGTAAATCGTAAGCATATCTGTGCATGAATATGGATTTACCCGAGTGCTATGTATTGCCCCTCTGCGATGCTGTCCCAAACTGAAGTATTGTTAAGGTGCCTTAAGGCTACATTTATAAAATAAAGTGAATCGTAAACCGATCTTAGCTTGCCAACCTTCCCGGAGGCTAGTGTGTTTTCTCCTCTGTCGCTCCTACGTTTGATGCACAGGTGATACACGTTCCCACTATCTTCAGTCCACCGCTCCAGTGTTCACTGGAGGGTGGTTCTTGGCTCCGAAAGGTGTGCATTCTTCGTTGTAGGATCTCTTCCAGTCATATCACCAAAGCTCCCCATTTATACTATAAATGGCCCATTTTATGCTGTAAATGGCACAATTTTATGCTATAAATGGCACGACTTTGTAAAGTGTAGATGAGCAGAGAGACCTTGGTGTCCATATACTCAAATCCTTAAAGGTGGCATGGCAAGTTGGTGAGGTAGTTAAAAAGCATATGGGTTACTTGGGTTTATAAATAGAGGCATTGAATATAAAAGCGAAGAGATCTTACTAGAACTTTATAAATCACTGGTTAGGCCTCAGCTGGAGTATTGTGGACAATTCTGGGCTCCACACCAGGAAAGATGTAAAGACCTTTAGAAAGGGTACAGAGGAGGTTGACCAGCATGGTATCAGGGATGAGGGACCAGTTATGAGGAGAGGTCGGGAAAGTTAGAACTGTTCTCCTTGGAACAGAGCAGGGTAAGAGGTGACCTAATAGAGGTTTTCAAGATGATGAGAGGTTTCAATAGAGTAGATTGAGAAAACCATTCCCTCTGATGAGTGGATCAATAACTGGAGGTAATAGACTCAAAATCATTGACGAGAGATCTAGAGGGGAGATGTGGAAAAATGTTTTCACTGAGAGTTGTCAGGATCTGCAATGCTCGACCTGAAATGGTGGTGGAAGCGGCTTCTGTAAATAAGTTTAAAGGAGAGCTGGTCAGGTAGTTGAGGATGAGGCACTTACAGGTTATGGACAAAAAGCGGGGATGTGGGACTAAGCACGACTGTTGTTTCAGAGAGCCGGCACAGGCACGACGGACCGAATGGCCTGTGTGGTAAGTTTCGATCATTCCATGAAATGGAACTGCTCCAGCACGTGTGCTTGCTGCAGCAATCGCATCACCCTGTTCAAGAGCAGGACAGCTTTATGGGCAATTACCAACCCTGCTGATACTGGATAACTAGCCCCTTGACCCCACGCACTCAACGTTCAAAGGTCATTCCATGGTGATTACATTTAGTACTGAACAATTTTGCATCATTGCACCGAGCTGGTTAAATGAAGTATGGGCAGAATGCTGTGTTCATCCCACGAAAGGAACACCTTAAAGACTCATTGGTCATCTGTTGGATAAAATGGTGTTCTGTGAAAAATATCCTCTCTCATTACAACAGTGACCACACTTCAAAAGTACATCATTGGCTGTAAAGCGCTTTGAGATGTCTGGTGGTTGTGAAAGGCACTATATAAATCTTTCTTTTTTTGTTCCACTTGTAAGTAAAATGAGGCATAATTTTGTGAAGGGAACTCCATGTCCCACTGCAGCTCATTGCCGTCTCATCCTCAAGTACCTGTGTATCTCTTTATAAATCACTGGTTAGGCCTCAGCTGGAGTATTGCGGACAATTCTGGGCTCCAAACCAGGAAAGATGTAAAGACCTTTAGAAAGGATGCAGAGGAGGTTTACCAGCATGGTGTCAGGGATGAGGGGCTTCAGTTATGAGGAGATGTTGAGACGGCTGCAGCACAGAAAGGTAACTGAGAGACTGGGGGTGACCATGAACACAGCTTCGGTGAAAGGCTTTGGAGATGTCATTGTGCTATTTCGTGCTATTTCAGGCACCATAGAACCTTTTGCTGCCTTGGATATTGAGGTTCCTCTACTGATTACAGATAACAGGCTGCAATGTTTTCCGCAGTTTCAATAAAAAAGTGTACTTACTGATAGTACCTCTTCTAACTTAAAGTAATTTACCTTCTCACTGAACACTAATTTTAAGATATTATCACCATTATAAATCAACTTTAACAAATAAACAAAATATCTTTTTACTTGATATTTTGACTTCAACGTTGTCATGGCAATTGTTTTAAACTACAGCCTCATTTTGTGACTTACTACCAGCTAAAACCAGTCCTTTATGTAACCTGCATTTATGAACATGCTAAAACTTGTGCTGCTGCCATGCGTGGCATTTCTGCACAGTCAGTTGTATTAAGGAGGAACATTATAGTGAGTGAGTGTACTGCCAAAGTAAAGCACTTGTCCCATGTCATTTTTAAAAAATCACAAAGTGTTTCTCTTATCCGTTAGGAGAAATCTTATTTATTTTCTGTTGTAGTCAGTCCCCCCCATATCACGTCTCTTGTTGGGAACAGATCTGAACAGTTGATGCCAGAAGCAGATTTGTTCTCTCAACACTGGCCTCCTCTTCAGTTGTATCATTCAGTATTTCTGTGCAGGCCCAGATATGAAGTTTAAAATGAAGCACATTTCAAATGCTAAATTCCGACAGGTGTTTAAGCAACTAATTGTCGAGTTGTCTTGCTGTGGCACCTCGCAAGCATCCTGTAAAAGCTGAGAGGCTCCACATCAACTCTTGCTGAAGTGACCTCTTCCTACACGCGCTTGTACATTGCAATGTCCTGAAATTACAAGGTGCTTTGTAAAATGAATATACACTAAATGAGATATTCGCAGTTGGTGCCAGCCTTCTTCATGGGTGTCTCTGAACAGTGAGCGTTAGCTGCTTTACAGAGGGGCGTCGGAAGGGGTTGGGGAATGCTGGGTGGGATGGTAACACCGTCAGACATGATCCTGTCCTTGTCCGAGATAAGCGCACACACTGGATTAAGCACAGAACCGCGCCTGTCGTTTTTGGTTTCCCTGCACATAGTGGCCTGTTGTGCCTCGGCTGGAATCAGCTAACCCAACACAAACCAAGTATTGAATCCGAGTGCTTTAGTGAAACGATGTGACCTATTTTTTTTTTAACCCACTATTCTATGGGGGGGGGGGGGGCAGCTGTAGTAATATAATTTTTTCTCCGTTATTTCCTCCCTTACTCCCAATATGCCAAGAGACTGGCCGCCTACTCGAGATTATTGATCTTTTGCCTATTTGAAGGAATCTTTTCCAAAATCGGGGCATCGGTATGCTGTGAGGTCAGAGAGTATCCTGCCCTCTGACATGTTGGAGCTGTGATGTCCTCGACAGTCAGTCACTTGGGGTACGATAGTGTCATGGTTTTGTTACTGCTCTAGTAATCCAGAGGCCTAGATGGATAATTCAGACAATGCGAGTTCACATGCCCCCATGGCAGTTTGCAAAGTTGAATATAGTTTTAAAAAGCTGGAAATAAAAAAGCTGCTATCAATAAAATGTGAGCAGGCTGTTGGATTGTCGGAAAAATCCACCTGGTTCACTAATGCCCTTTAGGGAAGAAAACCTGCCATCCTTACGCCGTCTGGCCTATACGTGACTCCAATCCCACACCAACGTAGCTTTATTCTCCAAAAAGCAATTGAGATTATGGGCCTTTCAAATCTACTCTCTATTTTTGCTTGCTAGTTTTTCTCTGGTGATGTTCTCTCCTGGTCTGAAGTCATTGACCCTCTTGCTGAATATTGTTCGTATGTCGCCCTTGATTGTGTCAGCAGGTTCTTTGACTGCGGAGGGCTTCACAGCCTGATTCTGCCCTCCACAGTTGGACAAAAACCCGAGGTAATTTTCCCTCTGTGACCTAGGGGGTGGTGAGACCAGCTGTACTTGCACCCTGGCTTTGATTACCTAAATCACCACAGACCGGTGTTTGAACCCAACACCTTCCTGCTCTGTATGGTGCAGCCACTCGTTGAACAAGCTTGGTCAGCCATTGGAATTGCTGTAAACACCATATTTTCAAAGATATCTAGGAATAGTGTCAGCAGTTTGGTTATCTAGTAATGGGTGTAAGTTGTAAGATGGCCATCGATTCTTACTGGGGCTCGATAGAAAATACATGAAGACGAGCTGTGAGATTTGATGTATATTCCACAAGTGGGCAGACCTAATCATTTATGAATGATAAAGATTTTGAAACTGTCTGGAGAAACTTCTATACTCTGGAGTTTAGAAGAATGAGAGGTGATCTCATTGAAACATACAAGATCCTGAGGAGGATTGACAGGGTAGATGCCGAGAGGTTGTTTCCCTGGCTGGAGTGTCTAGAACCAGGGGTCACAATCTCAGAATAGGGGTAGGCCATTTTAGGCTGAGATGAGGAGAAATTTCTTCACTCAGAGGGCTGTGAATCTTTGGAATTCTCTACCTCAAAGGGCTGTGGATGCTCATATACTCATGTTTGAGTATATTCAAGGTTGACACAGATTTTTGGACTCTCGGGGAATCAAGGAATATGGGGATCGGGCAGGAAAGTGGAGTTTAGGTTGAAGATCTTATTGAATAGCGGAGCAGGCTTTAAGGGTCAAATGGCCTACTCCTGCTCCTAATTCTTATGTTCTTATGTCCAAAAGAATCCATATCATAAAAATAGGAAAGAGACTTTCCTTTTTCACTGTCATGGTTGATAGTTTACAATAAACTGACTCTTGGCTCACTTTTCCCCAGTGATCTGCGCCATTTTTTTGGCGCGCGCCGCATTTTTTGGCCTAAATTAAAATATCCAAGTTTCTCCAAAGATTGTGCGCCAGCGTAACTCAGTTATGATTTTTTTAGGTTAGGGTTTTTTTTTTTGCGTCTGCGCCGATTTTTCACAGTTATGCAGGTTTGGCCAACTTACATTTTTCCTGGGACGGCGTATGTGACCACTCCCATAAAACATAGAAACATAGAAAATAGGTGCAGGAGTCGGCCATTCGACCCTTCGAGCCTGCACCACCGTTCAATAAGATCATGGCTGATCATTCACCTCAGTATCCCTTTCCTGCTTTCTCTCCATACCCCTTGATCCATTTAGCCGTAAGGGCCATATCTAACTCCCTCTTGAATATATCCAATGAACTGGCATCAACAACTCTCTGTGGTAGAGAATTCCACAGGTTAACAACTCTCTGAGTGAAGAGGTTTCTCCTCATCTCAGTCCTAAATGGCTTACCCCTTATCCTTAGACTGTGTCCCCTGGTTCTGGACTTCCCAAACATCGGGAACATTCTTCCAGCATCTAACCTGTCCAGTCCCGTCAGAATCTTATATGTTTCTATGAGATCCCCTCTCATCCTTCTAAACTCCAGTGAATACAGGCCCAGTCGATCCAGTCTCTCCTCATATGTCAGTCCTGCCATCCCGGGAATCGGTCTGATGAACCTTCGCTGCATTCCCTCAATAGCAAGAATGTCCTTCCTCAGATTAGGAGACCAAAAATGAACACAATATTCCAGGTGAGGCCTCACCAAGGCCCTGTACAACTGTAGTAAGACCTCCCTGCTCCTATACTCAAATCACCTAGCCATGAAGGCCAACATACCATTTGCCTTCTTCACCGCCTGCTATACCTGCATGCCAACTTTCAATGACTGATGTACCATGATACCCAGGTCTCGTTGCACCTCCCCTTTTCCTAATCTGCCGCCATTCAGATAATATTCTGCCCATGTTTTTTCCACCAAAGTGGATAACCTCACATTTATCCACATTATACTGCATCTGCCATGCATTTGCCCACTCACCTAACCTGTCCAGTCACTCTCTTGGCGTCCTCCTCGCAGCTCACACCGCCACCCAGCTTAGTGGATGGGCACTTCACCTCAGTACCCCATTCCTGTTTTCTCTCCATACCCCTTGATCCCTTTAGCCGTAAGGGCCACATCTAACTCCCTTTTGAATATATCTAATGAACTGGCCTCAACAACTTTCTGTGGTAGAGAATTCCACAGGTTCACAATTCTCTGAGTGAAGAAGTTTCCCCTCATCTCGGTCCTAAATGGCTTACCCCTTATCCAGGTCTCAGTGCACTTCCGCTTTTACTAATTTGTCACCATTCAGATAATAATCAGCCTTTCTGTTTTTGCCACCAAAGTGGATAACCTCACACTTATCCACATTATACTGTATCTGCCATGCATTTGCCCATTCACCTAACCTGCCCAAGTCCCCCTGCAGCCTCCTAGCATCCTCCTCACAGCTCACACTGCCACCCAGCTTAGTGCCATCTGCAAATCGGAGATATTACATTCATTTCCTTTGTCTAAATCGTTAATGTATATTGTAAATAGCTGGGCTCCCAGCACTGAACCCTGCGGTACCCCACTAGTCACTGCCTGTCATCCTGAAAAGGACCTGTTTATTTCCACTCTTTGCTTCCTGTCTGCCAACGTGTTCTCTATCCACGTCAATGCATTACCCCCAATACCATGTGCTTTAATTTTGCACACTAATCTCCTGTGTGGGATGTTGTCAAAACCTTTTCAAAGTCCAAATACACCACATCCACTGGTTCTCCCTTATCCACTCTACTAGTTACATCCTCAAAAAACTTGAAGATTTGTCAAGCATGATTTCCCTTTCATAAATCCATGCTGACTTGGACCGATCCTGTCACTGCTTTCCAAATGCGCTGCTATTTCATCTTTAATAATTGATTCCAGCATTTTCCCCACCACCGATGTCAGGCTAACTGGTCTATAATTCCCTGTTTTCTCTCTCCTTCCTTTTTTAAAAAGTGGGGTTATATTAGCTACCCTCCAATCCATAGATACTGATCCAGAGCCAATGGAATGTTGGAAAATGACCACCACGCATCTACTATTTCTAGGGCCACTTCCTTAAGTACTCTGGAATGCAGATTATCAGGCCCTGGGGATTTATCGGCCTTCAGTCCCTTCAATTTCCCTAACACCATTTCCTGACTAATAAGGATTTCCCTCAGTTCCCCCTTCTCGCTAGACCCTCGGTCCCCTAGTAATTTCGGGAGGTTATTCGTGTCTTCCTTAGTGAAGACAGAACCAAAGTATTTGTTCAATTGGTCTGCCATTTCCTTGTTCCCCATTATGAATTCACCGGATTCTGACTGCAAGGGACCTACATTAGTCTTCACTAATTTTTTTCTCTTCACATATCTATAGAAGCTTTTGCGGTCAGTTTTTATGTTCCCTGCAAGCTTACTCTCGTACTCTATTTTCCCCCTCCTAATTAAATCCTTAGTCCTCCTCTGGTGAATTCTAAATTTCTCCCAGTCCTCAGGTTTGCTGCTTTTTCTGGCCAATTTATATGCCTCTTCCTTGGACTTAACACTGTCCCTAATTTCCCTTGTTAGCCACGGTTGAGCCACCTTCCCTTTTTTATTCTTATGCCACACAGGGACTTACAATTGTTGTCGTTCATCCATGTGATCTTTAAATGTCTGCCATTGCCTATCCACCGTCAACCCTTTAAGTATCATTCTCCAGTCTATCCTAGCCAATTCACGTCTCATACCGTCGAAGTTTCCTTTCTTTAAGTTCAGGACTCGAGTTTCTGAATTAACTGTGTCACTCTCCATCTTAATGGAGAATTCTACCATATTATGGTCACTCTTTCCCAAGGGGCCCCGCATGAACAGATTGCTAATTAATTCTCTCTCATTACACAAGACCCAGTCTAGAATGGCCTGCTCTCAAGTTGCTTCCTCGACATATTGGTCTCGAAAACCGTCCCTTATATTCTCCAGGAAATCCTGCTCCACAGTTTGCCACCAGTTTAGTTAGCCCAATCAATATGTCGATTAAAGTCACCCATGATAACTGCTGTAGCTTTATTGCACGCGTCCCTAATTTCCTGTTTGATGCCATCCCCAACCTCCCTACTACTGTTTGGTGGTCTGTACACAACTCCCACTAACGTTTTCTGCCCTTTGGTATTTCGCAGCTCTACCCATATAGATCCCACATCATCCAAGCTAATGTCCTTCCTTACTATTGCGCTAATCTCCTCTTTAACCACCTCCTTTTCCTTCCTGTCTGTCTTTCCTGAATATTGAATATCCCTGGATGTTGAGTTCCCAGCCTTGGTTACCTTGGAGCCATGTCTCCCTAATCCCAATTACATCATATCCGTTAACAGCTATCTGCGCAGTCAATTCATCCACCTTATTACGAATGCTCCTCGCATTGAGACTCAGAGCCTTCAGGCTTGTTTTTTTTAACACTCTTTGTCCTTTTAGAATTATATTGTAATGTGGCCCTTTTTGATTTTTGCCCTTGATTTCTCTGCCCTCCAATCTTGCTTTTCTCCTTCTTACTCTTTGTTTCTGCAGCCTTTTTACTTCCCTCTGCCTCCCTGCATAGATTCCCATCCCTCTGCCATTTTAGTTTAAACCCTCCCCAACAGCACTAGCAAACACTCCACCTCGGACATTGGTTCCGGTCCTGCCCAGGTGCAGACCATCCGGTTTGTACTGGTCCCACCTCCCCCAGAACCGGTTCCAATGTCCCAGGAATTTGAATCCCTCCCTTCTGCACCATTCCTCAAGCCACGTATTCAACTGAGCTATCCTGCAATTCCTACTCTGACTAGCATGTGGCACTGGTAGCAATCCTGAGATTACTACCTTTGAGGTCCTACTTTTTAATTTAACTCCTAGCTCCCTAAATTCAGCTTGTAGGACCTCATCCTGTTTTTTTTTTTACTTATATCATTGGTACCTCTATGTACCACGACAGCTGGCTGTTCACCCTCCCCCTCCAGAATGCGCTGCAATTGTTCAGAGACATCCTTGACCCTTGCACCAGGGAGGCAACATACTAGCCTGGAGTCTCGCTTGCAGCCGCAGAAACGCCTATCTATTCCCCTTACAATCGAATCCCCTATCACTATAGCTCTCCGATTCTTTTTCCTGCCCTCCTGTGCAGCAGAGCCACCCCTGGTGCCATCGACTTGGCTGCTGCTGCCTTCCCCTGATGATCCATCTCCCTCAACAGTACCCAAGGTGGTGTATCTGTTTTGGAGGGAGATGACCGCAGGGGACCCCTGCACTACCTTCCTTCCACTGCTCTGCTTAATGGTCACCCATTCCCTATCTGGCTGTGTAACCTTTACCTGCGGTGTGACCAACTCACTAAACGTGCTAGTCACAACATCCTCAGCATCGCGGATGCTCCAGAGTGAATCCATATGCAGCTCCAGTGCCGCAATGCAGTCTGTCAGGAGCTGCAGCTGGATACACTTCCTGCACATGTAGTTGTCAGGGACACTGGAAGCGTCCCTGACTTCCCACATAGCACAGGAGGAGCATGACACGGGTCTGGGCTCTCCTGCCATGACTTAACCCTTAAATTAACTTAATTTGGCAACAATGCCAAGGGTTTCCTACTGATAAGAAAAGAAAAAGATAAAATACTCACCAATCCACCAGCCAATCACTTACCCGCTTGGCTGTGACGTCGATTTTTTTTAACTTCCTTGTTTTACCTTCGTACTCGATCTCGCGCTGTGATCTCGGACCCGCAGCCTCAGATGGTAGGGCCCTGGGTGCGCCTCGCTGCATCGCACTGGGACCTGCCGCCTTGGGCGGTGGGGCTCTGGGTGTGACTCGCTGCATCTCACAGGGACGTGCCGCCTTGGACGGTGGGGCTCTGGGTGTGTCTCGCTGCACCCCACTGGGACCCGTAGCCTCGGACGGTGGGGCCCTGAGTGTGCCTCGCTGCATCCCACTGGGATCCGTAGCCTCGGGCGGTGGGGCCCTGGGTGTGCCTCGCTGTACCCCACTGGGACCCGTAGCCTCGGCCGGTGGGGCCCTGGGTGTGCCTCGCTGTACCCCACTGGGACCCGTAGCCTCGGCCGGTGGGGCCCTGGGTGTGCCTCGCTGTACCCCACTGGGACCCGTAGCCTCAGCCGGTGGGGCCCTGGGTGTGCCTCGCTGTACCCCACTGGGACCCGTAGCCTCGGCCGGTGGGGCCCTGGGTGTGCCTCGCTGTACCCCACTGGAATCCCCAGCCTCGGACTGTGAGAAAGGGGCTGGCACCTCAATGGGCAGCACCTGCACCTTCTCCGGAATGAGTACAACAGTGTGGGCTTCATCCATCCCCTCACCCTCACCCCCATGCTCTTAGTCTGGAAGGTGGGATTGGAAGAGGTTCTCCTCTTCAGGCTCGTCCGCGTCTGAATCTTCTGCCTCGTCAGGGTTGGCCTCAAGTTCTGCAAAATATAACAGACAAATGGTTAGCAGCAGAAGAGGGGACAGGGTGGCATGAATAGGCTCACACAGCGCAGGCAGCAGGCTCATTTGAAGGACCACGATGAATGATAGCACATTGCATCAACCGAAGCGTAGCTGAAGGAGACATCCCCATGAACCGAAGCATGGCTAGCCCACGTAGTACTTAACTTTAAGTAAAGCCAGAATGTGGAATTTGCAGGACTTACCCTCTCCCTCGAGTGTGGGCCCAGATTCTGCAGTGTTGGTTGCTTTTCTCCAGGCAGGATCCATCAAAGCAGCGACCCTGTCTTCCAAGGGTGTCAGTGGGTGCAGATTTGCTGGGCCTCCTCCTGTTCGGGTTCTTTCCCTTTTGTTGTGTTCCACCTTCCTCTGCAAAGATGAAAATAGAACTTTGGTGGTAAAAACAGAGAGACAGACTATTATCTGAATGGTGACAGATTAGGAAAAAGGGAGGTACAACGAGACCTGGGTGTCATGGTACATCAGTCATTGAAGGTTGGCATGCAGGTACAGCAGGCGGTTAAGAAGGCAAATGGCATGTTGGCCTTCATAGCGAGGGGATTTGAGTACAGGGACAGGGAGGTGTTGCTACAGTTGTACAGGGCCTTGGTGACGCCACACCTGGAGTATTGTGTACAGTTTTGGTCTCCTAACTTGAAGAAGGACATTCTTGCTATTGAGGGAGTACAGCGAAGGTTCACCAGACTGATTCCCGGGATGGCGGGACTGACCTATCAAGAAAGACTGGATCAACTGGGCTTGTATTCACTGGAGTTCAGAAGAATGAGAGGGGACCTCATAGAAACGTTTAAAATTCTGATGGGTCCAGACAGGTTAGATGCAGGAAGAATGTTCCCAATGTTGGGGAAGTCCAGAACCAGGGGTCACAGTCTAAGGATAAGGGGTAAGCCATTTAGGACCGAGATGAGGAGAAACTTCTTCACCCAGAGAGTGGTGAACCTGTGGAATTCTCTACCACAGAAAGTTGTTGAGGCCAATTCACTAAATATATTCAAAAAGGAGTTAGATGAAGTCCTTACTACTCGGGGGATCAAGGGGTATGGCGAGAAAGCAGGAATGGGGTACTGAAGTTGCATGTTCAGCCATGAACTCATTGAATGGCGGTGCAGGATTGAAGGGCCGAATGGCCTACTCCTGCACCTATTTTCTATGTTTCTATGTCTATGGTGTCTTTTTGCTGGGTGGGACATATACAGATGGTCACATTTGCAATTGCAATTCCATTGAATAAACAAAAATATTACTTACACTAACTACTTGATCAACGTACTGCCTCTTTTTGCACTGGCCTCCAGACCTCCGGGATGTCACCACTGCACAGTAATCTTAGAAACATAGAAATTTACAACGCAGAAGGAGGCCATTTCGGCCCATAGTGTCCTCGCCGGCCGACAAAGAGCCGCACGGCCCTTGGTCAGCAGCATTAAAAGTTTCAGATAAACCTATGAACAATGACGGAAAGGCAAAGAGCACCCAGCCCAACCAGTCCGCCTCCCACAACTGCGACACCCTTTATACTGAAACATTCTACACTCCGCCCCAACCGGAGCCATGGGAGAGGCAAAAACCAGATTAAAAACCCAGGCCAATTTAGGGAGAAAAAATCTGGGAAAATTCCTCTCCGACCCATCCACCCTTCTGCAAGTTGGTTCCAGCGTTTCTTCATTTCTTTTGGTGAAACCTTTATGTGACCTCTGCTGGTGTCCAGCTCCTGTCATCTGCCCTCAGTCGCAGTAACTAGTGCCTCCACTTCATCCTGTAAGAAACTCTTGGTCCTTGAGCCACGTTGCATCTTGTATTGCAGCTCCGATTTTTCAGACCGGGAGCTGTACTGGGCATGCGCACCCATAGCAGTTCACGTCAAATACGTCCCTTTTTTTTCACGCATTCACGGGGTGGGGGGGGGGAATCACTTTTTCGGTGCAGATATTAGGCTTCACACCCCAACCCCACCCCGACCCCCCCTCCCCCCCGAAGCTAAAGGACGGCGCCAAATTCAAAAAATAGAACGTGGAAACTTGCTCGGTTTTGTTTGAGTAGTCAGGGCCAAAAGGGACAGGTGTAACTCTGGCAGTGCGCCAAAAAACAGCATTGGGGAAACTTGAGCTCTGTGACTCCAATATCTGAATGTATGAATGTTGTTTAAATAGGAGCTGTAAGTTAGTAATTCAGTTTGTGCGCTGTTTCTTTTGCAAGAAAAACTAACATAGTGTACAAGTCCTGTCACAGAAAGGCACTGAGTTTCTCTATAGCCAAAGATGACGTGTGGTGACTTTACACCAGAGAAGTCTATGTGGGTTGGCATTAGTGCAAACTCTTCTAAATGAAACCATCTGTACTGTTTATCGAGTTTGCACAGACAAGGTGGAAGTGAAACTCAATGGCTGTGCATGCACAACAAACTGAGTGCAAATATAAAACACTAGCTAGGCCACAGCTGGAGTACAGTTCTGGTCACCACATTACAGGAAATATGTGATTGCACTCGAGAGAGTACAGAGGAGATTTACGAGGATGTTGTATGAACTGGAGAATTGTAGCTTTGAGGAAAAATTGGATAGGCCGGGGTTGGTTTTCTTTGGAACGGAGGAGACTGAGGGGAGACCCTATTGAGGTGTATAAAATTATGAGGGGCCTGGATAGAAAGGGCCTATTTCCCTTAGCAGAGGGTCAACAGCCAGGGGACATAGATTTAAAGTAATTGGTAGGAGGTTTAGAGGGGATTTGAGGGGAAATTTCTTCACCCAGAGGGTGGTGGGGGTCTGGAACTCACTGTCTGAAAGGGTAGTAGAGACAGAAACCCTCCCCACATTTAAAAAGTACTTGGATGTGCACTTGTAACCTACAGGGCTACGGACCAAGGCAAGTGAGAGGGGACTTTCCCCCCTTCTGACTGTCATCCAATCCCCTGTACTGAAGGTTTTGACACCACATCTTCTCTGTTCTCTGCAGTACCTAGCTACATGTGATCTCACAAATGCTTTAGCACTGACCTGTGGCAACGCATGAGTAGTCGTAACAGTAGAGGGAAAAGCAGTCTGAAACAACGGGATACCTCCTAAGGGGAGCGTGACTACATAGAGTAACAGGACAAAGAACTAATGAGCAGGATGTAAAGCGTGATGGACTGCAAGAGATTTACGCACCGACACTGCACCATTGGAGCTTTCCGCCTTGCAGCGCGCACACAAATTGTCCATTGCATCCTGGCCAATGTTTATCTGTCACTAAAACAGATTGTCTGGTCATTATCCTCATTACTGTTTGTGGGAGCTTGCTGTGTGCAAGTTGCCTGCCGCGTTTCCCACATTACAACAGTGACGACTCTTCAAAAGGACGTCATTGGCTGTGAAGCGCTTTTGGATGTCCTGAGGTTGGGAAAGACGCTAATAAATGCAAGTTCTTATTGAAATCAGATTAGAAATTCTCGTTAAAGATGCAGCAAGGAAATCGGACATCGCCGAAGTGAGCCCTTTCTACCATCATAAAACAGAAGAAGATCTTGAACCCTTCGGTTTGATCGGTACCGGAAGTGTCTGCGGAGCCCGCCTCACAAGCCAGCCTTTGCTGAGGCAGTTGGTGGTGGTGCAAAGACGGCCCGTGCCGGTGAACGGTACTGGCTCCTAACCACCAGAGCCGGCGAGGCCGCACGGCCGATGGGTTAGGAGGAGTTGAAGTGCAGCAACGGCAGGCTGGGATGGTTCAAAGGCACGGTGAGGCCGGGTGTCCCGCGCCGCCAGAGGTCAACGTGTCCTTGGAGAGCTACGCAGAGCTGGACGGGGATCTCAGCACCGAGACCCCAACGGACGAAGACACCACTCACGAGGTGAAGAGAGAGTAGCCCGATAAACAAGCTGCTATCGACTATTCGCGGAAGATACCTCGCCTTAATCTCAACTGCCTCTTCCAACACAAGCCGGAGCCCTGGTTGCATTTGGCAACTATGAGGTCGTTCGTGCGGACTCGGGAAGTGAAGGTCTTTGTTTATAATGCACTGTCAGATGTTGAGAACTTTGTTCAGCGTGTTTCATCAAAGACCAGGTAACTGTGTTTTCCAGACATCATCATCATCATCATAGGCTGTCCCTCGAAACGAGGATGACTTGCTTCCACGGTGTTTCAATGATATTCCGGATCCCGAACTACATCCTGAAGGGTGGAAGATGCCTGTGCGTGGATTTTTTTAACGTGGGGTGATCGTTGCACACCAGCCACCACACGGGCTTGACAGAGCTAGGTCTTGGTCCAGTGGCAAGGATTACCCAAGACGACTGGAGACCAGCTCTGCTGCACGGGCCTAGTGCGCACACATATCGCAGTGTGGGCTGGCCCGTGCTGTCCCTGGGCCCTCGCCTCCCCTGGGCCCCGATCACATCCCTCTACAATCTCTCGCTGCTCCTTCGCCCCGACCTCGCCGCTCCTGCCGCACATGCCCGCACTGCAATCAACCATCGCCATCCTGCAGCAGCACGCGCTGCCCCCTGAAGTGGCATGCCGCCGCACGCTGCTCCCTCTAATACTTTCATTGGAGGCAGTTCAGTGAAGATTCACGAGGTTGATTCCTGAGATGAGGGGGTTGTCCTATGAAGAAAGGTTGAGCAGGTTGGGCTGTGTGTGAGAAGGGGCTGCCTGCACTGTTCCTTGTGTTCCGGGTGGACAAAAGCTCACGTTTGTTCTGGCTGGTTGAAGAATTTTGCTCCTGGGGCCGCAGTGTCTCCATTCCCAGCTGTTTTAAACCATCATCTTCCGCTCACTGACATACTCCATTAGTGGAGTACCAAATCTAGGCTGACACTCTAGTGCTGAGGGAGCACTGCACTGACTGAGGTACCGTCTTTTGGATGAAACGTAAAACCGAGGCCCCGTCTGCTCTCAAGTCAGCGTAAAAGATCCCTTTGAAGAGGAGCAGGGGAGTTATCCCTCAATCAACATCACTAAAATAGATTATCACATTGCTGTTTGTGGGAGCTTGCTGAGCATAAATTGGCTGCCGTGTTTCCCACATTACAACAGTGACTACGCTTCAAAAGTACTTCATCGGCTGTAAAGCGCTTTGAGACATCCAGTAGTCGTGAAAGGCGCTATATAAATCCAAGTCTTTTTTGTGTACTGAGAGTGTATGTTGTGTTGCTGTAAATGATCCTGACTGCTTTTCTCTCAATCCTTTTAGGCTTTCCTGAATAATAGTGTTGAGATGTGTTTCCTTAAAAAAAAAACTCCACTCGACAACTGACCTAGACAATCCTCCAGTTGTTGATTTGAAGCTTCTCCATTACAGGGAGCACTGAGGGTGATATTGATTCAAGCTGTGGTGATTAACAGAAAAGGTAAAAGGTAAAAGGTCAACTTGTGTGGGCCTGTACACTAAATACTTATATACATATAAACATGATTATATCACTAAATACTTCTATATGTATATATGATTATATCACTAAATATTTGTATATATGTATATATGATTATATCACTAAATACTTGTATATATGATTATATCAAAGATTGAAATGCCCACTTAATCTTTAGTACACTAAATACTTGTATACTATATACTTGTATATATGATTATATCAAAGACTGAAATGCCCACTTAATCTTTAGTGCACTAAATACTTGCATACTATATACTTGTATATATGATTATATCAAAGACAGAAATGCCCACTTAATCTTTAGTTTGATCACTGACCCTGTAAACCGTGTGGAAAAAAAATAGTGTTGCATTGATGATTTAATATTCAAGGGCTCTTGTATACTTTTTGATTATAGATATGTAAACCAAAGGAGACAAATTTATGATAATTGGCAAAAAATCCAGGGGGAGGGATGAGAAATATTTTTACACAGCGAGTTATGATCTGTAATGCACTACTTGAAAGGGTTGTGGAAGCAGATTCAATAGTAACTTCAAAAGGGAAGTGGATATATAGTTCAAAGAAGAACTTGCATTTATAGAAAGACTTGGATTACATTGGTCTATATCTGTGTTGTATATCCTTTCAGCCCAACCAGTCCATGCTGGCGTTTATGCTCCACTCGAGCCTCCCATCATTCCTCATCTAATTCTATCAGCATAACCCTCTACTCCCTGCTCCCTCATATGTTTGTCTTGTCTCCCCTTAAATGCATCGATACTATTTGCTTCAACCACTCCCTGTGGTAGTGAGTTCCACATTCTCACCATTCTTTCGGTAAAGAAGTTTCTTCTGAATTCCCTATTGGATTTCTTGGTGGCTATCTTATATTGATGGCCTCTAGTTATGCTCTTCCCCACAAGTGGAAACATTCTCTCTGTGTCCACTCTATCAAAACCCTTTCAGAATTTTAAAGACCTCTATTAGGTCACCCCTCAGCCTTTTTTCAAGAGAAAAGAGACTCAGCCTGTTCATCTTTTCCTGATATGTATACCCTCGCATCTTCTTTGCATCCTCTCCCGTGTGGATCTGTAACAGAGTGGCTATTGAATGTGAAACACGCAAGGTTTCCATCTTAAAACTTGGAGGACTGACCAACCACTTCCAAAAGATATCTCTAGATGGAGGAAAAGTTTCATCGGTTGTTTTCATGTTGAGTCCATAATCAGAATCAGAGATTCTATCACACATGGTGACTAATAGTTGAGGAATATGGATTCTTTTTATAGTCCTTCTGTGCCATTAATGTCTCTTTCTATGGTTCTATTCTATAAGGGACCATACAATTTTTTAAAAAAGATGCCTTATTTGTTTCACATGTAAGCAAAAGTATAACTGGACATCAACCCTCTCCCCAGGTGTAGTGTTTGTATTATGAAGTAGATGGACCGAACACATCACCTTTAAACAAAGAGCAGAATATGCTGCAAATACAGTCAGCATCTGTAAAGAGAAAAGACAAGTTAATGTTTTGGGTGCATTTTTGTTAAAAGTTATTGAAGAGTCTATAGTACGCTTGAACTAGAGAAAGAGTCTTTTTTTTGCTCTTCAAATTTCTGATTTTCATTCTCTTGCTCCTTTTTCTCAGCATTCTGCCTCTTTCCCCCCCACACAGCTCCCTGCTGCTTTGGTGTAATCTGCAGCCCCCACAGTTTCCTTTCTATGACCACCTCTCTGGTCTCATTCCTTTATCCTCGTTTGCTAGGGTGGATTGCTCTGCCTCCATCGGCCTTCCTCCCTGTCAACCCAGCCGAGCGCAGCAGTGTGTCCTCCCAGCTGTGAGCGATGGATGTATTTGTGTGACATACCCCCCCTGGGATCAGCACCTCGGTGTGAAGCCGTCACTGTAACAAGCA
Source organism: Pristiophorus japonicus (assembly GCF_044704955.1). Lineage (NCBI taxonomy): Eukaryota > Metazoa > Chordata > Chondrichthyes > Pristiophoridae > Pristiophorus > Pristiophorus japonicus. The sequence goes on from NC_091985.1 coordinate 170,056,317, forward strand.
GGGTTTGAAGTCTGCAGCGCTTTAATGTAACTCCTCTTGTGAAAAGTAGCTAGGGGAAAAACCCAGCAAACTCTTTAAATAAAAACAGAAATGTTGAAAACACACAGCTTATCTCTCTTTTAAAAAAAAGAGCTATTTATAGACCCCCCCCTCCATGTTCTAACAAGGATCTGTACCTGGAACCCTTCTTGCCTCTGAGTCAGAAGGTTGTGGGTTCAAGTCACACTCCAGAGACTTGAGCACAAAAATCTCGGCTGACACTCCCAGTGCAGTGCTGAGCCTGAGGGAGTGCTGCACTGTCGGAGGTGCCGTCTTTCGGATGAGACATTAAACCGAGGTTTTGTCTGCCCTCTCGGGTGGACGTCAAAGATCCCATGGCACTATTTTAAAGAGTAGGGGAGTTCTCTCTGGTGTTTTGATCAATGTTTATTCCTCAACCAACAACTCTAAAGCAGATTAGTCTTTTATTGCATTGCTGTTTGTGGGACCTTGCTGTGTGAAAATTGGCTGCAGCATTTTCCTACATTACAACAGTGACTACACTTCAAAAGTACATTGGTTGTAAAGCGCTTTGGGATGCCCTGAGATCATGATATATAAATTCAAGTTAATTCTTCTTTCTTTAACCTATCTTCCCAGATACTAACAGGCCAGACCAGTTGTGTATTCCTAGCACGTTCTCCGTTTGTGAATATTTGATTTCTCACTCACTCATTTTGGAATTCACAATTGGAAGACAGCAGTGAAATATGAACAGTGATTCATATTGTTCAATTTCTTGGCTACTGTAATGGAGATTTTCCCAAAATGTCAGCTGTTTCTGACTGTCACTCCTTGTACATTTTCACTTGCTGTAATTTAGTGATTATTAAAATGAGAGAAATCGTGCAGTGAATCTATGCTGAAGATGAGCATTTAATGTGGGTGGTGGTTGTGTAATCTGAGCCCAAACAAAAGCATTTACTTAACAGAATGACTATTTGCACTAGGTTTTTGTGTGTCCTTCCGCGCATACGCGCATTGGACTCCGCCCCCTTTCTGGGTTGGGGAGCTCTATCCTGTCGGGGGTCCGAAGTCAGAATGGCTCGAATTACACTTTGCAAAGTCACTGAGAACTTGGGCAGGGCAGTTCTAATTACACATTCCAGAGAAACTGCTGGGTGTGTCTTATCCTCCAAGGAGACCAATCAGCAATCAGGTCATGTGATCACAGAGACCCAATCACAGCATTCTTCTAATGCAACTAGCTACGTCCTTTACTTAATCGGATGTTAACAGCCAAAGTTATTCTCTTTTCTAAAAATGAATAAATACAATGTGCAGATAGAAAATTAATTGAGTATAACCAGACTATGTACTGTGGTCCCATTAATGTGTACATAGATCACCAACCCCTGCTGGTAAACTCAACGTGTTTTGAGTAAATGCGCGAGAGTATCAGTTTTCTCAAAACATTAAATAGATGCACAGAAATAATTTGTGTTAAAGGAGGAATTTCTTCTCTGAGGGTCGTGAATATTTGGAATTCTCTACTACGAAACGTACGCTGTAAACAAAACAATTTTCTTCTGCGTCTGCCATGATAGTTTTTGGCTTTCAAAGTCTGAGCATGTGAAGATTTGAAGTACATACATGGGAGTGAGTATATTGTAGTTCTAGCAAGGGGTTGAGATATTTTGTCTTGTCTGAACCCTTTACATAAGAACATAAGAAATAGGAGCAGGAGTAGGCCATTTGGCCCCTCGAGCCTGCTCCACCTTTCAATAAGATCTTGGCTGATCTGATCTTGGCCAGAGAGCTGTGGAGACTGGGTCATTGAATGTATTTAAGGTTAAGATAGACAGATTTTTGAAAGATAAGGGAGTCAAGGGTTATGGGGAGCGGGCGGGGAAATGGAGTTGAGGCCAAGATCAGATCAGCCAAGATCTTATTGAAAGGTGGAGCAGGCTCGAGGGGCCAAATGGCCTACTCCTGCTCCTATTTCTTATGTTCTTATGTAAAGGGTTCAGACAAGATAAAATATCTCAACCCCTTGCTAGAACTACAATATACTCACTCCCATGTATGTACTTCAAATCTTCACATGCTCAGACTTTGAAAGCCAAAAACTATAATGGTAGACACAGAAGAAAATTGTTTTGTTTACAGCGTACGTTTCACTCGCCTTCAGAAATGTGTGTGTATAACATGCCCCAAATGTCATTGCTCGTGAGAAGCTTTGTGCATTTCTAAGACCAGTTTAGCTAAAGACTTTCAACATCGCGGCATGTGATGTAAACTCAGCAGCCTGTAAACCTGAGCCTGTGACCGTAGAGCAAGTGAAACCAGATACTCCAGTAGTACATGTGGTGCAGTACATTCAAGGGTGCAGTTATCGTGCCAACTTACGGTGCTGTGAGGCAGTTTCCACTTGGTCAGCACAGGTCCCGAACCTACTCTGGATCTCACTGGTGAGAGAGCATCTCGGGGCGACCACCTTGCATTGCTCGGACTCGTCATCCTGAAGCATCGCTCCAGTGCCGTGTCGAGATGGATTTAAAAAGTGTTCAATGGGTGTATTATAAAGTTGCTGAGCAGTCTATTTAATGTTTTGAGAAAGCTGATACTCTCGCGCATGTACTCAAAACGTGTTGAGTTTACCAGCAGGGGTTGGTGATCTATGTACACGTTAATGGGACCACAGTATATAGTCTGGTCATACTCCTTAATCAAAACTTTGGAAAAATAAAATTAAAACAAAATGTGGTCGCTCCTCCCTTTCTCCCACCTCTCTCTCTCCCTTTCCCCTCTCTCCCTTGCCCACCCTTTCTCTCTTCCTTCATTGCTCCCCTCGCTCTCTCTCTCTACCCTTTCCCCGCTGCTCTTCTGAAGATTTTAACTTCCTCACTGCAGTAAGTTCCCACAGGTGCTCGTATCTCACCCAATGTTGTCTTCGCCAGCACTCATCCACTTCCAGTAATGGACCTCTGGTTGATTTCCCCGACCCCTACCATAGCCAGATAACATTGCAGACGATTGTAACGCTCCTGCTGGCAACCTGGCTGAGACCAACCAACTGGGTCATGTCTGGTCTGTATGGCTCAGAGACTGAGATGTTGTCTCTGAGCTGCAAGGATGTTGCTGCTTAGAGCGTTGTAAAGTATGGAGCAGCTCTGAACCTGCCATGTGATGTGTGTGTCTCTGTCGTTCTCACACTCGCGCACACAAGCCTGAGGTCCTGCCACGCATAAACTGGAGTAGCTTTGAATGAAGTACAGGTGGGGTAAGTATGTTGTGATGTGATACATAGACCTATAACATGATAGAATTCTAGGCTCACCTCCCTGCTGCATTCTGTGCTGGGATAGCTGATGGAAGCTGGGACTGTGATACAACTTACAAGTGCACCCATTTCCACCGGTGCCTGTGGAGTAGAGAGGGGAGAAACCAACCCAAGCCCGAGCTGCTGCTCGCTACCCCGTGCTCTGCGCTGGAAAACATGCGGGTAGCCGCAGCCTTGGCTGCTTCCTTTACTTCCCACTCCCCAAGATTGAATAACAGGAAGAAAGGAACATGAGGAGACCATTCAGCCGCTTGAGCCTGTTCTGCCATTCAATTAGATCATGACTGATCTGTATCCTAACTCCACCGACCCGCCTTAGTTCCATAACCCTTAATATCCTTGCTTATCAATATTCTATCAACCTCAGCGATGAAATTTTCAATTAACCTAGCCTCGACAGCATTTTGGGCAGAGGTTTCCAGGTTTCCAGAATCCCATTGCCCTTTGTGTGAAGAAGTGCTTTCTGACATCACTTCTTAATGGCCTGGCTCTAATTTTAAGGTTATGCCCCCTTGTTCTGGACTTATCCCACCAGAAGAAATAGTTTCTCTCTATCTACCCTATTAAATTCTTTTAAGCATCTTAAACACCTCAATTAGATCACCTCTTAATCTTCTGTCCTCGAGGGAATGAATACATGTAAGGCAGCAAGAGCCCTGAGAGCAGGGAGACCAGGGGATCCTTGATGCACCACAGTGTTCTTGTAACCTTCATTATCTTCACTGAAACTATCTTGTCGTCTTTGTTAATTTGATGTGTGATATTAAGCTAATCACAATCTGCTTAAACACTACAGTCATGTCAATTCATGATGTTGCTCTTTTTCTAGCTGCTTTATTCTTCTGACCAATGTCATGCTAGGCTTGAAAGTCCAATGGCTAGTAGCGATGGGAAAGCACAATTATTTGATATATTGTGAGCAAACTTTGAACCCTATGCCTTAGCTGCTTGTGTTGATAACTCTACTGCACCTTCTCTCTTGCTGGATCAAGGTTTACCACCAATAATCATGTTATGAAACACCATACATATCTAATACGAGATAAATGCCCATGTCGTAACTCGCACCAAGTCCCTTTCACGCACACTGACTTACATTGGTTCCCGATTTAAGCAACACCTCGATTTTAAAATTCTCAAAGTCCATCCATGGCCTCGCCCCTCCCTATCTCTGTAATCTCCTCCAGCCCTACAACCCCCCGAGGTATGTGCGGTCCTCTAATTCTGGCCTCTTGAGCATCGCTGATTATAATCGCTCCACCATTGGTGGCCGTGCCTTCAGCTGCCTGGGCCCTAAGCTCTGGAATTCCCTCCCTAAACCTCTCCACCTCTCTACCTCTCTTTCCTCCTTTAAGATGCTCCTTAAAACCTATCCCTCTGACTAAGCTTTTGGTCACCTGCCCTAATTTCTCCCTGTGTGGCTTGGTGTCAAATTTAGTTTTATAACACTCCTGTGAAGGGCCTTGGAACAATTTACAATGTTAAAAGTCCTATATAAATACAAGTTGTTGCAGATATGTGGTACTGTAACTCAATTAGAGAGATAGAGCTTAATGAATGGTTAATAATGGTGATTTTCTCGTGAGCTGTTAACCAGAAATTCCTCGGTTTCTAATGTGCAAAGTGCACTTACAGAGCTGCCTACCTCTCGTGAGTTGAACAGTAAAAATCATCCAAAAATTAGCTACTCTCTGGAGAACTATAAAGTGCCTTATGTTCTGAAAAGAGGTGCAGTGATTGGCTGATGGTAATGTGATTGATAGCGCTCATTATAAACCACCTGTGCAGGTGACTCAACCCCTAACGCAATATTAACCTCACTTTCAGAAAACAGCACATGTCCTCGGGATAAACTACTGAAAATGCTGAGTTGAGTTGAGGCTTGTGTGTGCGTGAGTGAAGAAGGAAGAAGGGACCACAACCGATCTGGGGACTGCCAAAATATTTTTCTTTGTGTATGTTGCATATATTATCTAAATGAACTGGTTGCACACTGCAACAGATTACCTAGTGCACTGGATCACATGATCACATGCTGTTTTAGCTACTGGAATTAAAGATGCACCAAACTGCAACAGAAAATTAATAACGCATGTTAAAATTAGTAATTTTTCATTCAGTATTCATCGTTGCTTTGCAGAATCGCCATTATATTAAATAGAAATTTTATTTTAAGGACCAAAATTGAATTGTGGGTTCCGATGATGCCATGAGTTTTAACTAGAATATTATGTATGCTGCATATATTATTTACGGTGCGAGTCAATGTTAAGTGATCTATATCTCATCTGAACCCCTGATATCTGGTGTAGTTTTAGTTTAACCTCAGCTGGAAGGGATGCGCTTTGTGGAAGGTGCTATATAAATGCAAGGTTTTTCTTTATCTTTCTCGTGTCAGCTGTGGCTCGGTGGGCACTCTCACCTCTGGGTCAGAAGGTTGTGGGTTCAAGTCCCACTCCAGAGACTTGAGCACAAAATCTAGGCTGACAGTGCAGTGCTGAGGGAACACAGTCTCGGATGAGGCGCTAAATCGAGGCCCCATCTGCTCTCTCAGGTGGACGTAAAACATCCCAAGGCACTATTTCAGGGAAGAGCAGGGGAGTTCTCCCTGGTGTCGTGGCCAACATTTATCGTTCAACTATCACTAAAAAAAATAATTATCAAAAAACTGCTCATTATCACATTGCTGTTTGTGGGAGCTTGCTGTATGCAAATTGGCTGCCACATTTTCTACATTGCAACAGTGATTACACTTCAGAAGTACTTAATTGGCTGTAAAACACTCGGGGACATCCTCAGGTCCTGAAAGGCGCTATAGAAATGCATGTTCTTCTTTCATTGTACCTCTATACTACACACTGGGTGATAATGCCGGGATGATTCACTGGTTGGATCGTTCCCTTCCCCTTTATGAAACTGTGTGCAGCTTGCCGAGGAGATGATCAGAGCATTGTAGCAAGAGGAAAAAGGCTCATCATGTATTCTGTTGCAGAATGAAGAGGAATTGACCCGTGCCTCCCGAGGGAATGAATTACTTCAGCGTGCTGAATCCCACGACCTGCAGAGCGCTTAAGAACTCTTTCGAACAACACTGGGGCACAGTACGTAAAGAGCTGGTCTGCCAGTGTCGCAAAGTTTCTACCTTCCCGTCCCTTAATTGCCGGAGAAAGGTCCTAAGCAAATACGAGCAGGTAGACAGTGAGAAATATGCCTCCTTGGTCCGCTCCGTTGTCTCGACAAAGGTCGGCCCCCAGACCCCCGAGACCCTGCTGGGAGAGGACGGCCTCTTGTATGGGCCGATCATCAGATCGAAGCCGGCCAGCCAAGAGCCGGGACCCGAAAGCCCCCTGAATCCAGCTCCGCTCCTCAACTCCGGACGTCGGAATGCCAGCCACGAGTCAGGGCCCACGCTCAAGCCACCGCTGCAGATCGCGTCACGGAGGGACCAGTCGAAGGCCAATCTGCCCAGCGTGACACGCATCCTGCAGCTGACTATGAGTTTGCAGCAAGCATTTTACTTGGAGAGGTGGAAACGGAGAATGATAACCGAGCTCGGCCACGATGGCTTCAAAGAGTACACTAAAAGTAAGTGCATTCTGTGGGACTGAATATAAGGAAACCTGTGGTTAATTGACCCCTATCAGGGCTGGCCTGTTTACATAGAATTCACAACACAAGATCAGACCATTTGGCCCAGCTGGTGTTTCTGCTCAACATGAGCCTCCTCCCATCCGACTTCATCTCACCCTATCTGCTTCTCCTTCTATTCCTTTCTCCTTTGTACTTATCGAGTTTCCCCTTAAAAGCATCTATGTTATTCACCTCAACCACTCCCTGTGGGTCCGAGTTCCATGTTCTTACCGTTCTTTGGGTAAAGAAGGTTCTCCTGAATTCCGTATTGGATTTATTAATGACTAGCTTAGGTTTATGACTCCTAGTTTTGGAAACCTCTTCTCTATGTCTACGGTTACTTAAACCAGGTGGTTGTTGACCAAAAAAACTTGGATTTATAGAAAAAAGTAAGACAGAAATAGAATGCATGTGATAAGAGATAAGAGATACAAAAGGATCAATCACACAAAAGAAAGAAAGACTTGGATTTATATAGCACCTTTCACGACCACTGGACGTCTCAAAGCACTTAACAGCCAATAAAGTACTATTGGAGTAGTCACTGTTGGAATGTAGGAAACGCGGCAGCCAATTTGTGCACAGCAAGCTCCCACAATTTGCCCATTCAGCTAACCTGTCCAAATCACCCTGCAGCCTCTTAGCATCCTCCTCACAGCTCACACCGCCACCCAGCTGAGTGACATCTGAAAATTTGGAGATATTAACTCAATTCCTTCATCTAAATCATTGATGTATATTGTAAATAGCTGGGGTCCCAGCACTGAGCCCTGCGGCACCCCACTAGTCACTGCCTGCCATTCTGAAAAGGACCCGTTTATCCCGACTCTCTGCTTCCTGCCTGCCAACGTGTTCTCTATCCACGTCAGTACATCACCCCCAATACCATGTGCTTTAATTTTGCACATCAATCTCTTGTATGGGACCTTGTCAAAAGCCTTTTGAAAGTCCAAATACACCACATCCACTGGTTCTCCCTTGTCCACTCTACTGGTTACATCCTCAAAAAATGTAGAAGATTTGTCAAGCATGATTTCCCTTTCATAAATCCATGCTGACTTGGACGAATTCTGTCGCTGCTTTCCAAATGCTCTGCTATTTCATCTTTAATAATTGATTCCAACATTTTCCCCACTACTGATGTCAGACTAACCGGTCAATAATTCCCCATTTTCTCTCTCCTTTTTTAAAAAGTGGTGTTACATTAGCTATCCTCCAGTCCATAGGAACTGACCCAGAGTCGATAGACTGTTGGAAAATGATCACCAATGCATCCACTATTTATAGGGCCACTTCCTTAAGTATTCTGGGATGCAGACTATCAGGCCCTGGGGATTTATCGGCCTTCAATCCCATCAATTTTCCTAACACATTTTCATGACTAATAAGGATTTCCTTCAGTTCATCCTCCTCGCTAGACTTTCGGTCTCCTAGTATTTCCGGAACATTATTTGTGTCTTCCTTCATGAAAGCAGAACCAAAGTATTTGTTCAATTGGTCTGCCATTTCTTTGTTCCCCATTATAAATTCACATGATTCTGACTGCAAGGGACCAACATTTATCTTCACTAATCTTTTTCTCTTCACATATATATAGAAGCTTTTGCTGTTAGTTTTTATATTCGCAGCAAGCTTCCCCTCACTCTATTTTCCCCCTCCTAATTAAACCCTTTGTCCTCCTCTGCTGAATTCTAAATTTCTCCCAGTCCTCAGGTTTGCTGCTTTTTCTGGCCAATTTATATGCCTCTTCCTTAGATTTAACACTATCCCTAATTTCCCTTGTTAGCCACAGTTGAGCCACCTTCCCCGTTTTATTTTTACTCCAGACAGGGATGTACAATTGTTGAAGTTCATCCATGTGATCTTTAAATGTTTGCCATTGCCTATCCACCGTCAACCCTTTAAGTATCATTCGCCAGTCTATTCTAGCCAATTCACGCCTCAAACCATCGAAGTTACCTTTCCTTAAGCTCAGGACCCTAGTCTCTGAATTAACTGTGTCACTCTCCATCTTAATAAAGAATTCTACCATATTATGGTTACTCTTCCCCAAGGAGCCTCGCACAACAAGATTGCTAATTAGTCCTTTCTCATTACACATCACCCAGTCGAGGATGGCCAGCTCTCTAGTTGGTTCCTCAACATATTGGTCTTGATACACTACATACACTACAGGAAATCCTCCTCCACAGTATTGCTACCAATTTGGTTAGACCAATCTATATGTAGATTAAAGTCGCCCATGATAACTGCTGTACCTTTATTGCACGAATCCCTAATTTCTTATTTTATGCTGTCCCCAATCTCACTGCTACTGTTTGGTGGTCTGTACACAACTCCTACTAGCGTTTTCTGCCCTTTGGTATTCCGTAGCTCTACCCATACAGATTCCACATCATCCAAGCTAATGTCTTTCCTTACTATTAATTTCCTCTTTAACCAGCAGTGCTACCCCACTCCTTTTCCTTTCTGTCTATCCTTCCTGAATTTTGAATACACCTGGATGTTGAGTTCCCAGCCTTGATCACCCTGGAGCCATGTCTCCATAATCCCAATTATATCATATTCGTTAATAGCTGCCTGCGCAGTTAATTCGTCCACCTTATTACGAATACTCCTCGCATTGAGGCACAGAGCCTTCAGGTTTGTCTTTTTAACACACTTTGTCGCTTTGGAATTTTGCTGTAATGTGGCCCTTTTTGATTTTTGCCTTGAGTTTCTCTGCCCTCCACTTTTACTTTTCTTCTTTCTATCTTTTGCTTCTGCCCCCATTTTTACTTCCCTCTGTCTCCCTGCATAGGTTCGCACTCCCCCTGCCATATTAGTTTAACCTCTCCCCAACAGCACTAGCAAACACTCCCCCCTAGGACATTGGTTCCAGTCCTGCCCAGGTGCAGACCGTCCGGTTTGTACTGGTTCCACCTCCCCCAGAACCGGTTCAATGTCCCAGGAATTTGAATCCCTCCCTCCTGCACCACTCCTCAGGCCACGTATTCATCTTAGCTATCCTGCTATTTCTACTCTGACTAGCACGTGGCACTGGTAGCAATCCTGAGATTACTACCTTTGAGGTCCTGCTTTTTAATTTAACTCCTAGCTCCCTAAATTCAGCTTGTAGGACCTCATCCCGTTTTTTACCTATATCGTTGGTACCTATATGCACCACGACAACTGGCTGTCCACCCTCCCCCTCCAAAATGTCCTGCAGCCGCTCCGAGACATCCTTGACCCTTGCACCAGGGAGACAATATACCATCCTGGAGTCTCAATTGCGGCCGCAGAAACGTCTATCTATTCCCCTTACAATAGAATCCCCTACCACTATAGCTCTCCCACTCTTTTTCCTGCCCTCCTGTGCAGCAGAGCCACCCACAATGCCATCGACTTGGCTGCTGCTGCCTTCCCCTGATGAGTCATCCCCCTCAATAATACCCAAGGTGGTGTACCTGTTTTGGAGGGGAATGACCACAGGGGATCGCTGCGCTACCTTCCTTCCACTGCTCTGCCTGATGGTCACCTATTCTCTATCTGCCTGAGTAACCTTTACCTGCAGTGTGACCAACTCACTAAACGTGCTATTCACGACATCCTCAGCATCGCGGATGCTCCAGAGTGAATCCATGCGCAGCTCCAGTGCCGCAATGCGGTTTGTCAGGAGCTGCAGCTGGATACACTTCCTCTACATGTAGTTGTCAGGAACACTGGAAGGGTCCCCGATTTCTCTCATAGCACAGGAGGAGCATGACACGGGTCTGGGTTCCCTGCCATGACTTAACCCTTAAATTACTTAATTTGGCAACAATGCTGAAGGTTTCTTACTGCTAAGAACAAGAAAAAAGAAAAAGAAAACTACTCACCCTCTTGGCTGTGATGTCACCCTTCGATTACTTTTTACTTCTTTCTTACTTTTGACCCTGCTGCAGCTAGCTGCTCCTCCTCCGGCCCTGCTCCCGACCTGCCACCGACCCCCGGACTCCCGCTGGGCCTTTATAGGCCACCGCTGCTCCTCCTCCGGCTGCTGCTCCTCCGACTACCTGTGTGGAGACCAACTGACCAGATGGTCCTCACAGAAATGATTATATCTCTGGGCAGCCTTTAAGTTGCTTCTTTTTCCCCTTTCTTCTCTCTCTTTTGCTCACCCTGCCCCCAACTCACTCTCGCACCCACACCTACCTTCCCCCAGTCTGCCCCCAGGTTTCTGTTGGTGCTGTTTTATTCCAGTCATGTCAAGGTTGACAGCACAGCAGTCCACCAGTAACTATCTGGATTTCCCCTCGCTCCACATGGGAGGTTCCTACAATGCCGAAGACTGTGTAATCCCGGTGACTAGAGCAAGTTTTAAATGTGCTGTCCATTTTCATGACCATTCCTGCTAGTGGCTTTAGACGGTAAAAGTAAGGGCTTTCTTTCAATATTTCCTCCAGATATTCTGAATCGAGGAAAGCTCTTCCATTCTGCTTTGGAGGAGACTCTTCTCTCGGGCCAAATTCCAAAAACTGACGACGAAGAAACTGCAGGGTACTTGCACAGTGTGCAGGACATCTTGGCAGACGTTGGAGGAACTCGAGTCTTGGAGAGTGCTGTGAGTCATCTGCCATTGCAGTACATGGGGCTAGTAGACTGCGTTGCAGAATATCGGTAAGATAGTCCACTAATCTAACACTTAAATTGCAGGCTGTATAATTATAAACGGTACCTTTTCTGCTCATAAAACCTATTGAAAGTGGAAAGGATGTTTTGTTGGAGAAGGTGCCGAGGAGATTTGCTAGAATGGTACCAGGGATGAGGGAGTTCGGAAGCTGGGATTGTTCTCTGCAGTTTCAATGGTAACTTTCAAAGGGAATTGGATCTATACTTGGAAAAATTTGCAAGGCTATGGTGAAAGAGCAAGGGAGTTGGTCTAATTGCTGAAAGAGCTGGCACAAGCTCGATGGACGACCTCCTATGGTGTACGATTCTGTGAATTACGATCCACAGCTAGGACACAGCGCACCCCAGCTATCAGTGCTCACACCACCATCATCATCATAGGCAGTCCCTCGGAATCGAGGAGGACTTGCTTCCACTCTTAGAATGAGTCCTTAGGTGGCTGAACAGTCCAATACAAGAGCTACAGTCCCTGCCACAGGTGGGACAGATAGTCGTTGAGGGTAAGGGAGGGTGGGACTGGTCTGCCGCACGCTCCTTCCGCTACCTGCGCTTGATTTCTGCATGCACTCGGCGATGAGACTCGAGGTGCTCAGCGCCCTCCACTTAGGGCAGTCTTTGGCCAGACTTGAGGTGTCTACTGTACATGGTCTATGTCTCTGAGCCATACAGAAGGGCGGGTATCACTACAGTCCTGTAGACCATGAGCTTGGTGGTAGATTTGAGGGCCTGATTTTCGAACACTTTTCCTCAGGCGGCCAAAGGCTGCGCTGGCGCACTGGAGGCGGTGTTGAATCTCCTCATCAATGTCTGCTTTTGTTAATAAAAGGCTCCCGAGGTATGGGAAATGGTCCACATTGTCCAGGGCCGCGCCGTGGATCTTGATGACTGGGGGGCAGTGCTTTGCAGCGAGGACAGGCTGGTGGAGGAGCTTTGTCCAGCGTAAGGCCTATGCTTTCATACACCTCAGTAAATACGTTGACTATGTCCTGAAGTTCAGCCTCTTATGTGCGCAGACGCAGGCATCGTCCGCGTACTGTAGCTCGACGACAGAGGTTGGGGTGGTCTTGGGCCTGGCCTGGAAACGGCGAAGGTTGAACAAGTTCCCACTGGTTCTGTGGTTTAGTTCCACTCCAGCGGGGAGCTTGTGACTGTGGGGTGGAGCATGGCAGCGAGGAAGATTAAGAGGGTTGGGGCGATGATGCAGCCCTGTTTGACCCCGGTCCATACGTGGATTGGGTCTGTGATGGATCTGTTGGTAAGGATCACCGCCTGCATGTCATCGTGGAGCAGGCGAAGGATGTTGAAGAACGTTTGGGGGCATCCGAAACGGAGGCGGACGCTCCATAGACTCCTGCGGTTGACAGTGTCAAAGGCCTTTATAAGGTCGAAGAAGGCCATGTATAAGGGCTGGTGCTGCTCCCTGCATTTTTCCTGCAGCTGTCGCGCTGTAAAAATCATATCCGTTGTGCCCCATAGGGGACGAAATCCGCACTGTGATTCCGGGAGGAGCTCCTCAGCCACAGGGAGAAGACGGTTGAGGAGGACTCTAGCGACTACTTTCCCAGAGGCTGATAGCTGGGAGATTCCTTTGTGTTGCCACAGTCGGACTTGTCCCCTTTTTTTAAAGATAGTCACGATTACAGCATCTCTGAGATCCTCCGGCATGCTCTCCTCCCTCCAGATGAGAGAGATGAGGTCATGTATCCGCACCAACAGCGCCTCTCCGCCATACTTCAGTGCCTCGGCAGGGATTCCATCCGTTGGAGGTGCAAAGCTTCAGCGACAGCTGCTTGTCTCTTTGCAACTTGGTCATGGTAGGAACCAAGCCCTGGATCTATACCTGCTCAATGTGCACTTTCTACCTGGGATCATTGGATAGCAATCGGGAGCAGTACCCTGGCTGGGCTTCCCCTTTTCTAATCTTGGGGTGCTGAGGCAAATTGCAACGGCCCAGCCTGATGCCCTAACTATCATCAGCTAACTCGGCGCAGGAGGAGAATTGAACCTGGGACCTCGCAATCAATGACGCTCAGTCGCAGGCTGTCTTGGCCAACTAAGGACGCTGCCTCTTTTAATGATTTGTCCGGCTGGACCTTTCAAGGAGTTGTAATGGCGGATGCTGGTAAATTCCTTTGTAGAAGCATTGCGGGAAGCAGTGGGTCAGTGAGCTAACTTTGCCCTCACCATAAGTAAGTGGATTTTCCTCAGCAAGAGGAATTCTCGGATGTACAGGCATTTTCTAAAGGAGTTCTGGGCTACAATTTGGGGAGGGGGGAGGGGTTAATACCAGCCCACCTGATGCTTTTATTTACTTATATTTTGTGCAGGGGCGAGTTGTGTGTTATTGACTGGAAAACCTCTGAAAAACCCAAGCCTTATTTTCGAAACACCTTTGATAACCCGCTGCAGGTGGCAGCATACGCCGGTGCCCTTAACCATGATGACAACTATAACTTTCAGGTCAGTAAACTTCATCTCTTTTTCCATTGGATGTCAGCTGTGGCTCAGTGGGCAGCACGCTCTCCTCCAAGTCAGAAGGTTGCGGGTTCAAGCCCCACTCCGGACGTGAGCACAAGATTTAGCTCCAGTGCAGTACTGAGGGAACGCTACACTGTCAAGGGTACTTTCAGATAAGATGGTAAACCGAGGCCCCATCTGCCCTTTCAGGAAAATGTAAAATATCCCACGGCTCTATTGAAAGAAGAGTAGGGGAGCTCTCCCTGGTGTCCTGGCCAATATTTATCCCTCAACCAACACCATTAAAACAGATGATCTGGATATTATCACATTGCTATTTATGGGAGCTTGCTGTGCGCATATTGGCTGCTGCATTTCCTACATTAGAACAGTGACTACACTTCAGAAGTACTTAATTCGCTGTAAAGTGTTTTGGGACGTCTTGAGGTCGTGAAAGGCGCTATATAAATGCAAGTCTTTTTCTTTGTGCACTTGTACAAAGGAAGAAAGAAAAGGTGTGCGGCCTAAGATTTTAACAGAGGGACCTCGGTCATGCACACCGGTCATTAAAGGTGACAGCACAAGCAGATAAGAATATTAAAAAGGCAAATGCAATCCTTAGCTTTCTACTTGGAGGCATAGAATACAAGAGCAAGGTGGTGACTCTGACCTTTGACCTTGCGCAGGAGCTTGTTTGAAGTTGAGGCCACAAATGGAGAACTGTCCAGGCTTAGGGCACCAGTAATTGAAGGGTTGGAAAGTGTTGATCCATTAGGATGTTGCTGGGAGTGAGGGGGATACAGTTCTGAAGAGCGACGAGAGAAGTTAGGGTTTTTTTTTCCATTTGAGCCAAGAAGGCTAAGAGGTAATCCAATTGAGATCTTGCAAGATTCTGAGAACTTAGGAAAAGGCAAAGAGTGATAGATAGCTTCCAGAGTCGGCATAATGGTAACAAGAGGGCAGGAATGTTACGGTAATCATTAAAGGAGAGGGTAGAGAGCAATGCCTACACAGAAGGTGGTTAGAATGGGGATTTATCTGCTACAAGCTGTTGTTCAAGCAGAGTCCATAAATTATTTTAAAGGGAATTAGATGCTTTCAAAAAAGAAGAATATTGGATTAAATTAGGTGATTCCTGCAGAAGATCACCCGCACAGCACAGACTTGATGGGCCAAATGTTTGTGTGAGAAACATAGAAAATAGGTGCAGGAGTAGGCCATTCGGTCCTTCGAGCCTGCACCGCCATTCAATAAGATCATGGCTGATCATTCCCTCGGTACCCCTTTCCTGCTTTCCCTCCATACCCCTTGATCCCCTAAGCCGCAAGGGCCATATCTAACTCCCTCTTGAATATATCCAATGAACTGGCATCAACAACTTTCTACGGCAGGGAATTCCACAGGTTAACAATTCTCTGAGTGAAGAAGTTTCTCCTCATCTCAGTCCTAAATGACCTACCCCTTATCCGAAGACTGTGTCCCCTGGTTCTGGACTTCCCCAACATCGGGAACATTCTTCCCGCATCTAACCTGTCCAGCCCCGTCAGAATCTTATACGTTTCTATGAGATCCCCGCTCATCCTTCTCAACTCCAGTGAATAAAGGCCCAGTTGATCCAGTCTCTCATATGACAGTCCAGCCATCCCTGGAAGCAGTCTGGTGAACCTTCGCTGCACTCCCTCAATAGCAAGAACATCCTTCGTCAGATTAGGAGACCAAAAATGAACACAATATTCCAGGTGAGGCCTCACTAAGGCCCTGTACAACTGCAGTAAGACCTTTCTGCTCCTATACTCAAATCCCCTAGCAATGAAGGCCATTTGCTGCCTTCACTGCCTGCTGTACCTGCATGCCAACCTTCAATGGCTGATGAACCATGACACCCAGGTCTCGTTGCACCTCCCCTTTTCCTAATCTGCCGCCATTCAGATAATATTCTGCCTTCGTGTTTTTGCCCCCAAAATGGATAACCTCACATTTATCCACATTATACTGCATCTGCCATACATTTGCCCACTCACCTAACCTGTCCAAGTCACCCTGCAGCCTCTATAGCGTCCCCCTCACAGCTCTCACAGCTCTCACCGCCACCCAGTTTAGTGTCATCTGCAAACTTGGAGATAATACACTCAATTCCTTCATCCAAATCGTTAATGTATATTGTAAAGAGCTGGGGTCCCAGCACTGAGCCCTGCGGCACTCCACTAATCACTGCCTGCCATTCTGAAAAGGACCCGTTTATCCCGACTCTCTGCTTCCTGTCTGCCAACCAGTTCCCTATCCACGTCAGTACATTACCCCCAATACCATGCGCTTTGATTTTGCACACCAATATCTTGTGCGGGATCTTGTCAAAAGCCTTTTGAAAGTCCAAATACATCACATCCACTGGTTCTCCCTTGTCCACTCTGCTAGTTACAACCTCAAAAAAATTCCAGAAGATTCGTCAAGCATGATTTCCCTTTCATAAATCCATGCTGACTTGGACCGATCCTGTCACTGCTTTCCAAATATGTTGCTATTTCATCCTTAATGATTGATTCCAACATTTTCCCCACTACTGATGTCAGGCTAACCGGTCTATAATTACCCATTTTCTCTCTCCCTTCTTTTTTAAAAAGTGGTATTACATTAGCTACCCTCCAGTCCATAGGAACTGAACCAGAGTCGATAGACTGTTGGAAAATGATCACCAATGCATCCACTATTTCTAGGGCCACTTCCTTAAGTACTCTGGGATGCAGACTATCAGGCCACAGGGATTTATCGGCCTTCAATCCCATCAATTTCCCTAACAAAATTTCACGCCTAATAAGGATATCTTTCAGTTCCTCCTCACTAGACCCACTGTCCCCTAGTACATTCGGAAGGTTATTCGTGTCTTCCTTCGTGAAGACAGAACCGAAGTATTTGTTCAGTTGGTCTGCCATTTCTTTGTTCCCCATTATAAATTCACCTGAATCCGACTGCAAGGGACCTACATTTGTCTTCACTAATCGTTTTCTCTTCACATATTAATAGAAGCTTTTGCAGTCAGTTTTTATGTTCCCTGCAAGCTTCCTCTCGTACTCTATTTTCCCCGTCTTAATTAAACCCTTAGTCCTCCTCTGTTGAATTTTAAATTTCTCCCAGTCCTCAGGTTTGTTACTTTCTCTAGCCAATTTATATGCCTCTTCCTTGGTTTTAACACTATCCTTAATTTCCCTTGTTAACCACGGTTGAACCACCTTCCCCGTTTTATTTTTATTCCAGACAGGGATGTACAATTGCTGAAGTTCATTCATGTGATCTTTAAATGTTTGCCATTGCTTATCCACCATCAACCCTTTAAGTATCCTTTGCCAGACCATTCTAGCCAATTCACGCCTCATACCGTCAAAGTTATCTTTCCTTAAGTTCAGGACCCTAGTTTCTGAATTAACTCTGTCACTCCCCATCTTAATAAAGAATTCTACCATATTATGGTAACTCTTCCCCAAGGAGTCTCGCACAACAAGATTGCTAATTAGTCCTTTCTCATTACACATCACCCAGTCTAGGATGGCCAGCTCTCTAGTTGGTTCCTTGACATATTGGTCTAGAAAACTATCCCTAATACACTCCAGGAAATCCTCCTCCACCACATTGCTACCAATTTGGTTAGCCCAATCAATATGTAGATTAAAGTTGCCCATGATAACTGCTGTACCTTTATTGCACACATCCCTTATTTCTTGTTTGATGCTGTCCCCAACCTCACTACTACTGTTTGGTGGTCTGTACACAACTCCCACTAGCGTTTTCTGCCCTTTGGTATTCCGCAGCTCCACCCATACCCGCCTCCTTTTCCTCTCTGCCTATCCTTCCTAAATGTTGAATACCCCAGCATGTTGAGTTCCCAGCCATGGTCACCCTGGAGCCATGTCTCCGTGATGCCAATTACATCATATCCGCTAATTGCTGTTTGCGCAGTTAATTCGTCCACCTTATTCAGAATACTCCTCGCATTGAGGCACAGAGCCTTCAGGCTTGTCTTTTTAACACACTTTGCCCCTTTAGAATTTTGCTGTAATGTGGCCCTTTTTGTTTTTTGCCTTGGGTTTCTCTGCCCTCCACTTTTACTATTCTCCTTTCTATCTTTTGCTTCTGCCCCCATTCTACTTCCCTCTGTCTCCCTGGATAGGTTCCCATCCCCCTGCCATATTAGTTTAAACCCTCCCCAACAGCAATAGCAAACACTCCCCCAAGGACATTGGTTCCGGTCCTGCCCAGGTGCAGACCGTCCGGTTTGTACTGGTCCCACCTCCCCCAGAACCGGTTCCAATGTCCCAGGAATTTGAATCCCTCCCGCCTGCACCACTCCTCAAGCCACGTATTCATCTGGGCCATCCTGCAATTCCTACTCTGACTAGCTCGTGGCACTGGTAGCATCCTGAGATTACTACTTTTGAGATCCTACATTTTAATTTAGCTCCTAGCTCCCTAAATTCGTCTTGTAGGACCTCATCCCGTTATTTTACCTATATCATTGGTACCTATGTGCACCACGACAACTGGCTGTTCACCCTCCCTTTTCAGAATGTCCTGCACCAGCTCCGAGACATCCTTGACCCTTGCACCAGGGAGGAAATAAATAAAGAACAGTAAGCTCCCAGCAATGCGATAATGACAAGATAATATGTTTTAGTGCTGTTGGTTGAGGGATAAATATTGACCAGGACACTGGGGAGAACTCCACATCTCTTCGAAATAATACATCCACCTGAGAGAGCAGACGGTGTCTCGGTTTAACGTCTCATCCGATAGGAGGCACCTCCGACAGTGCAGCACTCGCTCAGTACTACTCTGTGCTATGATGTTCTATAAATTCAGTGACCTGGGAAGTGACGTTTAACCCTTGGGGGACATTTATAAAACGAAAAGAATTTAAAAAAATGTACTTCTTTTTTTTTAAATGCCTTTCTTCGTGCTGTTTGCTGCTGGAGTTTGTGCCTGATTTCAGAACGGAAGTGACAGAGTATTTTTTTGAATCCGGCAGGTTGAGCAAGGACTAATCGTGGTGGCTTACAGAGATGGCTCGCCTGCACATGCTCATTTCATGGACCCCGACCTGTTCCTCACTTGCTGGCAGAGGTGGCTGCTTCGGCTGGAGAAATACAAGGAGAAGATCGGTGCTTCCACATGACTAGCCTGAGAGTTACTGGTGGCTGAAAGAACACTGCGGCAAACTTCACATCGTGGTTAGATCCCCAAAATACCTCGCGGCACAATCTTCCTGGTGGTTACCGACTGTAATCACTGTTTTTATTTCTGAAAAAGGTACTGTCCTAGAGGCAAGAGGAAGATTTCTCTGTTGTTTATAGTAAAATTGTAAACAAGTTCTTTGTATTATCTGGACATTTATCACGTTGCCATTTTGGGAGCTTGCTGTGCGCAAATCGGCTGCCACGTTTCCCACATTACAAAGCACTTCATTGGCTGAGAAGCGCTTTGGGGACATCCTGAGGATGTGAAAGGTGCGATATAAATACAAGTTCTTTTTTTTTATCCGTTTACAATGTTGTTATTACAACAGCGGCAAAGCTTCCCCACGGTATTGTTCGTATCGCTGTATCCTTGGAAACCGTTTCCCGGGAAGTGTGAGGCGTCGTAACGTCGTTGGTGGAGATATCCCGGAGTGCAAGTCTTAGTTACGCCACCCACTGGAGCTCCACCCAATAAGCTGTTGTCAAAACAGCAAAAGAACTGAAAAGAATATGATTGACTGAAGCAGGGAAACCTGTAATTTGATGTCTGCGCTTCCATTAAGTGGAAAACCTGCCCTGTGCAAATGAAAAAAATGTGTAGAATCAGCCTTTGTAATTGTGTAGCTGCAAAGCGGCACTTACAACCGTCCCAGACATCATGTTTTAGCAGTCTGAGGCGCACAGTGTTTTAACTGCTACCTCTTGTTTTTGAATGCATCTTTCCTTTTCTTCAGATGTTTACCAAACATTTGAGGTATCCATTTACCTGCACGTACAGTCGATCTTTTACTGGAAGCCAGTATTTTGCATTTAATAAATGAACGGTTACGATCAGCTGATGCTCCCTCACCCACTTTGTTGCTGGGACCCACAGGGTTTTTCCACTATACAGTGACACTGGTTGTGCAGTAATATTACATCCACTGGCTCATAATACAAGTACAGAAACCATACCTTGTGCCAAAACTCGAAGGGAAGTCTGTGTTTTAGGTAGATGACGTTCCTATAAACTAGATGTCTGTGTCAATTTTTTAAAATAACTTTTATAATTTTCCTCTGTGCAATCTTGCCACCTGGGATGGAATTGTAGCAATTTGGAAGCGGGTCCACTGAAAATGGATCTCCTGTATTTCACTAATTAATGCTCAATGGCAAATGCTTGTTCCTCTGATCCAGTGCCCTTTTCCCCTGACCATTAAAGACTGGCATCTTTGCGAGGGTGTGCTATGGACTCCGTGCATCGTTCCCCGTACAACATGCGCACGCAGCCAGCTGCTATTACTTCCTCTGACGGTGCTCTGGGAAGGAAGCATGTTACGAGAAGCCCGAATTCACCAGTTTCATTTTCTGTCACTCGGGAGGTGCCTCACTGCTTCCCAGTCAGCGGCATCTTGCATTTATATAGTGCCAGGAAGAACTCCCGACATGGGGTTCACGGTGCCTACCCTCTTATGAACTCCTGCACTGTGGTGCATCACCTCGCCGCCTGTCTCAGTTTATTTAGGACTTTTCAATCTTACCGTAGGTGCCCCTCCCCACCCCCAGTCGATGCTAGTCGGTCTCCATTCATTGGTCATTGTACTCCCCACCAAGAATTGAAAAACAGCCTAAAATGTCCAATCTGTGGGCATGGGGCGCACTGTCGCCCTGTGGGGTTGAATTGTGGTGAATTTCAGTGCACTGAGTGCAAGTAGTGAAAGACCCCTTTTAGCAACACACGAATGCATACTTTGCTCTGTGCAATTCCTGCAAGGTCAGCTGTGTTGCATTTAACACACGCAAGGAGCCTAATCAGAAAGGAGAGACAATAAATGTTATTGAATTGTTCATTGGCCATCTAAATATGGAGTGTGCATCCATGTTGAGCATCACTGGAGTGAACGTGGAAAACATAAGATGGTTGTATTGCTGACAAGCCCCGGCAGATTAATGGAGAAATTTGGAGGAACAACAAAATATCTTCTCGAACTTATCAACTGAAGGATCAGCAGGAGCAAACGGCACTTACTCAAACAGCGGGTGCCATGTCTTCCACTCATGTAAGCTAGAAAGATCTAACATGAAGAACTGTCAAGGTAAGCTTAGAGGATGATGTTGACACTTTCCATTCCTTCCCCCCTGCCGCCCCCACGTATCGATATACAGAAGCCTAACAGTTTGGGTGGCAGATGTGTTTATCTGAGTAGCATCACAAAATAATATTGATCTGTAAGTATCCAATAACTTGGTGGGATTGGTGCTCAGGAGATATTGAAGCAGTAGACTATGACATCTACAAAGTAGACTATTATATCAAGGGGCTGATGGTGGCAGCTGTGTGACTGCATTTCACGCGTAGACTGGTAATGTGGTGAATGAAGCTCGCCTGAGTTTGCGTTGGTGGAGAGGGGGAGGATGTTTGGATGCCAAGTGGACTGCTTGGAAAATGTAACCAACCACAGTCACACGGCTGCATATGTCGGCAAAACTTCTTCCAGCTTTGGCAGATGTGCAGCACCGGGCCTCCTGTTTGGTGCCCGGCAAAATGGAAGTGCTGCTGCATAAGGTGGGTGCAAGGAAGTGTGCCCTGTTGGGCATTCCAGGACCTCTGCCCCACCACAAGATGCCAGTGCGCCAGACCAGGGAGATGATGCCCATGTTCAACACTGAGAACAGATGTTGGAGATGATCGTCTTAATGAACGTGGCAAGGTAAGACTCCAACATTACTATGTACTTGGTAGATGGTCCAAGATTTTGTGCTGCAAAATATTCTCTCCTAAACTGTTCCGTATGTACCGTTCACACTTGCCAATATCCTCATACAACCTAACAGCGCCATCATTGTATCTCAAGCATATCCATGTTGTAGGGGACACATTCAAGCTTCCAGAGCTTCACCAATTGAGCCGTAGTAGCACAGACATGGTCACTGGCTGACATCCAGAGTGGACTTCAGGCTACATATGACAGCCATCAGTGAGCTCCAGTACTTTGGGAAATACACCAGTGTGGGCAGTCTTTTGTTACTATCCAGTGGGAAAGGAGATGAATATGTTAGCCAACACAGCAGCCATCCATTGATAAACATGTGAGCAGCGCATTGGCTGATATTGCAGTGCTAGCCAGTAATGAGTCACAGGCATAACAGTTGAGGACAGTGATGACTTTACCACTGGCAGTGCCATCCATATATTGTAAGTTGGTGGCAATCCTAACTGGCTCCCTGCTGACCTGGGGCAAGCTGAGGTAGTTGTCCTTGGTCATTGGCAGGTACGTGTGCCAAGATCCACAAATAATGGTCTGGTACTAGCTGATCTATCTGGCATTCCTTCTTTCATCTTATGCCATCTCAAACAAGAACTAATCTTTTTGAGTTGCTTTTAAAACAAACTTGCCTTGAGTTAAAGAACCAAAAGAAATTCTCCGGAGAAATATGGAAGAAGTGTTTAATTAAAAACCACATTGTACTCACAATTTACCGGGTATTGCAGAAGGAGAGTTACACAAAGCCTAGTCCACTTTAAGAGCCCCATTCCAAATGGGTACTGAAGGAAGAAAAGAGAAAATCCAGCCGATTGTGCTAGGTGTTCAGTTAAATATTTTTGAATCAAATCTGGGACTTTAATAATATTAAGGTACAAACTAATGATCTTGCTTATGTTTTGTTAACTGTTAGAAAAGGTAATGAACATAAGAACATAAGAATTAGGAACAGGAGTAGGCCATCTAGCCCCTCGAGCCTGCTCCGCCATTCAACAAGATCATGGCTGATCTGGCCGTGGACTCAGCTCCACTTACCCGCCCGCTCCCCGTAATCCTTAATTCCCTTATTGGTTAAAAATCTATCTATCTGTGACTTGAATACATTCAATGAGCTAGCCTCAACTGCTTCCTTGGGCAGAGAATTCCACAGATTCACAACCCTCTGGGAGAAGAAATTCCTTCTCAACTCGGTTTTAAATTGGCTCCCCCGTATTTTGAGGCTATGCCTCCTAGTTCTAGTCTCCCCGACCAGTGGAAACAACCTCTCTGCCTCTATCTTGTCTATCCCTTTCATTATTTTAAATGTTTCTATAAGATCACCCCTCATCCTACTGAACTCCAACGAGTAAAGACCCAGTCTACTCAATCTATCATCATAAGGTAACCCCCTCATCTCCGGAATCAGCTGAGTGAATCGTCTCTGTACCCCCTCCAAGGCTAGTATATCCTTCCTTAAGTAAGGTGACCAAAACTGCATGCAGTACTCTAGGTGCGGCCTCACCAATACCCTATACAGTTGCAGCAGGGTCTCCTGGCTTTTGTATTCCATCCCCCTCGCAATGAAGGCCAACATTCCATTCACCTTCCTGATTACCTGCTGCACCTGCAAACTAACTTTTTGGGATTCATGCACAAGGACCCCCAGGTCCCTCTGCACCGCAGCATGTTGTAATTTCTCCCCATTCAAATAATATTCCCTTTTACTGTTTTTTTCCCAAGGTGGATGACCTCACATTTTCCAACATTGTATTCCATCTGCCAAACCTTAGCCCATTCGCTTAACCTATCTAAATCTCTTTGCAGCCTCTCTGTGACCTCTACACAACCCGCTTTCCCACTAATCTTTGTGTCATCTGCAAATTGCCCAATTGCCTACACGTGTGAAACACAGATTCTAATTGCTAAAACCTATAACTGGTGCTGTGTCTTTCCTCATTCTAATTTGATTTGTTTAAAAACCCATGTCAGCTGAATTTTGAAAACAATCTTTGAGGGTAAACAGATATAATGAGGAGGAGGAAAATATGTTGAGAGCAAGGAACCCTCAGACATCTTGCCCTCTGCCATTGGAGTGAGTGAGTGAAAGGAGGGCTACAGGTAAGTTTGGTGACAACAGAGAAGGGGGAATAGGTTGAGCGGGTGGTTCAAAGTGGGAGATGCAAGGGTATGGATGGGAGTGGCGATGGTCGAAAGTGGATGAGAAAGGTAAGGGGTAGGGTGTTATGTCTTGAATGACTCCACGAGGTCTAGTATTGTACTTGAGGTGTTGTGACCTTAGTCCCCTTTATTGTAACTCCAGAGTGAGGCACAAGCATGGTGGGCAACCTTTTATACTGGGCCCTGCACACCTATCGGGTGACCCTCGGGTCTCCCACCGCAGTGCCTTCTGGTGGTATACCTTATCTGACTATACAGTTAGTATACATGGTCTATATACATGACATAGGGGATACAATAAGAGTGAACGGGGAGAAGCAGACGTGCTAGAGGAAATGGGAAGGAAGCAGCAGAGGGCCACTTGTTCCCTGCAACTCCACCCCAAGTGCTCCCACCTGAAAGAAAAGAAAAAGCAAAAAGAGTTCGGGAGAGGGAAGAGGAGGTGAGACAGAAGACGGCGCAGACAAGTAAGAGAGACCGTATTCTCTGACACTGTGTGCAACCCCGTGGGACATCTTTGTTTGTGCGCATTTCCTGTCCAACTTCCTGTTGTCACAATTTTATGTCAATGTTGAACACTTGCCTATAATGATGCAGTTACAGACTCTGATCAGTAACTGGTGCTGTGGAGCAAGTTTCTGAAGTTTAACAAAAATTTAAGAAAATAGGAATTAACTGAGAAAGGTGGCATAGTATGTTGATGGATCAACAAACTGCACCAAGGAAAGGTAGGTGCGGCTTTGTGCCTATAATTCCTCACCTAGTAAGTCTCCACTGGGCTGTGAGGAAGGTGGAGGCCAAGTACAAGATATGAAATCGACGGGAAGAAAAAGACCAGCTGGTCCATCAGGTCTTGCCACAGAATTGCAACACCCTGAGCACTTGTCCACTGGTAAGAAATAAATTGGAGATTGAGATACCATAGTCCGGGTGGAATGGTGGAGCCAGCAACCAGAGAGCGTGTTGCCCACCTTTGTTCTGGATCAGAGAATGCTATATAGGCAGCATGGACCTAAAGGAAAAACAAAAAAAGGTAACAACAAAACCTTAAGATGCACCAATAGTATGGAAATTGAGCGACAGCTGTGTCTTGGTTCAGGTCAACGTTCAGTGTCTCCTATTTTCATTGGTGCTTCCTGAGCACCAGCAGTGTGGAGTCTTGCTCAGTGCCAGGACAAAGCAGAGAATCACAGTTTGCTCAATAAATGAATACTGGTTCTCTGAAATCTCCCATAGATAATCAACTAAAATTGGATGTCCTCCTATTCCCATAACTTTCCCTGCTGTTGGGTGGATGGTAAAAGAGAAGATGGCACACTCTACCATTCCAATTTTGAGGACAAATTCTACCATCCTGTTTTCCTCTTTTCTTTGTTCCAGGGTTGTCGTCATCATAGGCAGTCCCTCGAAATCGAGGAAGACTTGCTTCCACTCTAAAAGTGAGTCCTCAGGTGGCTGTACAGTCCAATACAGGAATTACAATCTCTGTCACAGATGGGGCTGACAATGGTTAAAGGAAAGGGTGGGTGGGGAGCCTGGTTTGCCGCACACTCCTTCCGCTGTCTGCGCTTGGTTTCTGCATGCTGTCGGCGACGAGACTCGAGGTGCTCAGCGCCCTCCCGGATGCTGTTCGTCCACTTTGTGCAGTCTTGGGCCAGGGTTTCCCAGGTGCCGGTGGGGATGTTACACTTCATCAAGGAAGCTTTGAGGATGTCCTTGAAGCATTTCCTCTGCCCACCTGGGGCTTGCTTGGCGTGTAGGAGTTCCAAGTAGAGCACTTGAATTAGGGAGTCTCGTGTTGGGCATGCGGACGATGTGGCCCGCCCCAATGGAGCTAGTCAAGTGTGGTCAGCGCTTCGATGCTGGGGATGTTGGCCTGATCGAGAACACTGACATTGGTGCGTCTATCCTCCCAGTGGATTTTCAGGATCTTGCAGAGGCAGCACTGGTGGTACTTCTCCAGCGCTTTGAGGTGTCTGCTGTATATAGTCCACGTCTCTTAGCCATATAGGAGGGTGGGTATCACTACTGCCCTGTAGACCATAAGCTTGGTACCAGGTTTGAGGTCCTGGTCTTCAAACACATTATTCCTCAGGCGACCGAAAGCTGCGCTGGTATACTGGAGGCGGTATTGGACCTCGTCAGCGATGTTTGCCCTTGCTGATAGGCTCCCGAGGTATGGAAAGTGATCCACGTTGTCCAAGACCACACCATGGATTTGGATAACCATGGGTGGGGCGGCAGTGCTGTGTGGCAGGATCAGGTTGGTGGAGGACCTTTGTCTTACGGATGTTTAGTGTAAGGCCCATGCTTTCGTTTGCCTCGGTGAAGGTGTTGACAATGGCTTGGAGTTCGGCCTCTGATTGTGCGCAGACGCAAGCGTCGTCCACGTACTGTAGTTCGATGACAGAGGATGGGACAACTTTGGATCTAGCCTGGAGGCGACATAGGTTGAACAGTTGAGCTTGTTGGTAGTGAGATGGAACATTGCAGCGAGGAAGTTCGAGAAGAGCGTTGGTGCGATGGCGCAGCCCTGATTGACCCTGGTCCGGACGTGGATTGGATCTGTCGTAGATCCGTTGGTCAGGATCACGGCTTGCGTATCATCGTGGGGCAGGCGGAGTATGGTGACAAACTTTTGAGGACAACTGAAACGGAGGAAGACACTCCATAGTCCCTCACGGTTGACCGTGTCAAAGGCCTTTGTGAGGTCAAAGAAGGTCATGTAGAAGGAGTGATGCTGTTCCCTGCATTTCACTTGCAGTTGTCGCGCCATGAAGATCATGTCTGTTGTACCCCTTAGTGGGCGGAATCTGCATTGTGACTCTGGGAGGAGCTTCTCAGCCACAGGGTGAAGACAGTTGAGAAGGATTATAGCAATGACCTTCCCAGTGGCCGACAGCAGGGAGATTCCTCTGTAGTTGCCGCAGTCAGACTTGTCCCCTTTTTTGAAGATGGTCACGATTACTGCATCTCTGAGATCTCCCGGCATACTCTTCTCCTTCCAGATAAGAGAGAGGGTCATGCATTTGTGCCAATAGTGGTTCTCCGCCATACTTTAGTGCCTCAGCGGGATTCCATCTGCTCCTGATGGCCTTTTCTACCTCGTGCAGGGCTGGGGTTTTGCTGAGATGGTGGCGGGTAGCAGGCTGCGGGACGGAGTCGAGGACACTCGTGCTGAAGGCAAAGTCTCGGTTAAGGTTATCTGTGTTCCAGGGTGCACAGATAGTTGCTAGGATGCCCATGTACTGTATTGGCAGCACAGGCTCGCTTAGGAATGGCCAGAACACATTCTCAGTCATTAGGGTTGCCTACTCTGACTGTATGTAATCCTTGAGGTTTCATCACATGATCCCCTCCCACACCCCTGCACTCCTGCCATTGGTTGTCCAACATGTCCATTCTTCCTACGCCAATCGGAAAGCGAACAGGCTCTTCATTACTCGATTGGATGATTCTCAACTGTCAGTCAAACAGCCTTTTCTTTCTCAACTTCAGTGTCAGCCATGGTTGAGTGGGTAGCACACTCGCCTCTGAGTCAGAAGGTTGTGGGTTCAAATCCTGCTCCAGGAACTTGAGCACACAAAAAAATCGAAGCTGACACTCCAGCGCAGTGCTGAGGGAGTGCTGCACTGTCGAAAATGCTGTCTTTCAGATGAGACGGTAAACAGAGGTCCAGTCTGCTCTCTCAGGGGGATGTAAAAGATCCCATGGCACTATTTCGAAGAAGAGAAGGGAAGTTATCCCCGGTGTCCTGGCCAATATTTATCCCTCAAACAACATAACAAAAACAGATTATCTGGTCATTATCACATTGCTGGGCCCAAATTGGCTGCTGCGTTTCCCACATTACAACAGTGACTATACTCCAAAAAAGTATTTCATTGGTTGTAAAGCGCTTGTGAGACATCCGGTGGTTATGAAAGGTGCTATATAAATGCAAGTCTTTTTCTTTCTCCAACAGTTTTCTAACTAATAAACAAAAATGTTGAAAGAAAATGATTTGTTATTATTGCCCTTTCTCCTGGTTGCTCCAGCAGTGACCTGCAGGTTAATCTTCAATTGCTGGAGACTCGAGGATAATCCTGGAAGGTTGGCGACTGTACCAGCCATCAATGTCATCTTCGTCATTTTCATAATGCTTCGCACTGTCTCCTTAAATGTTTGTCTGTGACCACATCTGACGTTACATTGCAGAGCTCCTCTTTTCCTTGATGGACAGCACAAAGTTTCCAATCCTTTTCAGACTCTCTTCAGACTTTTTTTTCATTGTTGATTGTGTCATTGATATTTTTACTAAAGTTGTTTTTCTTAAAAACTTGACTTTCCCCAAAAGTAATGGTAACTTTGTTTGAGGGAGCGGGGATGGGGGAAATGAATCGGTTCCGTTTTTAATTTCTACAAATCCAACTGCAATTCACTGTATCGAACTTCTTTACCCAGAGAGTGGTGAAAATATGGAACTCACTACCACAAGGAGTAGTTGGGCAAATAACACAGATGCATTTAAGGGGAAGATAGATAAGCACATGAGAGAGAAAGAAATAGAAGGTTATGCTGAAGGGGTTAAATGAAATGAAGTGGGGTGGGAGGAGACAGCGGCGTGGGCTGGATGGCCTGTTTCTGTGCTGTACATTTTACATAATATCACATGTCTCTTTAGTTAGTTGATTTATTTCCTTTTGCTGAATTGCTTATATATTTGGCCGGGTTCCATTTTGAATAGTTCCTTTTGTTCCTTCTATGAACAGCAGTTCCCAAATCACAGAGCTGTCAGTCCCTTGCAGACAGGTTTCCTATTTTGATCACTCCAAACTATTTGGATGTGTTAAAGGATTTTGTTGAAAGATTTCTGTTTAGACCCGAGCTTCACAGTCAAATATAAAGTTTAACTGCTGCGTATCCTAGCAGCTGACAACTTTATTTGTTTAAAAGAAACCATTGTGTCAGTATTTGCAGGTTTAATGTGATCATTGTGAGGTATTGTGGTTCAAGCTGTCACATGACCTGCCAGGTAATGACTTCACCGGTAACGATCACTTTATAATTGATTGAGTCATGCATATGTGGGCTGAGTTTTAAATTGCTTTTAAAATTGTTTTTCAGAAAGCCAATTGTAAGTAATATAGATATATGGGTGGGAAGGTGTCATTACTGCTTTACAAGATCTCATCAGCAGTTTCTATTCCAAAAAGAGTGGAAATATATAAAGAAGAACTGAGTGTTTGACTTTATAATGGGGACTGAATTATGTCTGCAAGGCCTTGTTCAGTCAACCCTGACCTTTATCCCTGCTTTAGCTGAAGCCTAGACATAGGGGGGTGAAATTCATTATCGCCCATTTTGGGGACGGTAACAGTTGGAAGGTGTGAGACTTAGCGCCAGGCATGGAAGTCCCGCCCCTCCAGAAATTCGGGTTATCGCCCCCAGAAGGAAGGGGATCAAGTGCACCACGTCCTTCTTGGAACACTAACGGAACGGACGCCTCAGCAGCAATGCACACTGGCACATGCAGCGCTGCCGTGTGCAAGGGACTCTTCCCTCCCTTAAAGGGAAAGGCTACATCCTCTGCGAATGGAAAAGGGACCTATCTGGACTGCCATGGAGTAGGGGGTGCCGCGCGATCAGCAGTGTGCAGGGCTGAGCCATCGCCCGATGGACAGGACCCCACGAAGGAAGGAAACGGAACAGCAGCGGGAAACCCAAGGCACGTTTTATTTGTAATTTCCACCGGCCACCTCGCTTTAATCATCGCCCCGGTAGTGGCCGGCAATCCCAATCCACGCCTCCTGCGGCTGCCGATGTTTTCACCCGGCGCTGCTGCAGGGGCCGGAAGTGAATTTCGGGGCCGGGACGATGCGTGCGGCGATGACGTTACGATCCCCGTGCGCAGGAGAACGGGGCACAAAGCGGTAGCGACGCAGTTAAGCCCCCGCCAAATGTGGCGGGAGTCGTTGCCAGCGAGCTCATCCAAAACTCGGCAGCCCATGTCCTAACTCACCAAGTCCCGTTCACCCATTACCCCTGTGCTCGCTGACCGACATTGGCTTCCGGTTCAGCAACACGTCAATTTTTTAATTCTCATCCTTGTTTTTAAATTCCCTCCATGGCCTCGCCCTTCCATATCTCTGTAATCTCCTCCAGTCCTGCAACGCTCCTAGGTTTCTACCCTCCTCCAATTCAGGCCCCTTGCGCTTCCACGATTTTAATAGCTCCACCATTGGCGGCAGTGCCTTCTGCAGCCTAGGCCCTAGGCTCCGAAAATTCCCTCCCTAAACCTCTCCGCCTCTCTACCTCTCTTTCCTCCTTTAAGATGCTCTTTGACCAAGCTTTTGGTCATTTGTCCAAATATCTTCTTATGTGGCTCGGTACCATATTTTGTTTCATCATCATCATCATAGGCAGTCCCTCGGAATCGAGGAAGACTTGCTTCCACTCTTAGCATGAGTTCTTAGGTGGCTGTACAGTCCAATACGAGAACCACAGTCTGTCACAGGTGAGACAGATAGTGGTTGAGGGGAAGGGTGGGCAGGGAGCCTGGTTTGCCTCCTTCCACTGCCTGCGCTTGTTTTCTGCATGCTCTCGGTGACGAGACTCGGTGCTCAGCGCCCTCCCAAATGCATTTCCTCCACTTAGGGCGGTCTCTGGCCAGGGACTCCAAGGTATCAGTGGGGATGTTCCACTTTATCAGGGAGGCTTTGCGGGTGTCCTTGTAACGTTTCCTCTTTGATAACGCTCCTGTGAAGCACCTTGGGACGTTTCTGAAAAAGGTGCTATATAAATGCAAGTTATTAAACTACAAACCATTCTGCGATTGGACACTGCCAGCAGGGAGTAACGTGAGGGACTTCAGCTATGGGCAGAAATTGGAGAAGCTGGGGTTGTTCTCCTTAGAGTAGAGAAGATTAAGAACATAAGAAATAGGAACAGGAGTAGGCCATACGGCCCCTCAAGCCTGCTCCGCCATTCAATAAGATCATGGCTGATCTGATCATGGACTCAGCTCCACTTCCCTCCCCACTCCCCATAACTCCTTATCCCCTTATCGTTTAAGAAACTGTCTATTTCTGTCTTAAATTTATTCAATGTCCCAGCTTCCACAGCTCTCTGAGGCAGCGAATTCCACAGATTTATAACCCTTTAAGAGAAGAAATTCCTCCTCATCTCTGTTTTAAATGGGCGGCCCCTTATTCTAAGATCATGCCCTCTAGTTCTAAGCCTCCCCCATCAGTGGAAACATCATCTCTGCATCCACCTTGTCAAGCCCCCTCATAATCTTATACATTTCGATAAGATCACCTCTCATTCTTCTGAATTCCAATGAGTAGAGGTCCAACCTACACAACCTTTCCTCATAAGTCAACCCCCTCATCCCCAGAAATTAGGGGTGCATGCAATAAAGGTGCAGCAGTTATCATGGGTGACTTTAATATGCATATAGATTGGGCTAACAAAACTGGAAGCAATACAGTGGAGGACGATTTCCTGGAGTGCATAAGGGATGGTTTTCTAGACCAATATGTCGAGGATCCAACTAGGGGGGAGGCCATCTTAGACTGGGTGTTGTGTAATGAGAGAGGATTAATTAGCAATCTCGTTGTGCGAGGCCCCTTGGGGAAGATTGACCATAATATGATGGAATTCTACATTAGGATGGAGAATGAAACAGTTAATTCAGAGACCATGGTCCAGAACTTAAAGAAGGGTAACTTTGAAGGTATGAGGTATGAATTGGCTAGGATAGATTGGCGAATGATACTTAAGGGGTTGACAGTGGATGGGCAATGGCAGACATTTAGAGACCGCATGGATGAACTACAACAATTGTACATCCCTGTCTGGCGTAAAAATAAAAAAGGGAAGGTGGCTCAACCGTGGCTATCAAGGGAAATCAGGGATAGTATTAAAGCCAAGGAAGTGGCATACAAATTGGCCAGAAATAGCAGTGAACCTGGGGACTGGGAGAAATTTAGAACTCAGCAGAGGAGGACAAAGGATTTGATTAGGGTAGGGAAAATAGAGTACGAGAGGAAGCTTGCAGGGAACATTAAGACGGACTGCAAAAGTTTCTATAGATATGTAAAGAGAAAAAGGTTAGTAAAGACAAACGTAGGTCCCCTGCAGTCAGAATCAGGGGAAGTCATAATGGGGAACAAAGAAATGGCAGACCAATTGAACAAGTACTTTGGTTAGGTATTCACTAAGCAGGATACAAACAACCTTCTGGATATAAAAGGGGTCGGAGGGTCTAGTAAGAAGGAGGAACTGAGGGGAATCCTTATTAGTCGGGAAATTGTGTTGGGGAAATTGATGGGATTGAAGGCCGATAAATCCCCAGGGCCTGATGGACTGCATCCCAGAGTAATTAAGGAGGTGGCCTTGGAAATAGCGGATGCATTGACAGTCATTTTCCAACATTCTATCGACTCTGGATCAGTTCCTATCGAGTGGAGGGTAGCCAATGTAACCCCACTTTTTAAAAAAGGAGGGAGAGAGAAAACAGGGAATTATAGACCGGTCAGCCTGACCTCAGTAGTGGGTAAAATGATGGAATCAATTATTAAGGATGTCATAGCAGCACATTTGGAAAGAGGTGACATGATAGGTCCAAGTCAGCATGGATTTGTGAAGGGGAAATCATGCTTGACAAATCTTCTGGAATTTTTTGAGGATGTTTCCAGTAGAGTGGACAAGGGAGAACCAGTTGATGTGGTATATTTGGACTTTCAGAAGGCTTTCGACAAGGTCCCACACAAGAGATTAATGTGCAAAGTTAAAGCACATGGGATTGGGGGTAGTGTGCTGACGTGGATTGAGAACTGGTTGTCAGACAGGAAGCAAAGAGTAGGAGTAAATGGGTACTTTTCAGAATGGCAGGCAGTGACTAGTGGGGTACCGCAAGATTCTGTGCTGGGGCCCCAGCTGTTTACATTGTACATTAATGATTTGGACGGGGGGATTAAATGTAGTATCGCCAAATTTGCGGATGACACTAAGTTGCGTGGCAGTGTGAGCTGCGGGGAGGATGCTATGAGGCTGCAGAGTGTCTTGGATAGGTTAAGTGAGTGGGCAAATGCATGGCAGATGAAGTATAATGTGGATAAATGTGAGGTTATCCACTTTGGTGGTAAAAACAGAGAGACAGACTATTATCTGAATGGTGACAGATTAGGAAAAGGGGAGGTGCAACGAGACCACACCTGGAGTATTGTGTACAGTTTTGGTCTCCTAACTTTAGGAAGGACATTTTTGCTATTGAGGGAGTGCAGCGAAGGTTCACCAGACTGATTCCCGGGATGACGGGACTGACATATCAAGAAAGACTGGATCAACTGGGCTTGTATTCACTGGAGTTCAGAAGAATGAGAGGGGATCTCATAGAAACGTTTAAAATTCTGACAGGTTTAGACAGGTTAGATGCAGGAAGAATGTTCCCAATGTTGGGGAAGTCCAGAACCAGGGGTCACAGTCTCCATTTCGGACCGAGATGAGGAGAAACTTCTTCACCCAGAGAGTGGTGAACCTGTGGAATTCTCTACCACAGAAAGTTGTTGAGGCCAATTCACTAAATATATTCAAAAAGGAGTTAGATGTAGTCCTTACTACTAGGGGGATCAAGGGGTATGGCGAGAAAGCAGGAACGGGGTACTGAAGTTGCATGTTCAGCCATGAACTCATTGAATGGCGGTGTAGGCTCGAAGGGCCGAATGGCCTACTCCTGCACTTATTTTCTATGTTTCTATGTAATCAACCGAGTGAACCTTCTCTGAACTGCCTCCAAAGCAAGTATATCCTTTCGTAAATATGGAAACCAAAACTGCACACAGTACTCCAGGTGTGGCCTCACCAATACCTTATATAGCTGTAGCAAGACTTCCCTGCTTTTATACTCCATCCCTTTTGCAATAAAGGCCAAGATTCCATTGACCTTCCTGATCACTTGCTATACCTGCATACTAACCTTTTGTGTTTCATGCACAAGTACCCCCAGGTCCTGCTGTACTGCAGCACTTTGCAATCTTTTTCCATTTAAATAATAACTTGCTCTTCCATTTTTTTCTGCCAAAGTGCATGACCTCACACTTTCCAACATTATACTCCCTCTGCCAAATTTTTGCCCACTCACTTATCCTGCCTGTGTCCTTTTGCAGATTTTTTTGTGTCCTCGCACATTGCTTTTCCTCCCATCTTTGTATCATCAGCAAACTTGGCTACGTTACACTCGGTCCCTTCTTCCAAGTCGTTAATATAGATTGTAAATAATTGGGGTCCCAGCACTGATCCCTGCGGCACCCCACTAGTTACTGCTTGCCAACCCGGGAATGAACCATTTATCCCAACTCTCTGTTTTCTGTTAGTTAGCCAATCCTCTATCCATGCTAATATATTACCCCCAACCCTGTGAAGGGGAGATTTAATAGTGATGTTCAAAATTAAGAGGGGTTTCGAAAGAGTAAATAAGGAGAAACTTATTCCAATGGCAGGGGAGTCGGTAACCAGAGGACACCGATTTAAGATAATTGGCAAAAGAACCAGAGGGAAGATGAAGAGAAATTTTATAAGCAGCAATTTGTTATGATGTGAAATTCACTGCCTGAAAGAACATAAGAATTAGGAGCAGGCATCGGCCCCTCGAGCCTACTCCGCCATTCATGGCTGATCTGCGACCTCAACATTTTCCCGCCCGGTCTCCATATCCCTTGATTCCCCCAGAGTCCAAAAATCTATCTCAGCTTTGAATATACTCAGCTTCCAGAGCCCTTTTGGGTAGAGAATTCCAAAGATTCACAACCCTCTTGGTGAAGAGATTCCTTCTTATCGCAGTATTTAATGGTCAACCCCTTACCCTGAGACTGTGCCCCCCTAGCTCTAGACTCTCCAGCCAGTGGAAACAACCTCTCAGCATCTACCTCTCAGCATCTACCCTGTCAATCCCTCCGCAGAATCTTATATGTTTCAATGAGATCACCTCTCATTCTTCTAAACTCCAGAGAGAATAGGCCCAATCACGCAGCCTCTCATCAAAGCACTGATCCTTGTAGCACCCCACTAGTTACAGCCTGCCAATCTGAAAATTACCCGTTTATCCCTACTCTCTGTTTTTTGTTCATTAATCAATCCTCTATCCATGCGAATGTATTATCCCCAACCCCATGAGCCCTTATCTTACGTAATTGGGGAAAAGCTAATTTTGCTAAGTTAAGGAGTGATTTGGCCATAGTGGACTGGAAACAGCTACTTGTGGGTAAATCAGTGTCGGAACAGTGGGAGGCATTCAAGGAGAAAATCCGAAAGGTTCAGGCCAAACGTGACCTTAAGCAAAAAAGCTGGGAAAAATAATTCTAGAGCCCCCTGGATGTCTAAGGACTTACAGGTGAGGATTAAGAAAAAAAGGGACGCTTATGTCACATATCAACGGCTAAATACTTTAGAATCTTTAGAGGAATATAGAAAGATAAGAGGTAAAATTAAAAAGGATATTAGGAATTCTAAGAGAGAGCACGAGAAATTCTTGGCCAGTAAAATTAAGGAAAACCCTAAGATGTTCGATAAATATATTAAGAGTAAGGGGTTAACTAAGGAAAGGGTAGGGCCTATTAGAGACCACGAGGGTAATCTTTGTGAGGAGGCGGAAGATGTTGGTAGGGTTCTTAACGAATACTTTGTATCTGTTTTCACAAAGGAAAGGGGCAATGCAGATACTGCTATAGAGGAGGAGTGTGATATTCTGGATGAAATAAATATAGTGAGAGAGGAAGTATTAAGGGGTTTAGCTGCTTTGAAAGTAGATAAGTCCCTAGGCCCGGATGAAATGCATCCCAGGTTGTTGAGCGAAGTAAAAGAGGAAATAGCAGAGGCCTTGACCACCATTTTCCAGTCCTCTTTGGATATGGGCATGGTGCCAGAGGATTGGAGGACTGCTAATGTGGTACCCTTCTTTAAGAAGGGAAAAAGGGATAGGCCGAGTAATTACAGGCCTGTCAGCCTAACGTCAGTGGTGGGAAAATTATTGGAAAAAATCCTGAAAGACAGGAAATATCTGCATTTGGATAGGCAAGGATTAATTCGGGACAGTCAGCACGGATTTGTTAAGCGAAGATCGTGTTTGACTAACCTGATTTAATTTTTTGAGGAGGTAACCAAGAGGGTCGATGAGGGTAGTGCGTATGATGTAGTATATATATATATACTTTAGCAAGGCTTTTGATAAGGTCCCGCATGGTAGACTGGTCATGAAGGTTAAAGCCCATGGGATCCAGGGCAAAGTGGCAAGTTGGATCCAAAATTGGCTTGGAGGTAGGAAGCAAAGGGTAATGATTGATGGGTGTTTTTGTGACTGGAAGGATGTTTCCAATGGGGTTCCGCAGGGCTCAGCACTGGGTCCCTTGCTTTTTGTGGTATATATCAACGATTTAGATTTGAATATAGGAAGTATGATTAAGAAGTTTGCAGACGACACTAAAATTGGCTGTGTGCTTGATAATGAAGAGGAAAGTCATAGGCTGCAGGAGGATATCAATCTACTGGTCAGGTAGGCAGAGCAGTGGCAAATGGAATTTTAATTCAGAGAAGTGTGAGGTGATGCACTTTTGGAGGGCTAATAAAGAAAGGGTATACACATTAAGTGGTAGGCCACTTAATACTGTAGATGAACAAAGGGACCTTGGAGTGCTTGTCCACAGATCCCTGAAAGTAGCAGGCCAGGTGGATAAGGTGGTTAAGAAGGCATATGGAATGCTTGCTTTTATTGGCTGAGGCATAGAATACAAGAGCAGGGAGATTATGCTTAAATTGTATAATACTCTGGTTAGCCCACAGCTGGAGTACTGCGTGCAGTTCTGGTCGCCATATTATGGGAAGAACGTGATTGCACTAGAGAGGGTGTAGAGGAGATTTACTAGGATGCTGCCTGGAATGGAGAATCTTAGTTATGAGGACAGATTGGATAGGTTGGGTTTCTTTTCTGCAGGGTTACGGACCTAGAGCTGGTAATTGGGATTCGACTAGATGACCTTTTGTTGGTCGGCGCAAATATAATGGTAAGTACTGCAGGGAATAGAATACGGGGAGAGTGATTTCCTGGACTAGTTTCGATCGCCTGGATGGGTTGGAGAGGAATTTTCCCAGACTTTTTCTCCCTAAATTGGCCTGGGTTTTTATCTGGTTTTTGCCTCTCCCAGGAGATCACATGGCTCCAGTTGGGGTGGAGTGTAGATGTTTTTAGTATAAGGGGTGTTCAGTGGTGTGGGATGGACTGGTTAGGCTGGGTGCTCTTTGCCTTTCCGTTATTGTTCATGGGTTTGTATGTAACCTTTAGGGCTGCTGATCAAGGGCTGTGCGGCTCTTTGTCGGCCGGCGCGGACACGATGGGCCAAAATGGCCTCCTTCTGTGCTGTAAATTTCTATGTTTCTATGTAACAACCTTTTATGTGGCACCTTATCAAGTTTCAATTGGAAATCCAAATATACTACATCCACTGGTTCCCTTTATCTACCTTGCTAGTTACAATCTGAAAGAACTCTAATAAATTTGTTAAACACAATTTCCTTTTCTGCCTAATCATATTATGATTTTCTAAATGCCCTGTTACCACTTCCTTAATAATTTGATTGGTTTCAGTCTTACTGGCCCGTAGTTTCTGTACCTGGTCGGGTGCGGGCGGTCGGTGTGTCGGGTCGCGACCCCGTTGCTGCTTCCATCCCGCTGCAGAAAACGACTTTCTGGTAATGGGGTCTATTAAGCCCGTCCTGCGCGTTACCCAGCCCAATTAAATGGTGTGAGTCTGATTACATCATCCATGACACGTTTTCAGCCGGTATATTTAAAGGTGCCTTGGCCACATTGCATTTGAAGGGTCATCCAGGAGTGTGCAGGCAGCATACTGGAGGTTTTCATTGGAGCCACCTCTCCAACTGTTTGGACCAATGACTCCCTCCATGTCCTTGTGGAGGGAGTGAGAGCACGCAGGGAGGTCCCCATCACTCTGTCTTCCTAACCCTACTCCTGCATATTCTTACTCACACCAACATACCTTGCACATCCACCCATCCCAATCTACATTATCACATCCCCATCTTACTAGCCACCCCTCACACTCATCCTAATGCAATCATACCAACTAACAACACACCCACTTGCCATTGCCATCCCAATCCATCATAGTCTCCCTCTAAAGATATAACTCATCCATTCCTTACACTCATTCCATCACTTTCACTCAACCTTCTCTTTCCCTCCTTGCAGGAGTGCAGAGCACACAATAAGAGGGCGAGAACTGGAGGTCGACCTCCATCACTTGCGACCCTCACAACAGGAGAGGAGGCTGCGTTGGTAGTCTCGGGAGTGACCGAGCAGCTGGAAGTGGGAGACTGACAGACGGGGACATCTCAGCAACCATATCATACAGTTACATGGCGTACATCAGTCACCGTATTGGCACTGATATCAGCAGCCACTGAATGGTCATCATGTGCATAATGGTATCTGTACCCATTCTTCATACGGCATATCTAACTCCTCCTTTTACTCTCCCACGGGTCCATCAAGAGCCCCTCCCCTCTCGCTATCCAGGAATAAGAGCCTTTAGCTCCTCTAACGTGAGATGGAGTAGTGTTGTCATCTGGTGTGTCACAAGTCACAAGTGAGCAAGAGCAGATGGTGGAGGCAGGGACAGCAGTGGAAACTCCTCACTGGAGAGCACAGGACAATCCCAGCTCTGCTCAGCTGCAGGCAGACGCTGAGCCTTGGGGGCCAACCAGAAAGAGGGCGATCCTGGAAGTGCAGAGAGCTCTGACGGGATTGGTGATCGCGATGTCTGCAAATGTGCAGAGAATGGAGGAGTCCATCTCCAACATAGAAACATAGAAAAAAGGTGCAGGAGTAGGCCCTTCGAGCCTGCACTGCCATTCAATGAGTTCATGGCTGAACATGCAACTTCAGTACCCCATTCCTGCTTTCTCGCCATACCCCTTGATCCCCCTTGAGCACCACCGTGTTGCAGGCGATGGCGACTGTATGTCTTCCATGGAAAGGATGGCCACCTGCTTGGAGAGGCTAATGTGCCATTTACAGGAGCACATGGTCTCTATGGAGAATAAATGGCTATCTATGGAGCATCGATGGCAGAGGCTCATAGACCTCCTCTCTAGCAGGGATGTCCACATCAACATTAGTCGTCATGGCCCCACTGCTGTGCAGCAAGGTGCTCTCCAGCTCCTTGCTAGCAGGGAAGTGCAGGTGGCCCATGAGAGAGATGATGGTGAGAGGGGACATGGAAGTGTAGGCTCCTCTCAAAGCGCTTACACTCCTCCCTCCGTTGCCTCCCCCTCAGTCAGAGCCCCAGATGGCTCCTTAGATCACGATGGCAGAGTCTGCCCCGTCGCAGGAAGAGCAGACTTTGGCGGGTCCATCACAGGCTCCAAAACCCAGAGGGCGTACACCAAGAGTGTCCAAGCAGTCGCAGCAAGGAAGTGAGCAGCCTGCCTCTACCTCTGCTGAAGCCACAGGGGTAGCACCACGTGGAAGCAGGCAGAAGAGAAAGATGACACACAAGCAGATTCACAACTGTAGCCACTTGGGTGTTTTAGTCAATGTTAATGGCAAGATTCTGGTAATGTATTGTCAACCATTAAAATCTTTATTTTCACCACTTTGCCGATTTGGACACATTTGTGTGCACGTTTGGAAGTCGCTTGGAGAGTTGCAGTGACTGGTGAGACATAACTGAACCTCCAGCACTAATGGTCAGTGTGAAAGGCATGGCTTGGTTATTGTAGATGGGCTGAATGGCCTCCTTCTGTGCTGTACAATTCTATGTTGTTAAAATCAGGATTACGTTACAGCAGGTGACATTTGATGGCAAATATCGGACATCAAAGAACAAGGTGTACAGTAAAGACAGTTGGGATAGTGGCTGCTCTGGAATTGAAGAGGTCAGGTTCAGTTCATCAGCAGCAACAAAGTTCCTCATAGGCCGTCCCTCGGAATCGAGGAAGACTTGCTTCCACTCCTGAAGTGAGTTCTTTGGTGGCTGAACAGTCCAATACGAGAGCCACAGACTCTGACACAGGTGGGACAGATAGTTGTTGAGGGGAGGGCTGGGTGGGACTGGTTTGCCGCACGCTCTTTCCACTGTCTGCGCTTGATTTCTGCACACTCTTGGGATTAGGGACAAGGTAGTTAGCCCGACAGAATATCCAAGCGTCAGACCATGGGATAGGAAGCTTGACACTGATTTAAACACATTATTGCCTTTTCTGGGCCACAAAATAACTAAATCTAGAGATGATAATGCCCGTGTCTCAACAGAATGAAGTGGGGCAGTGATCGCTTGATTAAATCGAGACCACTAGCATTACCTATTAATCTGATGAAGTCTTCTGTCATTGTTCAGTCCTATTGGTTCGGGACATTACTTTGATTAAGTTCCAATGTGACAGATGAATGCTCAAGAAAAGATTTGATTGTTTTCTAAGTTATTGTTTTATAATATTCCCAATACCTTAGCAGACAATTCATTGCCCCTGGCCAAGGGATCGGGCTGGAGATCTTCTCTAACACATTGCCACTCCATACTTGACACAAGGAAGCACTCAAGAACAGCCAAGAGTGACCATGCTGTTAATTTTCCCTCTAGCTGTACCTGGCCTCCGCCCAGTGCCTTTCCACAGTAGCAGGGCTGAAGATCGGGACCCTCACTGTCTAGTGAATCACAGGCTTGAGTCGGTGAGTTACCGCTGACGTCAGCATTCTCACCTCTGAGTCACAAGGTTGTGGGATAAAGTCTCACTCCAGGGAGCACATAAATCTAGGCTGACACTCCAGAGCAGCTGAGGAAGCGCTGCACTGTCGGAGGTGCCGTCTTTCAGATGAGACGTTAAACCAAGGCCTTTCAGGTGGACGTAAAAGATCCCATGGTAAAAGATCCCTTGTTCAACCTTCGCCGTCTCCAGGTCAGGTCCAAGACCACCCCAACCTCTGTCGTCAACCTACAGTACACAGACGACACCTGCGTCTGCGCACATACAGAGGCTGAACTCCAGGACATAGTCGACGTATTTGCTGAGGCGTACTGAAGCATAGGCCTTACACTAAACATCCGTAAGACAAAGGTCCTCCGCCAGCCTGTCCTTGCCGCACCGCACTGCCCCCCCAGCCATCAAGATCCACGGTGCGGCCCTGGACAACGTAGACCATTTCCCATACCTCGGGAGCCTCTTATCAACAAGAGCAGGCATTGACAACGAGATTCAACACCGCCTCCAGTGCAGCCTTCGGCCGCCTGAGGAAAAGAGTGTTTGAAGACCAGGCCCTCAAAACTGCCACCAAGCTCAGAGCTGTAGTAATACCTGCCCTCCTGTGTGGCTCAGAGAGATGGATCATGTACAGTAGACACCTCAAGTCGTTGGAGAAATACCACCAACGATGTCTCTGCAAGATCCTACAAATCCCCTGGGAGGACCGACGCACCAATATTAGCGTCCTCGACCAGGCCAACATCCCCAGCATTGAAGCACTGACCACACTTGATCAGCTTCGCTGGGCAGGCCACGTTGTTCGCATGCCTGACACAAGACTCTCAAAGCAAGCGCTCTACTCTGAACTCCTTCACGGCAAATGAGCCAAAGGTGGGCAGAGAAAACATTACAAGGACACCCTCAAAGCCTCCCTGATAAAGTGCAACATCCCTACTGACACCTGGAAGTTCCCTGGCCAAAGACTGCCCTTAGTGGAGGAAGTGCATCCGGGAGGGCACTGAGCACCTCAAGTCTCATCGCCGAGAGCATGCAGAAATCAAGCGCAGGCAGCGGAAGGAGCGTGCGGCAAACCTGTCCCACCCTCTCTTTCCCTCAACGACTGTCTGTCCCACCTGTGACGGAGATCGTGGTTCCCGTATGGGACTGTTAGCCACCTAAGAATTCATTTTAAGAGTGGAAGCAAATCTTCCTCGATTCCGAGGGACTGCTTATGATGATGATGATGAAAAGATCCCATGGTACTATTCAAAGAACAGCAGGGGAGTTCTTCCCAGTGTCCTGGCCAATATTTAACCCTTAAGCACAGAATTACACCGAATATACCGCACAGAAACAGGCATTTGGCCGTGCCGGTTATGTTCCACTCGAGCCTCCTCCCTTGGTTCCTCCTCTAACTCTATCAGCATAACCCTCTATTCCCTTCTCCCTCGTTTGCTTATATAGCCTCCTCTTAAATGCATCGATACTATTCACCTCAACCACTCCCTGTGGTGGCAAGTTCCACATTCTCACTACTCTCTGGGTAAAGAGGTTTCTTCTGAATTCCCTATTGGATTTCTTGGTGACTATCTTATATTGATGGCCTCTAGTTATGCTCTTCCCCACAAGTGGAAACATCCTCGCTCTCTCTCTCTCTATCCACTCTATCAAAACCTTTCATAATTTTAAAGACCTCTATTCAGTTACCCCCTCAGCCTTCTCGTTTCAAGAGAAAAGAGACTCGGTCTGTCCATCCTTCCATAACAGGTATAACCTCGCAGTTCTTGTATCATCCTTGTAAATCTTTTTTGCACCCTCTCCCGTGCCTCTATATCCTTTTTATAATATGGTGACCAGAACTGTACGCAGTACTCAAAGTGTGGTTGAACCAAGGTTTGATACAAGTTTTGCATAACTTCTCTACTTTTCAATTCTATGCCTTTAGAAATAAACCTTAGAGCTTGGTTTGCTTTTTTTTTTAATGGCCTAATTAACCTGAGTGGCTATTTATAGTGATTTGTGTTTATACGCCCAGATCCCTTTGCTCCGCTATCCCATTTAGATTCTTATTTTCTAAATGATATGTGACCTCCATATTTTCTTATCAAAATGTAATACCTCACATTTATGTATGTTGGTTAATTTGCCAATTATATGCCCATTCTTCAAGATTATTAATGTCCTCCTGTAATTTGTTGCCATCCTTCTCAGTATTGACTATCCCCTCAATTTGGTGTTGTCTGCAAATTTAGAAATTTTGATTCCAGAGTCTAAATTGTTGATATAAATTGTGAACAACAGTGGTCCCTTCTGCCACTGCTACCCTTCACCCCTACTCTCTGCTTTCTGTCTTTCAGCCAGCTAGCTATCCATTCTGCTACTTGTCCCCTGATTCAGCATGCTCTGACCTTATTCATTAGTCTATTTTGTGGTATTTTAAATGCAGCATTATCACTTCTAATCTCATCGTTCAATGTCATGTCCCTGATCTGTCTCCCTGATAAATACTGAAGCAAAATAATGATTTAATATTTCTGCCATTTTGCTATTGCTGCCTGTGATTTTATTCTATCCATCCCTTAGTAGCCCTATTCCCATCCAACTTTCCTCTTTTTATTTGTGTGTCTAGAATATTTTACTATTTTGTTTTATGTTCCTTAATAGTTTAATTTCATAGTTCCTCTTTGCCTTCCTAATTGTTTTTTTAACTTACATAAGAACATAAGAAATAGGAGCAGGAGTAGGCCAATACGGCCCCTTGAGCCTGCTCTGCCATTCAATAAGATCATGACTGATCCGATCATGGACTCAGCTCCACTTTCCTGCCGCTCCCCATAACCCCTTATCCCCTTTATCGTTTAAGAAACTGTCTATTTCTGTCTTAAATATATTCGATGTCCCAGCTTCCACAGCTCTCTGAGTCAGTGAATTCCACAACCCTTTGAGAGAAGACATTCCTCCTTATCTCAGTTTTAAATGGGCGGCCCCATATTCTAAGATCATGCCCTCTAGTTCTAGTCACCTCCATCAGTGGAAACATCCTCTCTGCGTCCACCTAGTCAAGCCCCCTCATAATCTTATACGTTTCGATAAGATCACCTCTCATTCTTCTGAATTCCAATGAGTAGAGGCCCAACCTACTCAACCTTTCCTCATAAGTCAACCCCCTCATCTCTGGAATCAACCGAGTGAACCTTCTCTGAACTGCCTCCAAAGCAAGTATATCCTTTCGTAAATATGGAAACCAAAACTGCACGCAGTGTTCCAGGTGTGGCCTCGCCAATACCCTGTACAACTGTAGCAAGACTTCCCTGCTTTTATACTCCATCCTCTTTCCATTGGCGTTCACTTGCTGTACCTGCATACTATTGTGTTTCATGCACAAGTACCCCCAGCTCCCGCTGTACTACAGCACTTTGCAATCTTTCTCCATTTAAATAATAACTTGCTCTTTGATTTTTTTCTGCCAAAGTGCATGACCTCACACTTTCCAACATTATACTCCATCTGCCAAATTTTTGCCCACTCACTTAGCCTGTCTATGTCCTTTTGCAGATTTTTTGTGTCCTCCTCACACATTGCTTTTCCTCCCATCTTTGCATCATCAGCAAACTTGGCTACGTTACACTCAGTTCGTTACACTTCTCTCCTAGTCTCTTGGTATTCTCCATTGTCATGCTCTCCCCTGCTGTCCATGTACTTATTGTATGCCTCTTTCCTCACCCTCAATTTTTCCCTTATGTCTTTATTCATCCATGGTGCCTCATTAACATTTAGTTTGTTCTTGTTTTTTAGTGCAATATATTTTTCCTGGACTCTGTT
Organism: Pristiophorus japonicus; assembly: GCF_044704955.1. Classification (NCBI taxonomy): domain Eukaryota; kingdom Metazoa; phylum Chordata; class Chondrichthyes; family Pristiophoridae; genus Pristiophorus; species Pristiophorus japonicus. Next base: position 170,101,061 of record NC_091985.1, read on the forward strand.
GAACACTGTTTTAAATGTTTTCCATTGTTGTTCTATATCATTGTTTGCCAATATTGTTGTCCATTTTATTATCCCAAGTTCTATTCTATGTCCCTCAAAATTAGCTTTTCTCCAATCTGAGAGGATAACAATGAGGGTTGATGAGGGCAATGTAGTTGACGTTGTGTACATGGATTTCCAAAAGGCGTTTGATAAAGTGCCACATAATAGGCTTGCCAGCAAGGTTGAAGCCCGTGGAATAAAAGGGACAGTGGCAGCATGGATATGAAATTGGCTCAGTGACAGGAAACAGAGAGTAGTGGTGAACGGTTGTTTTTCGGACTGGAGGAAGGTATACAGTGGTGTTTCCCAAAGCTCGGTACTAGGACCACTGCTTTTCTTGATATAGATTAATCACTTGGACTTGGGAATACAGGGCAGTATTTCACATTTTGCTGATGACACAAAACTTGGAAGTATAGTGAACGGTGGGAAGGATAGTGATAGACTTCAGGAACATAGGCTGGTGGAATGGGCAAACATGTGACAGATGAAATTTAATGCAGAAAAGTGAGAGGCAATATAAAGGGTACAATCCTAAAGGAGGTGCAGGAACAGAGAGACCTGGGGGTATATGTGCATAAATCGTTGAAGGTGGCAGGGCAGATTGAGAAAGCAGTTAAAAAAGCTTATGGGCTTCATGAAGTGAGGTATAGAGTTTGGTGTGGAAATTATGATGAAACTGTATAAAACACTGGTTCGGCCTCAACTCGAGTATTATGTCCAATTCTGGGAGCTACACTTAGAGAGGGTATAGAAAAGGTTTACAAGAATGATTCCAGGGATGAGAGATTTCAGTTATGTGGATAGACTGGAGAAGCTGGGGTTTGTTCTCCTTAGAGCAGAGAAGATTGAGAGGAGATTTGACCGAGGTGTTGAAAATCATGAGGCGTCTGGACAGAGTAGAGAGAGAGAAACTGTTTCCATTGGCAGAAGGGTCGAGAATCAGAGGACACGGATTTAAGGTGATTGGCAAAGGAACCAAAGATAATATCAGAAAAAACTTTTTTACGCAGCAAGTGGTTAGGATCTGGAATACACAGCCTGAAAGGGTGGTGGAGGCAGACTCAATCACTACTTTCAAGAGGGAGTTGGATAAGTATCTGAAAGAAAAACATTTACAGGGCTACGGGGAAAGGGCAGTGTGTGGAGTGGGGTGGGGGGATTAGCTGAGGTGCTCTAGCATAGAGCCGCCACAGCTCGACGGGCCGAATGGCCGCCTTTCATGCTATAACCATGCTATGATTCTATTACCCTGGTCTTTGCCATGCTTATGTCCTTCTCAATTGTTATTCTAAAATGTTTCATATTATGCTTATTATTTCCAAGATGTTCCCCTAATTTTACTTCTCTTATATGCTTTGTTTCAACCCCCATTATCAGATCCAGTAGCAAATCCTCCCTTGTTGGGATACTTATATACTGGGTTAGAAAGGGGTTCTGTGCACATTGTAGGAACTCCATTCCCTTATCCCCTTTACCTACCTCTTCTGACCAATTAATATCTGGATAGTTGAAATCTCCCATGATTATTTTATTTTTGTTACACATTTCCCTAATTTGTTTGCATATGTTTTTCTCCAACTCCCTTCCACTATTAGGTGGTCTGTAGACTATCCTTATGAGAGTGTCAGCTGTGGCTCAGTGGGTAGCACTCTCACCTCTGGGTCAGAAAGTTGTGGGTTCAAATCCCACTCCAGGGACTAGAGCACAAAAAATCTAGGCTTCAGTACAGTGCGCACTGTCGGAGGTGCCGTCTTTCAGATGAGACATTAAACCGTCTGCCCTCTCTGAAATGGACCTAAAGATCCCATGGCACTATTTCGAAGAAGAGCAGGGGAGTTCTCTCTGGTGTCCTGGTCAATATTTATCCCTCAATCAACATAACAAAAACAGATTATCTGCTCATTATCACATTGCTGTTTGTGGGAGCTTGCTGTGCGCAAATTGGCTGCCACATTTCCCACATTACAACAGTGACTAAACTTCTAAAGTACTTCATTGGCTGTAAAGCGCTTTGAGATGTCCGGTGGTCTTGAAGGGTGCTATATAAATGCAAGTCCTTCTTTAGTGTAATTGGTCCTTTTGTATCTCTTATCTCTATCCACATGCATTCTATTTCTGCCTTACTGATGGCTGTGTTACTTTTTTCTACTGCCATTATGTTATCTCTAATAAGTAGTTACTTGTGACCTTCCCTTTTCCCACTCTATCGTTTCTAAATATGTTATACCCTGCAATGTTTAATTCCCAGTCCTGATTTTTTGTAGCCATGCCTCAGTAATCCCGACTATATCCGGTTCCTCGCAATGTATTATTGCCTCCAATACCTCCTGTTCTATTACGGGCAATATGTGCATTGCTGTACAGACAGTTTAACTCATTTTTAATGGCGGTTTCTCTCTCATGTTTTTACACTCATGTTCGATAATTCTATTTATTCCCTGGCTATTTATGTCCTCCCTTAGTTTAGTCTGTCCCATGCTCTCCTTTCCTGTTTTGTTTAAATTTAGGCTGGTTTCATTTCTTGTAGAGCCCTCCCCCCTGTCTTTCTAGTTTAACGCCTTTGCCTCCTCCCTATTTACCCTTTCCGCCAGGACACTGATCCCATCCCGGTTCAGGTGGAGCCCGTCCCATCGGTACAGCGCTTTCCTGTCCCAGTACTGGTGCCAGTGTCCCATGAAAAGGAACCCCTCTTTCGCACACCAGCCTTATAGTTATGCGTAAACGCGCCTGATCTGCCTGTCTCTATGCAAATTTGCATGTGGCTTGGGCACTAATCCAGAGATTATTAATCTCGAGGTCCTGCTTTTAAATTTAGTTCCTAACTCCTGGTACTCGCTCAACAGGACCTCAGCAGAACCAGCATCATTAAAACAGATTATCTGATCATGATCTCTTCATTGTTTATGGGAGCTTGCTGTATGCAAATTCTCTGCCGTGTTTCCCTACATTATAACAGTGGAAAAAAAAAGAAAAAAAAAAATAACAGTGACTACACATCAAAAGTACTTCATTGGCTGTAAAGCAATTTGGGACACCCCGAGGTCATGAAACATTCTATATAAATGCAAGTCATCTTTTCTTTCACTTCCAAGACACACTGTGCCATCATACCACTCCAGAACCTACTTAGAAGTAGCACAGTTACAAAGTTAGATATAGTGATGGTCTCCAGCATCCACAGAAATAAATGAAAGCCCGAACTTAGGTGGGAATCTCATCTATTTTTAGCGGTGTTTGTAATGATAGGCTGTGCAACATGCAAGACAAGCCAGTTTTCATAAAACAATCTCATTTTGTTTCATGAAACAAAGTAATTTCTGAAATCTGCTTAAGAACTGGTAAAAGAAAGTTAAAATCTCAAGGGAACTAGTTTTTCTTTAATAAACGGACAGATAGAAAACAACAGACCATAAATCTCAATTACTCTTATTAGTATAAAGTATTTTTTTACAAAGTTTACACAGGACTCTTTTTGGAATGTTATGCCTTAAATTATCTGTATTTAATATTTCCAAAATAAAAAATCTGCACTGAATTTTGGAAATTCACAATATCTTTCCTTGGTACACATGTTTGTTTCAAATTCAGAAGGCTACAGCTGAATATAATATATTCCACTGTGGAGCAAAATGTACCCAGAACCAACAAATTTTAAAAAAGAGCAAGAAAACTGGCAGGCAAAATGTATCTTCAAAGAAAAAACCTACCGAGAAATGTTGGAAAGCTCAAAACACCCTTCGAAACACTTAGTCCTTTGGTTAACTGTCTTCCAAAGCAGCCTAGCAAGTCAATCGGTTGTGTCAAATCGTATACAAAATAGCAGTCCATCACCACCTTCTCAGGGTAACGAGAGATGGGCAATAAATTCTGGGCTTGACAGCGATGCCCACATCTCGAGAATTAATTTTAGGAGGCTGGACCAGTATTGGAAAACTTCCTTTGGCCTCCGATTGCTTTATCTGGCGAACAGTTTCTAATACAGTTGGTTTACATTAGCAGTTGAAGTGAATCTTTCTGCTGTGTTTACTATGTCAGTGATACTGACCAGAAGTTTTAGTTATACAGCAGGGTAAGGATCAAAACTTCATCACAGTTACTAATGTCTCTTTTTGCTCCTAATCAGAATCCTTATTTTCATCGCTGTTGCTCAGCACAGAGTTGAGTTTGTTCTGCAAAGCAGCAGCTATTTTCTTGGAAGTCTTTTTAAGCAGTGGGTTTTCTGGGTGATTCTGCTTCATGTGAAGGTAGAGATCCTCTTGGTTCATGGCTGTGAACCCACATTCTTCACAGACATAAAGCTTTGCCCTCCTCTCCTTGTAGCTGTACTTCTGTGTCACTCCGTGGATCTTCTTCAGGTGTGATTCCAAGGAACATCTCTGTGTAAAGGCTTTATGACAAAGGCTGCATTTATAGGGGCGGATTCCTGAACGAGAAATATAAATAGTACAATTTTTAATAATGTGCTGTTTTAGCTAATTGTCTTATGCTACAAGCCTGACCCATCTTCAGAAATATATGCTCTACCCTCCTGAAAGTATTAATCAAGCAGTACAAAAAGTACTGGCCCTCCTCTCCAGTATCTCAAGCAAGTGCTACTCTTCGTGTTTGAGTCTGCAAATGTGCAGCACGAGGCTGTTTGAGGAAGCTTCACAAAGAATCCTAGCCTCACTCAAATCCACAACAACAACTTGCATTTATATAGCACCTTTAACTTAGTAAAATGTCCCAAGGCACTTCGCAGAAGCGTTATCAAACAAAATTTGACACCGAGCCACATAAGGGAATAATTCTGGGTTGCTATTGTCTGCATTGAATGGTTCAGTAGCACACCTTGTGATGCTTTTATGAACTGAGTCATTCATATACATGTTGAAACATATTTTCATGAAGAACATATGTGAAGCATGAACCTGAGGAAAATATGAATAATAAAAAAGTAATGAGTGTGTACAACAGTAAAATATCCAATGAACTGTATAGTAAAATGCTCCATTCTTAAGATTCATTGACTATCTGAATATATTATATTCCACAACATGTTAAAAACATAATTTTGAGCATGAAAGGGAAGATCTTATAATCCAAAAGTGATTAAGCAATGATAAAAATGAGACAAAAATAATTTGGAGTGGTAAATGGTAATATCCCTCACCTATAGCTAGCTGACATTGACATAGTTGGCCAGCTGCAAAGATGCATTATGACACATTTTCTGTGACAATCTATAAACAAATGACAGCACTTCTATTCTCTTTAACTCTACATCTAGTTTTTTTTAAGTACGTCTAATTCTGTTTAACTCAAATCCACTTCTCCCATAAATGTAAATACCAGCTCTCTTAAAATGATGTTGTCTTGGATTTATAAAACAGAAAAAGTGAGAAATGCAACAAAAAACATAAAACAAGAACATCCTAGAATATTACACCTCAGAAATAGGCCATTTAGTCCATCGTATGTGTGTGGTGTTATCTCCACATGAGCAATATATATGAATGGTACAAATCAAATAGTCCTCACTGAGCCAAACTTGAAAAAAAAAATAATATTGCACAGTAAAACTCAGTTATGTAATGAAATGCAATGTTGTCATCATCATCATAGGCAGTCCCTCGAAATCGAGGAAGACTTGCTTGCACTCTAAAAGTGAGTTCTCAGGTGGCTGTACAGTCCAATACAGGTTTTACAGTCTCTGGCACAGGTGGGACAGACAGTGGTTGAAGGAAAGGGTGAGTAGAGAGCCTAGTTTGCCACATGCTCCTTCCGCTGTCTGCGCTTGTTTTCTGCATGCTCTCGGCGACGAGACTCGAGGTGCTCAGCGCCCTCCCGGATGCTCTTCCTCCATTTTCGAAGTCTTAAGCAGTGGGTTTTCTGGGTGATTCTGCTTCATGTGAAAGTAGAGATCCTCTTGGTTCATGGCTGTGAACCCACATTCTTCAAAGACATAAAACTTTGCCCTCCTCTCCTTGTAGCTGTACTTCTGTGTTGCTCCGTGGATCTTCTTAAGGTGTGATTCCAAGGAGCATCTCTGTGCAGAGGCTTTGTGACAAAGGCTTTGATCAAGGAGGCTTTGAGGATGTCCTTGAAACATTTCCTCTGCCCACCTGGGGCTCGCTTGCCGTGTAGGAGTTCTGAGTAGAGCGCTTGGTTAGGGAGTCTTGTGTCGGACATGCGGACGATGTGGCCTGCCCAACGGAGCTGGTCGAGTGTGGTCAGTGCTTCAATGCTGGGGATGTTGGCCTGAGCGAGAACACTGCCGTTGATGCGTCTATCCTCCCAGTGGATTTTTAAGATCTTGCAGAGGCAGCATTGGTGGTACTTCTCCAGCACTTTGAGGTGTTTACTATATATGGTCCACGTCTCTGAGCCATACAGGAGGGCGGGTATCACTACTGCCCTGTAGACCATAAGCTTGGTGCCAGATTTGAGGTCCTAATCTTCAAACACACTCTTTATCAGGCGACCGAATGCTGCACTGGCACACTGGAGGCAGTGTTGGACCTCATCGTCGATTGTCGGCTCCCGAGGTATGGAAAATGGTCCATGTTGTCCAGGGCTGGGCTGTGGATTTTGATGACTGGGAGGCAGTGCTGTGTGGCGGGGTCAGGTTGGTGGAGGACATTTGTTTTACGGATGTTTAGTGTAAAGCCCATTCTTTCGTACGCCTCGGTGAAGATGTTGACGATGGCTTGGAGTTCGGCCTCTGAGTGTGCGCAGACGCAAGTGTCGTCTGCGTACTGTAGCTCGACGACAGAGGATGGGACGACCTTGGATCTAGCCTGGAGGCGGCGATGGTTGAACAGGTTCCCATCGGTTCTATAGTTTAGTTCCACCCCAGCAGGGAGCTTGTTGAGTGTAAGATGGAGCATTGCAGCAAGATCGAGAAGAGCGTTGGTGCGATGACACAGCCCTGCTTGACCCCGGTCCGGATGTGGATTGGGTCTGTAGTGGATCCGTTGGTCAGGATCACAGCCTGCATGTCATTGTGGAGCAGGCGGAGGATGGTGACAAACTTTTGGGGGCAGCCGAAATGGAGGACGCCCCATAAACCCTCACGGTTAACAACACAAATAAAGGCCCAAAATCCTGTGATATAAAGAAGTCAGCCCACATGTAGTACATCATTGAATGAGATACTAGTTAATCTGAATGAAATATCAGTAGATCTGCATGGAGTTAAGAAACAGGTCAGAAACTGCAGGAATTACTTCATGGCCCTCAAAATGGTTGAACTAGGCAGTTATAAAATAAGATTCTAAAACAAGATTCAATTTTGGCTTCACATATGCATCACCTTCGAGTTCAATGTTTCTAACATACCAGGCATAATGTGTGACATACTGAATGCCTTCAGCTGCCTAGGCCCTAAGTTCTGGAATTCCCTCCCTAAACCTCTTTGCTTCTCTATCTCTCTATTCTCCTTTAAGTCGCTCCTTAAAACCTACTGTAATGTATTTGCTTCATGGGTTCTTTGCTTAAGAATTCATAGCAACACATTGCTATTAAGAACTCGTTGGTTTATTAACAAAAGTTTAACAATCACACTGCACATTACCTGTTCATCCACTAGGTTCACAACCGCATACTGCATCGTGGATGATCTAGACCCAATCTTCTGGGGTTTTATTGAGTCTTGTGAACATCACGTGACTGGCTAAGCCACTCACAATGCAACAGCTCTACAAACCTGTGAGCAAACATTACACCTACCTCTGTGACCAAGTCTGTCCTAATATCTCATTATATATGATGAAGGGTCATCGACCCGAAACGTTAACTCTCTTTCTCTCTCCACAGATGCTGCCTGGCCCACTGAGATTTCCAGCATTTTCTGTTTTTATTCCAGATTCCAGAATCCGCAGTATTTTACTTTTCTAATATCTCACTATGTGGCTCGTGTCATATTTTGTCCGATAATCGCTCCTGTGAAGTGCCTTGGGACATTTTGCTACCTTAAAGGCGCTATATAAATGCAAGTTGTTGCTGTGCTCATCCGTTTTTTTCCTCTATTCCATATTTTACCAGAGCTAGGCAGCAAAACCTGCTGACACGACTACGCGATAGAACACTTAGCACTGTCTTGGAAATTATAGGCCAGTGAGCTGTCATGAAAGACCTAGAGAAGTATGAAGTCATTGGAGCCAATCAGTACGGCTTCATGGACAAATGGCCATACATGGTAAACCTGTCAGGATTCTTTGAAGAGGTATTGGAGCTTGTGGACATAGCGAACTCCAGAGACATTGCTTATCTAGACTTCAGCAAGGCTTTTGATACAAAGCCACGTAGGAAGCTGGTCCACAAGTTAGAAAAGCACAGAACCGCCGGGCAGTTACTGAAATGAATGGACAACTGGCTGTATCGAAGGAGAACGAGTGTGGTAATGCATAGAGTTGTGTCCCGGTAGCAGGAAGTGGCCAGTCGGTGTGCCCGAGGGTCAGTACTGTGACCTGTGCTACTCACGTTGTCCAGCGATGATTTGGAAGTGAGGATAGAGACAAACGTTGGCACCAAGAATGGACAGGTGGGGTTGAAGGCAGTTAGCAGCAGGTTGGTAGATTGAGAGGTTGGGCTGAGAAACACCAAATGGAGCAAGTGCAAAGTGATGAGAAGGACCGTAAACATTCAAACCATAAACTAAATGGAGCCAGTCTACAAGATAATAAGAAAGAAAGACTTGTATTTATATTGTGCCTTTCAGCTCAGCCAATGAAGTACTTTTGAAGTATAGTCACTGTTGTAATGTAGGAAGCACAGCAGCCAATTTGTGCACAGCCAGCAATGAGATAATGAACAGGTAATCTCTTTTCAGTAACGTAGGTTGCGAGATAAATATTGGCCAAGGCACTGAGGAGAACTCCCCTGCTCTTCCTCGAAACAGTGTCATGGAATCCTTTACGTCCACCAGAAAGGGAAGACGGGGCGTCGGTTTAACGTCTTATCTAAAGGGCAGATACAGCACAGGAAAAGGATTTGAGGGTATTAATGAACAGATCATTGAAACCACAGGCACAGTGTGGCAGGAGTAAATGAGACAAATAGGATTTTGGGTTGTATAGTGCACAGAACGTAACAAAAATCACAGCATGTGATACTGAACATTGATCATCCCCACCTGGAGAAATATGGCCAGTTCCAATCGCCATATTGAAAGAACATTGTGCCAATGGGAAAGTTGGAACAAAGAGCTCTCCATCTCATGCTTGGCATCTAAGCTCCAAGGAGAGACTACAGAAACGGAGTTTGTTTGCACTGGAGAAGGGAAGACTGAGAGAGTAGCTTTTTGAGGTGCTTGAGATCCTAAAGAGCAATCGGCAAGTTGAACCCTGACAAGGGGGTGTGGGGTGAAGCTGAGAAGACGGAAGGTGAATGGGCTAATCAAGCAGAACTACTGTCTGCACAAGTAGGAAAATGATTGCAATGTTCTACCCAGGGAGACACTCAAGGCTAATAACTTCAGTACTTTGACCGGCGAGTTGGAGAGTCATTTGGTGAGAAAGTCAACTGAGGGATACAGGTCATGAACTGTGTATTTTGTTTTAGAACTCGATGACTAGCCCAGTGGACTGAGATAAGAACATAAGAAATAGGAGCAGTACTCTAGGTGTGGCCTCACCAATACCCTGTACAGTTGTAGCAGGACTTCCTTACTTTTACACTCCATCCCCCTTGCAATAAATGCCAACATTCCATTTGCCTTCCTGATTACTTGTTGTACCTGCATGCTAGCTTTTTGAGTTTCATGCACAAGGATCCCCAGATCCCTCTGTACTGAGATGGTCTTTACTGATCCTGGGCATTCCTATATTCCTACGACTGGTCAATGGAACTATGTCCATTATTTATCCCTCAACCAACAGTTATCTGTTCATTATCACATTGCTGTTTGTGGCACCTTGCTATGCGCATATTGGTTGCCACGTTTCCTACATAACAATATACCTCAAAAGTACTTAATTGGCTGTGAAGTGCTGTGAGATATTCTGAGGTCATGAAAAGTGCTATATAAATGCAAGTTCTTTCTTTCTTAACTTGAAGTTTCCTGGAACATTGCTGCTCTCATCCTCAATGGTAGAGGTTGCAGGACTGGAAATGTCTTTCAAAGTCAGCTTGGTGAATTGCGGCAGTGCAACCTGTAGACAGTATACACTGCAGCCACGGTGCACTGGTGGATATTACATTCAGTAGCAGGGGCACTGATCAAACAGACTGCATGAGTCTAGCTACAGCTGCACCCATCCTGGTGAGTGGTGAGTATTCCACCACACTCCTAACTTGGTTTCCACTGATTCTTTGAGCTTGTTGCAAACTTACTGGTGATTCACATCAGCCTGACCGGTATTTAATTCAGGCTAATGCAATCCATTCAGTCTAACTGATATATTATGAAGACTAACCAATATATCATGAAGATCAATTGGCTTGCGTTATAAGATTGCTAATTTTGTTACCGACCTTTTCTTTTGTATTGTGTATTATTGAATTTTGTTGCAAGAGTTTTCCTCGTGTTGTACAATTGCTACTTTTTGTTTGTATTTGTGTTTTTCATTTCCATGGCACTGTAAACTAGGGCCCAAATGGCTGCAAAACTCACTTGTTGTTGGTATAAGGAGCCATTTAGATAATATTGAACAGGATATTCTTTGCCTGGGCCAATGTGGCAGACTGGCTAGCTCAGCATACTGGATTGTCGGGTGAAACTATAATAACAAGTTAGAAAATTAACTCATGCATTTTTAAACACCTTTTAACCACAGTGCAAGAATACCTTAAGGCACAATATAACCAATTTAAAAATGTTTAATTCGATGGAACACTTGTTATCCAAGTAACAAAATACTCACCTGCTGCTGTAAAATATTCATCCATCATCATTGATAAAACACTCCATGCTTATCACCGATATACATCCCAAGAGTTTTTATTTTTCATTTTCCCTCACCAATTTTCTCCCTTCCTTTCCTGTAGGCGTTGACTCCTTATTGGAGCACAGTTACCATAGTACAAGCCAGGCTCGGGTATGACACTCCTTATGCCCATTATTCGTTTGTTAGCTTTGATAAGTGAGGTTGGCCAGTAGTGTGCATTACTGCCCAGTCCAATCCCGTCCGTATGCAATGTTCACGCGCATGCATTTCCAGCACGGGTTGCTGATTGGTTCAGAAGCTGGCCCAATTTTTCCCTTGCTGTGTGCAAATTGGCTGCCGCTTTTCCTACATTACAGCCGTTGTCAGCTGTGGCTTACTGGGTAGTGCCCTCACCTCTGTGTCAGAAGGTTGTGCATTCAAGTCCCACTCCAGAGACTTCAGCACAAAACTCTAGGCTGACACTCTGGTGCTGAGGAAGTGCTGCACTGTCAGAGGTGCCGTCTTTTGGATCACGCGTTAAAACGAGGCCCCATCTGCTCTCTCAGGTGGACATAAAAGATCCTATGGCACTATTTGAAGAAGAGCAGGGGAGTTATCCCCGGTGTCCTGGATGTAATGTATGCACATGTATGTATGCTCACAGGTTTCTAGAGTTGTTGAGTTGTGAGTGGCTTAGCTAGTCACGTGATGTTCAAAAGACTCACGTCTTGTTGGGTTCAGGAGATCCACGATGAGACAGGTGGTGGTGAGCTCGGTGGATGAACTGGTAATGTGTCGTGTGATTGTTAAACCTTTGCTAATAAACCAACTAGTTCTTAATAGCAATGTGTTGCTATGAATTCTTAAGCAAAGAACCCATGAAGCAAATGCATTACACTGGCAAATATTTATCCCTCAATCAACATTACTAAAACAGGTTATCACATTGCTGTTTGTGGGAGCTTGCTGTGAGCAAATTGGCTGCTGCATTTCCTACTCATCATCATCATAGGCAGTCCCTCGAAGCAAGGATGACTTGCTTCCACACCAAAAAGGGATGAGTTCACAGGTGTTTCAATGAAGGACCGAATACTCCAGATCCCGAACTACATACTGAAGGGTGGAAGATGCCTGTGCGTGGATTTTTTTAACGTGCACACCAGCCACCACACGGGCTTGACAGAGCTAGGTCTTGCTCCAGTGGCAAGGGTTACCCAAGATGACTGGAGACCTACAACAGTGACTGCACTTCAAAAAAATACTTCACTGGCTGTAAAGCGCTTTGGGATGTCTGGTGGTCATGAAAGGCGCTACAGAAATGCAAGTCTTTCTTTACAGCCAGTGAAGTACTTTTGAAGTGCAGTAAAGTGCTTTTGGGCAGCCTGAGGTGTTGAATGGCACTATATCAATGCATGTTCTCTCCTCGCTATTTGGCACCACGACTGATCATGTCTAGCTGCTATTTCAATCCTGTGGCAAGAATTCTAGCCCAGCCCGCCGCCATTAACCTGGCTTTGCCCCAGCAATCAAACCTGAGCACAAGCACTACAACTCCCATGCTGCTCCCTGTGACCACAGGGAGGCAGGACTTGCCGCGGGTGGCTGGGCTTTACGGCTGACGTACCGGTGTGCGTCCTGACGTGCCTCTTGAGGTCGAAGGTGTCGTTGAAGCCTTTTCCGCAGTACGTGCACAGGTGGCGCTTCACCTGGCTGTGGCACTTCAGGTGCCGGTTGAGCATGCGCTGGAGCCGGAAGCCCTTGCTGCACACCTGGCAGCGGAAGGTGGCCTCGCTGCACTCACCCGTTGTGATCTGATACAGAGCAACAAATCAGGCACACCGTTAGTCTCAGTATCTCAGCACCGTTACAAGGACCGCAAAATCCTCCCCACCATTTCCCCACAAGTTTCAAATGAATGCAAGAGTGTCTAACTAAAGAGCAGTACAACTAATCCAGTGGTGACCTTGGTAAAGTTCTTCCAGTACACAGGCGATGTCACACTATGCCCAACCAAACACTTCTAGATTTCAATACCTTTAGTAACAAGGGACTGACTGCACGCCGTGTTGCTGCAAGCTTTGTCCGGCATCAATTATTCTCTGCCTCCCCCCACCCCCCAAAAAAACTTTTATATTTCTACAAATACATTTGTCCTGTTGTCAGTATCTGAATTTTTTTTTCAATGTTGATGATGCATTTTAAAAGGATTAATTTATTGTATCATTCAAAAAAGTGTGTGTCCAATGACATTGCAAATTGTACAGGGCCTGTTGAGCTGGTATAATATAATACTGTAACATAACACCGTTTATAATTGAATATGAAAATATAATGTATAACAATATATATGGTATATGAAATTGTAATGTATGGTGTGGTACAAATGGTGCACATGTATAATGTGAAATAATGAGTATTACATTTAATTTAATATATAAACTGAAATAATGTGTATTACATTTAATATCTAATCTGAAATAATATAGTATATATTACATGTAATTTAATATATAATCTGAAACAATACAATGTGCATTATATTTATATTATTTCATATACATTAAATATGATACACATTATTTCAGATTATACATTATATTAATGTGTATTATATTTATTATATTAATGTATTATATTTGATTTAATGTATAATATGAAATAATATGCGTGTTGCATTTTAATATGATGTATAATATGAAATCATGTAACGTGTATTAAATGTAATATTATGTAATGTCTTGAAGATATTTCTGGCTTTTTCCTTGTCCTGGTCGCTGTTCCCTTTATTCTACACTTATGGTGGGTGATCTTAAACTGTGTGAGTCTCCAGCTCCATGTGTGGGGCTTGTCTCACATCTCACTGTCCCAGCCAGCCTGTCTGTGCCGGGGTCTCGTTCAGGGCACCAACCAAGGTTTCCCTCTCTCTGTCTCTGTGCTGATCCGGCCCAGTGCAGTGTAATGATTAACCGGAGTCTGGGGTGGCGGCTCACCTTGATTTTCGTTCGCAAGACGCTGCGGTTTTTGAATTCCGATCCCAGAACTGGCTCCTCTGCATTCTGCGGGTCCGGTTCGGTCTTGTAAGAGAGGCGGCGCTCGTCTGAATCGTTGAGCAGTCTGTCCAAACCAGTTGTTCCGGGGGCCGGATCCTCAGTCTGCGCTTCTTCTTGGTAACTCAGGAGGCAGCTGAGATTGACTGGAAATAGAAAATGACAGTGGCCTGTTACACAGCAAGGTCCGCTGGTGTCTTAGAGCAGATACACGATGGCTTGTATTCCCCCTCCCGGCCGGTTTGAGGTTTGGCTGGTGTCTGCCTTTGCAGCTCTCATCAGTGTCTGACTGCAAGGAATGCAGCGCGATCCCCGCAATCGGCGGTGGGGAGGGAGCGGATTCCCGGGATCCGTTATGTTTACACTGGGAAGATGCAGCTGGAGGGAGAAGGTGGGGAGGGGTATAGCTCTGCCTCAGCGCTGCCCACAACAGGTTGCTGACTGATGGAATCAAAGAGCAGAGTACACACTGTAATGTAAACACTGCCTGCCCTATTACGGGATTCCTGGATCCGGGAGCATTTTTTTTAAAAATACGCGACCTTTAAAAAACGACGTTCTCCCCTCCGGAGAGAGAGAGGAAACCCCTGCCCAAAGACTACGTTTAGAGCGGACGGATCGTTGGCTGATCCGTAATGTTGGCTCAGGGTGACACAGGGTGGCATTGCAGTGTTGGACCTTGCATTCAAGCCCCGAGTCCTCGAGGGAGAGAGAGAGGAACTGCAAAGGTGACTCCAAACCCACCCCCTCATTCCATATTGGAGGGGCTTTTTGTTTGGTCCTGGTTCCAGTTTCTTGCCTTCCTTTGCCCTCCCCCACTCCCTCTCTCCATCTCTGTCCGACTCCTTCCTCCCACTGTCTCGCTTCCTCCCCCTCTCGCTCCCTCCTTCTCTCTTCCTCCCACTCTTTTCCCTCGCTCCCTCCTCTTTCCACCCCCTCATTTTCTCCTCCCACTCTCGCTTCCTCCCACCGTCTCTCCCTCCCACACTCTCTCCCTCCCTCCCACTCTCCTCTCTCCCTCCCTCTTTCACCTCCACTCTTTCTCTCTATCTCTCCCTCCCTTTTCCCTACCTCTCTCCCCTCCCCTCGCTCCCTCCCTCTCTCCCTTTTCCCTCTCTCCCTCCCTTTTCCCTCTCTCTCTCCCTCCCTCCCTTTTTCCCTACCTCTCGCCTCCCCTCTCTCTCCCTCCCTTTCCCCTCCCCCCCTCTATCTCCCTCCTTTTTTCTCTTCCCCCTCTCCTCTCTCCCTCCCTCTGAGATCGCCAAGCGCTTTACCTACTGAGCCGCGGCCAAACCCGTTGGTTTGCAGACTCTGGCTGTTTGCTCTCACCTGGTATGTAGGTGTCGGCTCGCTCCTCGTCCGGCAGCTCATTCCAGTCGCGGACTTCCAGGTACGGTTCCTTCCTCTTCACCAGGAAGGCTCTGGGCATGGTGGAGGCGCTGGGCGGTGATGAAGGTGCCGGATTCCCTCCTGATTCCACCTGACCCCTGTTGTTTCATGCAAACCGGATCCTTCCTCAGCCAGGTCCCAAGGTCCAGGTGTTGGGGGAGAGGCGGCTGTTGCTAAGACCTTCTCAGTCCCTCAAACGAGTTGTTGGGGGTTTTGTTGTTAGTAGGGGTGGGTGAGGGAAGAAAGGGTGTTTAGTGAAGACCCACTCTCACCTGGCGAGCTACCTTTGCGGTAACAGGAAAAGTTTGCTCCAGTAATTGAAAATACAACAGGAAATTTGGGAGGGCGCATGCGTGCTGAGAAAATAACGGTGTCAACAAGCCCTGTACCTGTCCGACCGGTTGGAGCAGCTCTGCCTTGCTTCCCTGCCCCTCTCACACACCAATGTTTGCGAAACGTCCAATTCTGCAAAGATCATTGTTGCTTTCACATATTATATAGATGACAATATGCTTCTCCGGACACAGAATCGGGCAGGAATTCTCATAAACCGACTGCACAATGCTTAACATTAATCATTAAACTCACCCCCCCCCCTCCCCTCCTTTTTCCAAAGTTCTCTCACTCTCTTTCTCTCTGTCCACGACTTTCCCATAAAGTGCTCTGCAATTATTTCAAATCCAGGCGAGCTCGCTAACCGACTTGCGGTAACACTGGGGATTTTCAAGAGCTGGGTTGCACTGGAGTTGAGTGCTGGTTAGAGATGCATACCTGGATATAAAACAAATGCCTCGGAGGGGTTTGCAGCCTTCCTGTGAAGATGAAATCTGAGATCATATCACCTCTTGTAATAGGGCTGGCCCATCTATGAGGCAGCAAAACGGTCCATTACACACGATATTAGAAGTTTGTAAAGCCCTCCCCAGCTTAAACCCGCGATACACCTCCCAAAAAACGAATTCTAAAACATAGGATCGCGTGTAAAGTTTTCTTTCAAGAGTGGGCATTTGTGTCTGAATAAAATACACGCGTTTAATGCAGCTCATTTTACACGACGCTGGGGTGTTGGGTAAATGTCGGTTAGACAGGATGAGTCGACGCTCGTGTATTTATTTCAGACTATCTCTGAAACAGAGCTCTCCTTCCTCTGGAGCTAAGCACATGGCTTGTTCGTGCATTGTGCGAGTTCCAGACCTGTAGGCGCAGAAGGCGTGTTTCCCCTTGTAATTAACTCAGGTGCATTCATTGTTTTCTAAACGCTGGGTAGTTTGTATCTGTGTGCTTTTGACCCCTGCCCTACATTTCCGAAAATCGAACTGTTTCTTTGTTGAATCGGTGCAGTAAAATTTGCACCAACATTTTTGATTGATAGGTGTTTCGACATACTAATGGCAAAATATATATAGCCCCCACACACCGCCAGCACCTAGTAACGGGTTCCAAAATTCCCACTTGCATACCTCCTTTTTCAACACGCCATTGCACATGAATTGTCTTTTAATCTAACTGACAACCAATAACTGTCTCGCGTCACTGCTGTTCATCTGTTTCGGGGTGAAAGGTAGCTGGGGACCTGGGCTTTTGTTCTTATAGCTCACCTAAGGTAGACTTTTGCAAGTGTTGAACGAATACACAGACAATAATACAATGCAATGCATAAACCGTTAGTGCAACATTGCATTTGGTTCAACACACAAATAAAATAATCTTCCCGCGCGCAGGAAAGCGTCTTCCCAGAGAAGTTTTATTGGAACTCGTGATTTAAAAAAGTGAATGGAAAAGAAGCCCATTTTATTGGGTCGAGTATAAAGCAGTATCGGTGTGCTGAATTCCCTCTCGCGTTGTAAAACAAAGCGTCTATTTGGTGCACTTCCAAAGTAAGTTTTTTTTGACAAAGTGCACGATTGGAGTTGTGAATTGGCATGGCAAAATAAGGACAGCCTTGGAATGTGCTATACAGATAAGTGGTAAACGGGGTTACAACCTGATGTTTCGAAACTGTATTGGAATTGCTGAAGAATGCTCGACCCGATGGCGATATTGAGTGATAAATCTAGCGAGGCGATGGTTAGCAAACTGCCATAAGAAATCATTTGCATTTATATCGCGTTTCAGGACGTCTCGAAGCGCTTTTACAACCCAAGAAATATGTTTGACGTGTAGTCACTTGTGGTGTTCAGCAAGGTCCCACAAGCAGCAATGTGATAATGAACAGATAATCTGTTTTTTTTGTGTATGATGGTGGTTGAGCACTAACTGTTGACCAGGACACTGGGGAGAACTCCCCCATCAACTTCCAATAATGCAATGGGATCTTTTACATCCACCTGAGAGGTTGGTGCAGCCGCCACAAAGGCACGGTGGGGAAGAGCCACAGTTTAAGGCCCTTCCGCCACGGTAAACCTAGGGGATGGAATCAGACCCCCCTCGGGCTGTATTTGTTAATCTGCTTGTATACATAGAGCACCATGTACTGAAAAACACCTGTGTTGTGCCATGTATAATGAAAGTCTCTGCACCGTTTAGTAACTTGTAAAGAAATGTAAATGTATTCTCATCCGTTCCATGTACTGCTTTCATCTGCATAGTGCTACATGTAACGTGATTCGTGATCGGTATTGAAATGTATCCTGGAATCTAATGTAAACCTGTTCTCATCTGCTCCATGTAATACCCTTATTTGCACAGTACTACATGTAATGTGATTTACGGATTGTACTAAACTGTACCCTGAAATGAAATGCACGCGAGTGCATTGTTAGTGCATTGTATGGAACTGCTGTCAGCATCCAAACGAATTGTATGGAATTGCTGACCGCAAGATACTGAGCTATTTTCCAATATATTATGAAAATTTTATATGAACAAAGTATATTTTTGGGGAAAAAAACATCCACCTGAGAGCACAGAGGGGGCCTCGGTTTATTGTCTCACCTGGAGCATTGGCCTTGATTATGTGACAGTCTCTGGAGTGGGACTTGAACCCAAAACTTTGGCTCAGAGTCCTGAGTGTTATCAACTGAGCCACTGCTGTACAACTGATGTGTGCATGATACTCTAATGTACCATTTTATTCCCACTAAGTGATTTCTCCATCCCCTAGCCACTAATTCCATCCCTCTCCCCAACTTTTGTCTTAGGCTGAACCAGACTGTTCGCAACCTTGATGTCATATTAGACCCTGAAATGAGCTTTTGACCATATATCCACAGCATAACTAAGACCGCCTTTTTCCACCTCCATAACATCGCTTGTCTCCGCCTCTACCTCAACTCATCTGCTGCTGAAGCCCTCATCCATGCCTTTGTTACCTCCAGACTTGACTATTCTAACGCACTCGTGGCTGGCATCCCACATTCTACCCTACGTAAACTGAAGGTGATCCAAAACTCGGCTGCCCGTGTCCTAATCGCACCAAGTCTCGCTCACCCATCACCCCTGTGCTCGCTGACCTACATTAGCTTTGTTACACTCATAATAAATGGTGAGACTGAGTACTGTGTGTAATGAGCAAGTGCGACCGTAGCTCCTTTATTAAGGTTCCAGAGTGCAGGTACCTCGTGGGTGGTCTGCTTATATACTGTGCTCCCAAAGGATGCTGGGATCCCTTGGGACTCCAACAGGTGGGCCCTCTGGTGGCCAGGTGTAATGCAAGTTACAAAGGGTTAAATACATAACAGGCTTCCGGTTAAGCAACGCCTTGATTTCAAAATTCTCATCCTTATTTTCAAATCCCTCCATGGTCTCGCCCCTCCCTAGCTCTGTTATCTCCACCATGCTCTCGGTGACAAGACTCGAGGTGCTCAGCGATCTTCCGGATGCCCTTCCTTCACTTAGGGCGGTCATGGGCCAGGGATTCCCAGGTGTCGGTGGGGATGTTGTACTTTACCAAGGAGGCTTTGAGGGTGTCCTTGAAATGTTTCCTCTGCCCACCTTGGACTCGCTTGCCGTGTAGGAGTTCCAAGTAGAGCGCTTGCTTTGGGAGTCCGTGTCGGGCATGCGGATAATGTGGCCTGCCCAACGGAGCTGGTTGAATGTGGTCAGTGGTCGCCGAGAGCATGCAGAAATCAAGCGCAGACAGCGGAAGGAGTGTACAGCAAACCAGACTCCCCACCCACCCTTTCCTTCAACCACTGCCTGTCCCACCTGTGACAGAGACTGTAATCCCCGTATTGGACTGTAGAGTTCCCTGAGAACTCACTTTTAGAGTGGAAGCAAGTCTTCCTCGATTTTGAGGGACTGCCTATGATGATGATGATACCTCCACCAGACCCACAACCCCCCCATCCTCCCCCGAGATGTCTGCGCCCCTCTTGAGCATCCCTGATTATAATCGCTCAACCATCGGTGGTCGTGCCTTCTGTTGTCTAGGCTCCAAGCTCTGGAACACCCTGCCTAAACCTCTCCACCTCTCTACCTCTTTCCTCCTTCAAGACGCTTCTTAAAACATACCTCTTTGACCTAGCTTTTGGTCACCTGCGCTAAATTCTACTTATGCGGCTCAGTGTCAATTTTTTAAAACTCATACGCCTATGAAGCTCCTTGGGATCTTTCACTACGTTAAAGGCGTTATAAGTTGTTGTTCTAGTACCCATAAACAATCTCTTATGACTCCACATTAATTGGCCATCTTAAAGGTTGCCAAAATGGTTTTGTAGTTTGCTCTGCACTATTTCGTTAGTGCTCAAGCATCTGTGCATGTATGTATGAAGTGTCAAATGGTGTCCTTGCCTAATTCAATGTGTTACTGCAGATTTTGTTCCCCAATACTAGTCATCTTTAAATTCCAGAAGTGTGTCCAAAGGTTCCTGCAAACCGTGATTATACTGGATGGTTGGATTAATAGATTCAGCAGCACCTCCCAAACCCATAATCTCCAACACCTAGATGGACAAAAGCAGCAGGTGCATGAGGACACCAGCACCTCCAACTTCCCCTCCAAGTCACACATCATCTCGACATATATCGGCCGATCCTTCATTGTCGCTAGCTCAAAATCCTGGAACTCCCTCCCTAACACCACTGTGGGAGCACATTCAGCACACGGACTGCAGCGGTTCAAGAAGAAAGCTCACCCCACCTTCTCAAGGGCAACTAGGCATGGGCAATAAATGCTGGCCTTGCCAGTGAAGTCCCAAATCCGAGAATGAATAAAATGATTGATTGGAAATCAATTCTTTATCAGTTCTGTGGCTATTTTAGTTGAAGGTATAGTATTACATAGTATTTACACGATGGAAACAGGCCATTCGGCCCAACAGATCTGTGCTGGTGTTTATTTTCCACACGAGCCTCCTCCCACCCTACTTCATCTAACGCCATCAACATATCCTTCTATTCCTTTCTCCTTCGTGTATTTATCTGGCATCCCCTTAAATGCATCTACGCCATTTACCTCAACTACTCTTTGTGGTAGTGAGTTCCACATTACATAAGAAATAGGAGCAGGAGTAGGCAATTTGGCCCCTCGAATCTGCCCTGCCATTCAATAAGATCATGGCCGATCTGGTCTTGGCCTCAACTCCACTTTCCTGCCCGCTCCCCATAACCCTTGACATTCATGTTGTTCAAAAATCTACCTATCTCCACCTTATATAAATTCAATAACCGAGCCGCCACAGCTCTCTGTGGTAGAGAATGCTAAAGATTCA
The DNA here is from genome assembly GCF_044704955.1 of Pristiophorus japonicus. Lineage (NCBI taxonomy): Eukaryota > Metazoa > Chordata > Chondrichthyes > Pristiophoridae > Pristiophorus > Pristiophorus japonicus. Next base: position 170,122,040 of record NC_091985.1, read on the forward strand.
CGACCCTCTAAGAGAAGAAATTCCTCATCTCCGTTTTAAATGGGCAGCCCCTTATTCTGAAACTATGCCCCCTAGTTTGAGATTCCCCCACGAGGGGAAATATCCTCTCTGCATCTACCCTGTCAAGATCCCTCAGAATCTTATACGTTTCAATAAGATCACCTCTCATTCTTTTAAACACCAATGAGTATAGGCCCAATTTGCTCAACCTTTCTTCATAGATAACCCCTTCATCTCCGGAATTAACCTAGTGAACCTTCTCTGAACTGCCTCCAATGCAAGTATATAAGAAGACCAAAATTGTTTGAAGTTCTCCAGGTGTGGTCTCACCAACAGTTGTAGCAGGACTTCCCTGCTTTTATGCTCCATCCCCCTTGCAATAAAGACCAACATTCCATTTGCCTTCCTAATTACTTGCTGTACCTGCATGCTAACATTTTGTGTTTCATGTACAAGGACCCCCAGATCCCTCTGTACCTCAGCATTTTGTAATCTCTCCCCATTTAAATAATAATTTGCTTTTTTATTTTTTCTACCAAAGTGGATAACCTTACATTTTCCCACATTATACTCCATCTGCCAGATTTTTGCCCACTCACTTAGCCTGTCTATATCCTTTTGCAGATTCTTTGCATCCTCCTCACAATTTGCTTTCCCACCTATCTTTGTATCATCAGCAAATTTGGCTACATTACACCCGGTCCCTTCATCCAAATCATTAATATAGACATTCTCTGGATAAAGAGGTTTCTCCTGAATTTCATATTAAATGTATAAGTAACTATTTTATATTTATGGTCCCAAGTTCTGGTCTCGCCTGCAAGTGGAAACATCTTGCTTACGTCTATCCTATCAAACCCTTTCATAATCTTAAAGATCTCAATTAGATCATCCCTCCATCTTTTTTCTAGAGACTAGTAGTGTGACTAAGAAATACCAGAGCTACTGAATAGTAAGACACTAGCAAAATGGACCAATAGTCAGAATGCAGCCCTGTTAGTTGGACCTCAATATTAGCAAGTATTTCTAATCAGTGTTAGTGTACAGCAAGTTCCAGCTAAAATCAAATATGTTGGGATTTCATTTGTGCCTCAGAAATGATTGTTCTGAACATATAAAATTGTGAAAGAATTTGGTAATCTAATGCTGCCCAGATAGTATTGTAGGCAATTAATTAGAAGATTCTTTCAGATAGGGACGTAGGAATATAAACTAATAAATGGTTGGGAAGAGGGCTCATTCAGAAACAATAGTAAAAATGATACTTCAAAGAATTTTAAAAGTATAAAAGCAGAGTTCAGGTCACAAACAGTGATACAGATTCTCCAGCAGGGAATATTAAAATAACCAAAGTAGTTACAGCAGGAGCGACAAATAAGAAACGTGTTAAGTTAAACGGTGTGAGAATGGCAACAACTGGGCAGAAGGACAGGTTAGAATCTTTTCCTCAAATAAGAGTTTTATACTAATTCATGGGATATAAGAGACTCAAATACAGCTTAGAGGGTGTGACATGGCGGCCATTACTGAGACATGGCTGCAAGCTGGTCATGGGTGGGAGTTAAATAGTCCAGGTTACAAGGTATTTAGAAAGGATGGGGAAACTGGAAGAGGGGAAGGGGTAGCCTTGATTAAAGGTACAATTACAACATTAGTAAGAGAGGATGGCTTACTTTTGCTCCTATTTCTTATGTTCTTATGGGAATCAAGGGATGTGGAGATCGAGTGGGAAAGTGGAATTGAGGTCGATGATCAGCCATGGTCTTATTGAATGGCGGAGCAGGCTTGAGGGGCCGAATGCCCTACTCCTGCTCCTATTATGTTCCTAGGATATAGGTAAGGGAAAGCAATCCGCTGATACTCTATGGTTAGAACTGAGGAAAATGAGAGGATTTAAAACTGTGATGGGAGTTGTCCTAAGAGCAGCAAACAAGTGGCAGAATGTATTACTTCAGAGATTGGAGAGGCTTGGAGCAAAAGCAGAGTTGCTTTAATGGGAGTGTTTAATTTTCATGCCGATTGGGAAGAGCAGAGTAGCTCAAGTCAGAAAGGGAGTGAATTTCTTGAGTGCATTCAAAATGGTTTTCTGGAACAATATTTTCCAGAACCAACACAAGGACAGGCCATATTAGATTTAATAATGTGTAATGGGCCAAACTTAGTTAATATTCTAATATGATCGCTGTTAGATAAATGTTCCTTTATTGTTAGAATATTGTTGGGTTTGAAAAAGAGCAACGTAACACAGTTACCAAGATTCTAGATCTGGGTGAGGCTAACTTTAACGGGATGAGACAGAGACTGACGACAGCAAACTGGTGAAAACTGTTTATTGGGTAAAACTACAGATGAACAGTGGGATGTGTAAGGTGTACAGGACCAGTATATACAACTAAGGGACAAGAGCTCTACTTACCAAATTAAACAGCCATGGTCGACAAAAGAGCTGAGAGATAACACAAAACGAAAGGAAAGAGCAAAGTGCAAAGAATAGTGCAAATCCAGAGAGCTGGGAGAGATATAAAGAACAGCAAAGGAAGACAAAAAAGATAGTAAGAGCAGCAAAAAGGAAAAGAAAAAGAAACTTACAAGGGATATAAATGTTTTTACAATGAGATCAGAAGAAAAAGGGCAGTGAAGGGTAATGTGGATCCTTTAAAAAACAGCTGTGGGTAATATTGCAAATGAAAATAAGGAAATGGCAGACTTATTGAATAATTACTTGGTGTCAGTCTTCACAGTAGTGGAAGCGAATAATATACCTGACATTCCAGGGAAATTAATCATGAATCCAAGATTGGAACTCACTAAAATTAATGTAAGCAAGAAAATATCAGAAAATGTAATGGCACTAAATACTGACAAATCCTCAGGACCTGATGGTTTCCAACCCAGGGTTTTAAAGGAATAGGGTGAGGAAATTGCAGATGCTTTAGCCATAATCCAAAGCTCTCTTGATTCAGGAATTGTCCCATTAGATTGGAAAATTGCAAATGTAACTCCATTAGTTAACAAAAGTTAGAGTGAGAAATCAAGATATTATAGACCTGTTAGTCTAACATTTAGTGTGGGGTAGTTGGAATACCCTGTGCTAGTTTGGCCTCCACACAATAGGAGGGATGTTGAGGCAATAGAGAGGGTACATTGGCACCCCATCCACCAACTTCAACATTCACTCCCTCCACCACCGGTGCACCGTGGCTGCAAAGTGTACCATCTACAAAATGCACTGCAGCAACTCGCCAAGGCTTCTTCGGCAGCACCTCCTAAACCCACAACCTCTACCACCTAGAAAGACAAGGGCAGCAGTTGCATGGCAGCACCATTACCTCCACATTCCCCTCCAAGTTACACACCATCCTGACTTGGAAATATATCACTGTTCCTTCATCGTCGCTGGGTCAAAATCTTAGAACTCCCTCCCTAAAGGCACTGTGGGAGTACCTTCATCACATGGACTGCAGCGGTTCAAGAAGGCAGCTCACCACCATCTTCTCAAGGGGCAATTAGGGATGGGCAATAAATGCCGGCCTTGCCAGCGATGCCCACATCCCGGAACGAATTTTAAAAATTTATAACCTATAATTAGGGACAGAGTGACTGAGCACTTTTGAGAGAGCCAACTTGGATTTGTATTTTTATGGCCTCTATCATTCAATTCTACACTGGGCAAAGAATTCACCAACTGAGTCGTCGGAGGAGCTAAAATAGAATGTTTTGTTCACTATTAGGACCTTAGTAAGGCCACAGCTGTGCAGGTTTGGCCTCCACACAATAGGAGGGATGTTGAGACAATAGAAAGGGCACAGCATTGGTTCACTGGGGTGCTCCCTTGTATGGAGGTGATTTGATAGGGTAATTTAAAATAATGAAGGGATGAGACAGAGTAGATAGAAGCAGACATGTTTCCAGTAATTGAGAGGTCGAGAACAAGTGGGTGTTACGTTTGGAATAACTCCACAAGACAATATATCTTAAGCTCAAGCTATTGTGACCTTGGTCTCTTTATTGTAACTCCAGAGTGAGGAAGCAGCATTGTAGACTGCCTTTTATACCTGCTTGCCCAGGTTGTGCAGGTGACCATGGGTCTCCCACAGGTGCACCCCCTTGTGGCAAGTCTTACAAATTGGTAATGTTTACATACATAACATCATCCCCCCCAAAGTCTTAGATACAAGTTATTTACAAGTTGAGGTGATCCGGGGCTCTGTGTTCCCGGGTTGATCACCTGAGTTGAAGTCCTGGCGGTCGGATCATTGCTGCACTGCGGTGTGGCTGGTCTGATCGGACTGTCAGGCATGGTGGGTTCATCCTCGTGGTTGACCGCGAGGTCGATTGCTGGGTGGGTGTGTGTGGGTGGATGATTGATGGTAATGTCCTCTCCAAACTGCTCTTGATTGTCAGTGAACTACAGTTTGGTCTGATCCAAGTGCTTTCTGCACATTTGTCCATTCAAAAGTTTGCCAACAAGCACTCTATTCCCTTCCTTGGCTAACACAGTGCCAGCAGCCCATTTGGGACCATGACCACAATTGACCTCACAGAGTCATTAACCTCAATGTCACGTGATACAGCCGCGCGATCATGGTACATGTTATGCCGGTGATGCCGGGTTTCTACATGATCATTGAGATCTGGGTGGACTAAGGAGAGCCCGGTGCTCTCTTCATTAGCAATTCTGCAGGGGGAACCCCGGTAAGCGAGTGGGGTCACGTGCGGTAGCTGAGTAGAACCCATGATAGCCGGGTTTGCAGGGAACCATCCGTCATGCGTTTCAAGCTCTGCTTGATGGTTTGGACTGCCAGTTCTGCTTGACCATTGGATGCGGGCTTAAACGGTGCAGATCTGACATGCTTGATGCCATTGCGGATCATGAACTCGTTGAATTCTGAGCTGGTGAAGCATGGTCCATTGTCACTAACAAGGACGTTGGGCAAACCATGGGTGGCGAACATGGCCCGGAGGCTTTCAATGGTGACAGTGAATGTACATGACGACATTATTATACATTCAATCCATTTAGAGTAAGCGTCCACTGCTACTAGGAACATCTTTCCTAGAAAGGGACCAGCGAAATCTACATGGACCCTTGACCACAGTTTGGAGGGTCATGACCACAGACTCAGTGGGGCCTCCCTTGGTGCGTTGCTCAACTGTGAGCAAGTGTTACATTGGTGTATGCATGACTCCAATTCCGAGTCAATACCGGGCCACCAAACATGCAACCTGGCGATGGCCTTCATCATGACTATGCCTGGGTCGGTACTGTGAAGGTCGCGTATAAACATTTCCCTGCCTTTTTTTGGCAAAATTACACGATTCCCCCGTAGGAGGCAGTCCAAATGGATGGACATTTTGTTCTTGCCTCAGTGGAACGGCTTAATTTCGTCTTGCATTTCCTCTGGGATCGCTGACCAGCTCCCATTAAGGACGCAGCTTTTTACTAGTGATAGCACCGGGTCCTGGCTAGTCCAGGTCCTGATCTGGCGAGCCGTGATGGGTGACCCCTCACTCTCAAAAGCATCCATTACAAGGAGCAAGTCTGTGGGTTGCACCATTTCCACCCCGGTGGTGGGAAATGGTAGCCGACTGAGGGCACAGTTCTCAGTGCCTGGTCTGTGGCAGATTACATAGTCATACGCAGATAACGTTAGTGCCCATCTTTGGATGCGGGATGAAGCATTGGTGTTAATATCTTTGCTTTCTGAGAACAATGAAATGAGCGGCTTGTGGTCGGTTTCGAGCTCGAACCGGAGCCCAAATAGGTATTGGTGCATTTTCTTAACCCCGTACACGCATGCTAATGCTTCTTTCTCAACCATACTGTAAGCTCTTTCAGCCTTAGATAAGCTTCTGGATGCATATGCAACCGGTTGCAGTTTGCCTGACCCATTGGCTTGCTATAACACACAACTGGCCCAGTATGAAGATACATCACAAGCTAGTACTAAACGTTTACACGGGTTATACAATACAAGTAACATGTTAGAACATAGCAGGTTTCTGGCCTTGTTAAAGGCTGTCTCTTGAGATTTACCCCCAAACCAGTTGTCACCCTTGCATAGCAATAAATGCAATGGTGCTCAACCCTGGTAGAAAGTTACCAAAATAGTAGAGGAGTCCCAGGAACGAACGCAGCTCCGTTACATTCTGTGGTCTGGGTGCATTCTTGAATGGCCTCCGTCTTGGAGTCCATGGGTCTGATGCCGTCCGCCGCAATCTTTCTCCCCAGAAATTCTGCCTCTGGCACCAGGAAAACACACTTGGAGCATTTCAGCATGAGTCCCACTCTGTCCAGTCGCTTGAGAACCTCTTCCAGGTTGTGTAAGTGTTTGGTGGTGTTGCAGCCAGTGATCAAGATGTCATCTTGGAACACCATGGTGTGTGGAACCGATTTCAGCAGACTCTCCATGTTTCTCTGGAAGATGGCCGCAGCCAAGCGAATCCCAAAGGGGCACCTGTGATATATGAACAGTCCTCTGTGCGTGTTGATGCACGTCAATTTTTCCGACGGTTCAGCCAGCTCCTGTGTCATGTAAGCAGAGGTTAGATCCAGCTTGGTAATGACTTCCCCCCTGCTAGTGTTGCAAACAGGTCATCCGCTTTGGGTAGTGGGTACTGGTCCTGTAACGACACTCGGTTGATCGCGACCTTGTAGTGCCCGCAGATTCTGACCGTTCCATCGCTTATCAACACCGGAACAATTGGACTGGCCCACTCGTTGAACTCGATTGGCGATATGATCCTCTCTCGTTGAAGTCTATCCAGCTCGATCTTGACTTTCTCTCACATCATGTATGGAATCGCTCGGGCCTTGTGATGAATGGGTCATGCATCAGGGACTAGATGGATCTGCACTTTGGCACTTGTGAAGTTGCCGATTCCTGGCTCGAATAACGACGGGAATTGTTTTTAGCACTTGGGCGCACGAGGTGTCATCCTTTGAAGACAGCGCTTGTCGTCCCAGTTCCATCGGATCTTTCCTAACCAGCTTCTGCCGAACAGTGTTGGCCCATCGCCTGGTACAATCCATAGTGGTAAATCATGCACAGCTCCATCGTACAATATCTTCACTGCCGCACTACCAATGACTGGTATGAGCTCTTTGGTGTAAGTGCGCAGCTTGGTGTGGATCGGGCTTAGTTTTGGTCTTTGTGCCTTGTTGCCCCACAGTTTCTCAAAAGCCTTCTGGCTCATAATTAACTGACTCGCCCCGTGTCCAATTCCATGGAAACTGGAATGCCGTTTAATTTGACTTTAACATTATGGTGGTGAAGGTGTGTACCCCATACACTGCCTCTTCAGCCTCGGGTTGAGTTGCCTCTCTTACTCGTTCAGCGTGATCCGCGCTGGATTGGTCATCTTCTGCCGACTCTGCCATGTGGTGAGTCGCAGCATGTCTGCACAGTCGCTGGAGGTGCCCCATTGTTCCACAGCCCTTGTACACGGAGTGCTTGAATCGACATTGATGGGCTCTATGATTACCCCCTCAGCGCTAACATGGTGCTAATTAATTCGCATTCACGCCCCACGATGGGCTCTGAGTCATCCTAGGTCTGGCCTCTGCGGGTGTGTAGGCCCTGCCATGTACAGTTCTGCCTGCTAATGGCGTTATTTTATGCACAGTACTTGCCGGTGAGCTTTGATGCTGAGAAGATATCAGTTTAGTATTATCGTTCGTGGACATAAAAGCCTGGGTTATCGTGATGACCTTGCTCAGATCTAGGGATTTGGCAGACAGCAGTTTGCGAAGAATGACCTCGTGGCCGATTCCAAGCACGAAAAAGTCCCGCAACACTTCCCCCAAAAATCCAGCAAATACGCACGGTCCTGCAAGGCGTCTTAGATGGGCGACATAGCTCGCCACGTCCTGGCCCTCGGAGCAGTGGTGCGTATAAAAGCAATTCCTGGCCATCAAGATGCTCTCCTTCGGCTTGACATGTTCCCGAACCAGACAGCTCTTCATATGTCTTCTCCGTTGGTTTCATCGGTGCTAGCAGATTTTTGATGAGGCCGTATATCGGGGACCCGCAAATGGTGAGGAGAATCCCTCTGCGCTTGACCGCAGTTTCTTCCTTTTCCAGCTCGTTGGCCACAAAGTACTGGTCAAGACGCTCAACGAAGGCTTCCCAATCATCACCCTCAACAAATCTCTCAAGAATACCAACAGCAGCCATAACTGCATGAAAGCTCGTGATCTGTTACTCGTCGCCAATTGTTACATTTGGAATAACTCTACAAGACTGTACATCTTAAGCTCTTGGTCTCTTTATTGTGACTCCAGAGTGAGGAAGCAGCATGGTAGTCTGCCTTTTATACCTGCTTGCCCAGGGTGTGCAGGTGACCCTTGGGTCTCCCACAGGTGCGCCCCCTGGTGGCAAGTCTTACACATTGGTAGTGTTTACATACATAGCAGTGGGCTTGGATATGAGACTTAGGACAGAGAGCAGGAGAAACTATTTTCCACAGAGAGTTGTGAGTCTGTGGAATGCAAAACCAGAGTTAATGACTGAAGCAGAGACCATGTCAACATTTAAGAATAGGTTAGATCGATGGTTGAAGGAAAGGGGGATAAAGGGGTGTGGGAACAGGGCAGAATTACAGCATACTTGAAGGATAAACACCACACAGACTGGTGGGGCCCAATGGCCTATTTTGGTGTTGTAATTCCTATAGTACTAGGAGCAACTCCTAATATTTAGAATAATGGCTGTCTAAGACTGAGTCATAAGATTGTAATTTAATTTCAATTGAACGTGCAAAGATGTCACAAATCATGAGTGGAGAAATCGGGTAGTTTATGAATGTTGACTGTAATCATCATAGGCGGTCCCTCGAACGAGGATGACTTGCTTCCACATGAGTTCACAGATGTTTCAATGAAGAACCCGATATTCCAGTCCTGAACTCCAATTGAGGGGGTGGAAGATGCCTGTGCGGGGATTTTTTTAACGTGTGGTGACTGTTGCACATCAGCCACCACACGGGCTTAACAGAGCTAGGCCTTTATCCAGTGGCAAGGATTAACCAGGATGACCGGAGACCTGCTCTGCTGCACGGACCTAGTGCACACACATATCGCAGTGTGAGCTGGCCCGTGCTGCCCCTGGGCCCTCGGCTCTTCTGGGCCCCTTACCCTCATTCACCGCACCTTCACCACGATGTTCCAAGGCCCGGCGCTCCAGCTCTATTTATAGCCCTGCCCTGCGGTGGTGTTCTCACACAGGTCAGGGCGGCTCTGTACTCCTAGATTGAATTGCAGCGTCACTCTTTTTGGACTTCCATTTTGTAACTTTTTCTGTAGACAGTCACCATGTGATGTGCTACTGAGGCAAGGCCCCAGGTTTAAACCCCCGGTCTCTGCTGATCTCAGCCAAGCAGGTACAATTGACCTTGGTGTCCCAGGGCTGGGCAGACGGGGCAGAATCAGACAGGGTTCCTGCTCACATCGCCGTTCAGTGACTCCTGCTGGATAATGTGGGTGTGTAAATATTGGCCTCTTCTGAAAGGGCCTGTAGGCAGAAAATTGGGGAAGGGACTGAGTAAAAAGAAGAATTAAAGGAGTCAAGTATCAGCTATGGCTCAGTTGTAGCATGCTCACCTCTGAGTTAACAAGTTGTGGATTCAAGTCCCATTCCAGAGAAGTTCAAAAATACTTCATTGGAATTAAAGCGTTTTGGGACGTCCTGAGGTTGTGCTATCTCAGGCAGTAGAGCATTATGTATTGGGTAAAGACAGGATGAAGCTTGGCTGTAATGCCCCTCCCACAGTTGAATAGCCTACCAACACCATCTAGGCTGCCTCATGCAGAAACCCCACTTGATGGCCTCCCAGAAGGCTGCTGAATCTTGTGGAGCTGTACCACGTTGGCACATGCCAGCTCCCTCAGGGGAGAATTGGAGGAGGACAATAGATTAGGATCACTGTAAAGTCAAATTAATGTTTACGTGGTTAAAAGTGGAGTGTAAATTGTATTGAAGTAAGGCTAAGAGATGCCAACACAGGAAGATGAAAAAAATCCATAATTCCCTGGGCTGTCTACATCAGGGCAACATAGGGAGTCATATTTGTTATCCATGAGTGAGACACATTGCAAACCAATGGATTTATATTTGTTCTATTAATGGCAGGAGTAGATCATCAGGTCCACCTAGTTTGCCTATTGAATTGTCCCTGCCTTTCCTATCCATGCCATTTCAAACATCTAATCACTACAATTCCTTACAGATGCTGGGAACGTGTCAATTTCCTTTACAAAATCTCTTAAAAGTTTCCTGTGCAATCACCTGTACTGGCACCTTGTTTCACTGGATGGTCATTCTTTTGCTAAAGCATTTTTTTCCCGAACTGTCCATTTATTTTCGCTTACCTTGAATCTACTATCCCTTCTTCTGAAACTCTGTATAACAGCAGAAAAATGTATCTGCTTCCAACACATCAGTCCCTTCAACACCCTAACAATGCCAAGCAAATCTTTGTGCGTGCTACTCCAGATGTTGTCTCAACAAGAGCATGTACAATTTTAAAATGAGGTCCTTCAACAGCAACCTGTATTTATATAGTGCCGTTAACGTAGAATACAATGTTCCAAGCACCTTCACAGGAGCATAATCAGACAAAAAATTGACACCGAGCCAAAGAAGTAGATATTAGGACATGGTGACCAAAAGCTTGGTCAAAGAAGTAGGTTTTAAGGAGCATCTTAAAGGAGGAGAGTCCGGTTGAAAGGTTTGTAGAGGGAATTCTAGAGCCTAATGCTAAAACAGCTGAAGGCACAGCCACCAATGGTGGGGAGAAGGACGTGTGCACAAGAGGCCAAAGTTGGAGGAACGTAGAGTTCTTGGAAGGTTACAAATGTAGGGAGGGTTGAGGCCATGGAGGGCTTTGAACACGAGGATGAGAATCTTATAATTGAGTCGTTGGTGGACTGGGCACCAATGTAATATAACTTGCAAGTTACATGTTACATCCTTTACTGTGCATCCCAATGTTTTGTTTCCTTTCTTTACCATCACCGAGGAAGACTAGACATTGGGCATTAATAAATGCTACATTAATATTTGGAAATCCCCGGATATGTCCAGCATGTACCCATTGAGTGCATATTCCACGTTACTTTTTCCTTTGTCAAATCTCATCAGTATATTTAGCTGCATTAAACTGCACCTGCTATTCTCCCTTCCCCCTCTCCTCCTGCACACTCAGTCTCTCCAAACCCGTCCAAATTTGTTTACACTGGTTCTCAACATTTACAACTATCAAATGCAAATTTCGACAGCTTTAAACAGAGCTCCTTAAATCCCAGCAGCAGTTCCAACACCAATTGAATCACAGCTGACACTTGATACTAAATGACTGAACTGGTGTGTAAAGGTAAGGCAATGAATACTATTTACTTGGATTTTATACAGGGAACGGACACGCTCAAAATAATAGACTGTCCCAAATAATTGAAAGAAAGCAATGACTTGTAGTAAATGAGAAGACATTTATTAGGCATCAATTTTTGTTCTGATTACGCTCCTGTGAAACAGCTTGGAACATTGTATTCTACGTTAAAGGCACAATATAAATACAAGTTGCTATTGAAAGATCTCGTTTTAAAATTGTACGTGCTCTTGTTGAGATATCATCTAGAGTACCGTACGCAAAGATTTGATTGGCATTGTGGCAACTAACAATGGTGTCCAGTCAGATGTATTATGTATAGAAGAACTCTACGAGGCTGTGTACTGTGAGCTAAAACTAGTGTGACCTTAGTCTTCTTTATTACAACTCCAGAGTGCCTAAACAACATTGCAGCCAACCTTTTATACTGGCCCTGCACGTGTGTGCAGGTGATCATTAGGACTCCATGGTACATCAGTCATTGAAGGTTGGCATGCAGGTACAGCAGGCGGTTAAGAAAGCAAATGGCATGTTGGCCTTCATAGCGAGGGGATTTGAATACAGGGGCAGGGAGGTGTTGCTACAGTTGTACAGGGCCTTGGTGAGGCCACACCTGGAGTATTGTGTACAGTTTTGGTCTCCTAACTTGAGGAAGGACATTCTTGCTATTGAGGGAGTGCAGCGAAGGTTCACCAGACTGATTCCCGGGATGGCGGGACTGACCTATCAAGAAAGATTGGATCAATTGGGCTTGTATTCACTGGAGTTCAGAAGAATGAGAGGGGACCTCATAGAAACGTTTAAAATTCTGACGGGTTTAGACAGGTTAGATGCAGAAAGAATGTTCCCAATGTTGGGGAAGTCCAGAACCAGGGGTCACAGTCTGAGGATAAAGGGTAAGCCATTTAGGACCGAGATGAGGAGAAACTTCTTCACCCAGAGAGTGGTGAACCTGTGGAATTCTCTACCACAGAAAGTAGTTGAGGCCAATTCACTAAATATATTCAAAAGGGAGTTAGATGAAGTCCTTACTACTCGGGGGATCAAGGGTTATGGCGAGAAAGCAGGAAGGGGGTACTGAAGTTTCATGTTCAGCCATGAACTCATTGAATGGCGGTGCAGGCTAGAAGGGCTGAATGGCCTGCTCCTGCACCTATTTTCTATGTTTCTATGTTTCTATGTTGCGCCCTCTGGTGGCAAGTATTACACAGTTACATACATAACAAGATGTCTTCTCATTTACTGCAATTCATTGCTTTCTTTCAATTAGTCATTCTTTCAGCCAATTCAGTACATTTAGCAATTCCAAGGGCCTTTCCTTTGGGACAGTTTTTTTATTTGGAGCATGTCAGGTCCCTGTTTAAAATCCAAATAAATAGCATCCATTGCCTTATCTTCACACACAGGTTTAGTAATTTAGTGTCAAGTGTCAGTTGTGGCTCAACTGGTAGCACTCTCGTCTATGCATCAGAAGGTTGTGGGTTCAAGTCCCACTTCAGAGACTAAAAGCAGAATCTGGGCTAATGCTCCAAGTACACTGTGGGAGTGCTGCACTGTTGGAGGTGCTGTCTTTCAATGGACATAAAAGATCCCATGGTACTATTTCAAAGAAAAGCAGGGAGCTGGTGTCCTGCCCAATTTTTATCCTTCAACCAACTTCACAAAGGATTATCTGATCATTATCACACCACTGTTAGTGGGAGCTTGCTGTGCACAAATTGGTTGCTACATTACTTCATTGCTTTGGGGCATCCTAAGGTCATGAAAGGTACCATACGAATGAAAGGTCTATTTAATCACAAGCAGCTAATAGATTTGTCAAACATGACTTCTTGCCCCGAAAGCATGCTGGCTAGCTCCTATCAATGGCACTCAAAATGATTCCTCACACTGCCCTTCACATTGTTCCAAGCAATTTTATCACAATCGATGTGAAACTTATAAGTCTGTCAAAATGCATGCGACTTTATTAACCTTCAGAATCGTGAAACTAGCTCTTGTCAAAATAAGCCAATGAGTGTCACTCCTCGTGAGCGACTCTTGCCAGATCTGCTGATAGGTCTAGTTGGAGGGTGATTTTGAAGTTGGGAAGCTAATAAATATACAGCTTCTTCTCAGATTTTACTTCTCTGTGGGGAGATAGCTGGTCTATTTGGTGTCTTTCAAGGATAACAGCAACAATTGATATTTATATAGCGCCTTTAATAGTGAAACGTCCCAAGATGCTCCACAGGAGTGCGTGAGATTAAAAAGAATTGACACTGAGCCGCAAGATCAATAGCTGTAAAATAGAAGCAGCATTGCAGGCACAAATCTGCATCTCACCACTCTGTGGTGAAAAACATTGGAGTGTTACCCATCCAATTTTATTTTGAGTGGATAGACATGCTGCCTAGTGTGGTACTGAGCCGTACAGACCAGGAAAGTCCCAGTTTTGAGTCTGTACTGAGTTAGCTGTTGGAGGTTGGAGGTGGCTCGCTGCCCCTCGGCTGGGAGAGGAAACGGGAGCCAGGTTCCTGCTTATGCGGCCTGTGCGGCCCCCGGCCTGCGAGCACCATCGGAGCAGCCGGGGAGTGGAAGGAGCAGTGAGGAGGCCTAGCCCAGCAGTCTGTGCGGCCCCCGGCCTGCCAGCACCATGAGAGCAGACCGGAGAGTGGAAGGAGCAGCATGGCGGCATACCACTCCAGGGAGCAGCACATGCTGGAGCAGGAGAGCAACTGTAGTGAAAAGGGACATCATCAAGGTCCAGATCGGTGATTGGAGCGTGTGCAGGTACAGCAGGAGCGGCGAGGTTGGGGCGAAGGAGCGGCGAGAGACTGTAGAGGGATGTGATTGGAGCCCAGGAGAGGCGCGAGTTCGGGGCCCAGAAGAGGTGAGGGCCCAGGGGCAGCACAGGCCAGCCCACACTGCGATATGTGTGCGCACTAGGTCCGTGCAGCAGAGCTGGTCTCCAGTCGTCTTGGTTAATCCTTACCACTGGACCAAGACCTAGCTCTGTCAAGTCTGTGTGGTCTGCAACGGCCACCACACGTTAAAAAAATCCATGCACAGGCACCTTCCACCCTTCAAGATTTAGTTCGGACCTGGAATTTTAGGTCCATCATTGAAACACCTGTGAACTTATTGACGTGGAAGCAAGTCAACCTCGATTCGAGGGACGGCCTATGATGATGATGATGATATGATCACAATCCAATGGTAACCCCCCCCCCCACGTGTGCACACTGAGTGAGGATTGGATCAGATGTGCCTGCAAGGCTCCCTGACAAAATTCACCGTCCTGTCTCAGACATGACCAAGGTACCAGAGGGATGCTGGCTACAGTACTCAGCATGAGCCTAAAAAAAATAATTCTACTTTTTTTTGTCAAGAATCAAAGGAGCATCTCAGGTAACTCTTTATTCAATGACAGCATTGGTTGAGATCGGACATTAGTGTTGCTGATTGGTTAGGAACACCTTGACAGTGAATAAAATGAATTCATGGGTAAGTAAGTCACCTAACCATTATCACACGCCTCACTGACTCAAGCAACCCCTCAGCACCAGAGTCTTACTGATGGAGAGTCAATGGTTTAGACTATTGGCTGGCCAGCGCTCAGCCGTGATGAAATAAATAAAGCCACTCTCAGTAGGAGAATATCTACTGAAGTTCATTGAGAAGCAGAAAAACTAATTACAAAAATATTTCAACCATGCAGCTGATTTCTATTTCTGAAGATAATTACAGCTCCTCGATCTCACTTCAGGCAAAACCAGTGGGTGGCCAGGCACCAATTTAAAACAAAAACGTTGTGCTTGGGAGCCTCTAGGTAATATTCTCACTTGTTAAATAGTAATGTAGCTTCACATTCACAGCTCAAAGCTTCCATGCACATATCAGCACTCAAAAGTCCTGCGAACATGCAAATGTGATGGGCAGGAAAAGACCAGCTGGTCCATCAAGCCTGCCCCACGCTCATGACTAGAAACTCCCTCCCCTGCTGCTATGTAATCACCTGGGAGAGGCAAACAACACAGAAAAACCCACGGCCGAATAAGGGAAAAAGATACTGTGGGAAATTCCTCTCCAACCCTCTACTGCTTTGCTTACTTGCTTCCATTTGGTAAGTCTCTCAATGAGCCACTCTCAACACTCCTGTCCATTCTCTTGACATTCGAAATTGGTGCTTGGTTGCGTGTGTACAAGCTGAAGGTCCTCAGCTGCTTGATATCTCTCAGCTGCTCATGAGAGGGGATCCTATTGCTCTCGTCTCTGAGTCAGAAGGTCGTGGGTTCAAGTCCCACTCCAGAGACTTGTGCCTATAATTCAGGCTGACACGACAGTGCAGTATTGTGGGAGCGCTGCACTGTCGGAGGTGCCGTCTTTTGGAAAGGACGTTAAACTGAGGTCCCGTCTGCCCTCTCAGGTCAGATCCCATGTCACTATTTCAAAGAACAGCAGGGGAGTTCTCCCCACTATCCTGGACAATATTTATCCCTCAACCAACATCACTAAAAGAAAAACACATTGGACTAGTCAAGTCTGGGGGCTGACAATGGTATGGATGTGGGTTTCAGTGTGATGAAATGGCCTACATAGGATAGTTAGTGATGAGTCAGCCATCTTGATGGACATGTCTAGTACCTGAGACCAGGCTAATTTAGCAACTAATTATAATGGAGCAAACTTTAGTAAAGAAGCTGATGTCCTAGTGCAAAAGAGGCTGGTGTAGGTTGGAGCCTGCGCTCCTTGCTCCCTGCAACCATTTGCCCCTTTTGCCACATATCTATCTCACAATTTGGCCTTACAAATAGACTGAAGGAAACCCAGCCAACATTTGTCTGGGAGCTTTGAGCATGAAGGAGAATGGTTTAGACACCCACCTTATAAAGAAGTTTAACCTTCATTGGAGTTTTGTGGTCATTTAAGAGGAGAGGAAGACCAGATTGTCCCTTTACTCTTCTCAGCATGGTCCTGAATAATTGTTCAAAAACGTTGGCAACAACCAGAACCTCCAGTATTGATATGACTCAATATTTTAGACAGGTGTTCCTTGAATCTTTCACTCAGTATCTTTGAGATCCCTCCTTGAACCATGTAGAACCATTATACTACATTTGAGATATATACTAACATATCCCATTGGTTTGTCCATTGTTCAAGATAGTCAGTGGAGTGCACAAAGACATCGACTGGAGAAATGTGCTGCACACATGCCTGGAACAGGTACTCCAATGCCATTCAACACACCATTGATAAGATAGTTGACAGTGGACAAGCTCGTTCCACACCTCTTTCAAGAGAGATTGGTTCAGGGGCTCTCCCATCTATCCTTACATTGAGTACATTACGATAAAAACCCAACATTTCAGCCATGTTTTCCTATTGCCACCAGTCTCTTTGTGAAGATCGCATGAAGTCAAAACTTCTTAAACCAGTGAGTGGTTAGAATGTGGAAGTCACTACACAAAGAGTTCCAGAGAATGGCATAGATGCATTCAAGGGGAAGATTGATAAGCACAAGGGAGAAAGGAATTAAAGGATATGATGATGGGGTTAGATGAAGAGGGGTGGCAGGAGGCTTGTGTGGAGCGTAAACAGCGGCATAGACCCAATGGGACAAATAAGAACATAAATAGGAGCAGGATGCCCTACAGCCCCTCGAGCCTGCTCCGCCATTCAATAAGATCATGGCTGATCATCGACCTCAACTCCACTTTCCCACCTGATCTCCATATCCCTCGATTCCCCATGACTCCAAAAATCTATCCATCAGCCTTGAATATATTCAGAAACTCAGCATCCGCAGTCCTCTGGGGTAGAGAATTCCAAAGATTCACAACCCCCTGAGTGAAGAAATTCCTCCTCATCGCTGTCTTAAATGGCCTTCCCGTGACCCGTAGTTCTCGACACTCCAGCCAGGGGAAACTATCTCTTAGCATCTACCCTGTCAATCCCCTTTAGAATCTTGTATGTTTCAATGAGATCACCTCTCATTCTTCTAAACTCAAGAGAAAATAGGCCCAATCTACACAGTCTCTCATCATAAGACAGCCCTCTCATCCCAGGAATCAATCTCGTGAACCTCCGTTGTACTGCCTCCAAGGCAAGTATATCCTTCCTTACATAAGGAGACCAAAACTGTGCACAGTACTCCAGGTGTGGTCTCACGAAGACCCTGTACAATTGTAGCAGGACTTCCTTGCTCTTATACTCCAATCACCTTGCAATAAAGGACAACATGCCATTTGCCTTCCTTATTGCTTGCTGTACTGCCCACTAGCTTTCTGTGTTTCTTGCACAAAGACACCCAAATCTTCCTGAACACCAACATTTAAAAGTTTCCCTCCATTTAAAATAGATTCTGTTTTTCTATTCTTCCTACCAAAGTGAATAACCTCACATTTCCCCACATTATATTCCATCTGCCACCTTCTTGCTCACCCAGTCTATCAATATCACTTTGCAATCGCTTTGTGTTCTCCTCACAGCTTACTGTCCCACCTAGCGTTGTATCATCAGCAAACTTGGATATATTACACTCGGTCCTTTCATCTCGGTCATTAATGTAGATTGTAAATAGCTGAGGCCCCAGCACTGATCCTTGCAGCACCCCACTAGTTACAGCCTGCCAACTTGAAAAAGACCTGGTTTATCCCTACTCTCTGTTTTCTGTCCGTTAACCAATCCTCTATCCATGCTAATACATTACCTCCAATCCCATGAGCCCCTATCTTGTGTAATAACCTTTTATGTGGTACCTTATCGAATGCCTTTTGGAAATCCAAATGTACTACATCCTCTGGTTCCCCTTTATTTTCCCTGCTAGTTACATCCTCAAAAAACTCGAATAAATTTGTCAAACACAATTTCCCTTTCATAAAACCATGTTGGCTCTGCCTAATCATGATATAATTATCTAAGTGCCCTGATACCACTTCCTTAATAGATTTCAGCATTTTCCCAATGACTGATGTCAGGCTAACTGACCTGTAGTTTCGTTTTCTCTCTCCCTCCTTTCTTGAATAGCGGGGTTGCATTTGCTACCTTCCAATCTGCTGGGACCGTTCTCGAATCTCAGGGAATTTTGAAAGATCAAAACCAGTGCATCCACTATCTCTGCAGCCACCACTTTTAGAACCCTAGGATGTAGGCCGTCAGGTCCAGGGGATTTGTCGACTTTTATTCCGATTAGTTTCTCTCGTACTTTTTCTCTACTTATATTAATTACATTAAGTTTCTGACCCTCATTAGACCTTTGTTTCCCCACCATTAAAGTTATGCTTTTTACGTTTTCTACTGTGAAAAATATTTGTTTAACATTTCTGCCATTTCCTTATTCCCCTTAATAATTTCTCCTACCTCATTCTCTTATGGATTAATGTTTACTTTTGCTACTTTCTTCCATTTTACATACTAGTAGAAGCTCTTACAATCTGTTTTTATATTTCTTGCTAGTTTTTGCTCATAGTCTTTTTCCCTTATCATTGATTTTTTGGTCACCCTTTGCTGGTTTCTGAAACTCTCCCAATCCTCAGGCTTATTGCTATTCTTCGCAACATTATAAACTTCTGCTTCCAATCTAACGCTATCCTTAACTTCTTTAGTTAGCCATGGATGGATCACTTTTCCTGGGGATTTTTGTTTCCAAATGGAATGTACTTTTGTTGAGAATTATGAAATATTTCTTTAAATGCCAGCCACTGCAAATCTATTGCCGTATCTTTTAATTTATTTTTCCAACCTACCTTAGCCAACTTGCCCTTCATACCTATGTAATTGGCTTTATTTAAGTTTATTTACTTAAAATAGTTACAGCACAGAAGGAATCCATTCGGCCCGTTGAGTCCATGTTGGCTCCCTGAAGAGCAGTTCAGCCAGTCGCAATCCCCAGCCCTTTCTCTGTAGCCCTGCAAAAAAAATTTTCTTTCAGGTACTTATCCAATTCCCTTTTGAAAGCCACGATTGAATCTGCCTCCACCAACCTGTCAGGCCGTGCATTCCAGATCCCAACCACTCGCTGCATAAATGTTTTTTTCCTCATATCACCTCTGGTTCTTCTGCCAATCACCTTAAATCTGTGTCCTCTGATTCTCGACCCTTCCACCAATGGGAACAGTTTCTCTCTATCTACTCTGTCCAGACCCCTCATGATTTTGAACACCTCGATCAAATCCCCTCTCAACCTTCCCTGCTCCAAGGAGAACAGCCCCAGCTTCTCCAGTCTATCCATGTAACTGAAGTCCCTCATCCCTGCAACCATTCTTGTAAATCTTTTCTGCACCCTCTCCACGGCCTTCACATCCTTTCTAAAGTGCGGTGCCCAGAATTGGACACAATACTCCAGTTGTGGCCGAATCAGTGTTTTATAAAGTTTAACATAACTTCCTTGCTTTTGTACTCTATGCCTCTATTTATAAAGCCCAGGATCCCGTATGTTTTTTAACTTTGCTTTCTCAACCTGTCCTGTCACCTTCAACGATTTGTGCACATATACCCCCAGGTCTCTCTGTTTAGAATTGTCCTCTTTAGTTTATATTGCCTTTCCTTGTCCTTCCTACTAAAATGTATCACTTTGCACTTTTCTGCGTTAAACTTCATCTGCCACGTGTCCGCCCATTCCACCAGCCTGTCTATGTCCTCTTGAAGTCTATTCCTATCCTCCTCACTGTTCACTATATTTTCAAGTTTTGGGTCATCAGAAAAGCAGTGGTCCTAGTACCGAGCCCTGGGGAACACTACTGTATACCTTCCTCCAGTCCGATAAACAACCGTTCACCACTACTCTCTCTTTCCTGTCACTGAGCCAATTCCATATCCATGCTGCCACTGTCCCTTTTATTCCATGGGCTTCAATTTTGCTGGCAAGCCTATTATGTGGCACTTTATCAAACGCCTTTTGGAAATCCTTGTACATCACATTAACGCATAGCCCTCATCAACCCTCTCTGTTATCTCCTCAAAAAATTCAATCAAGTTGGTTGAATACAATTTGCCTTTAACAAATCCGTGCTGGCTTCTCTTAATTAATCCACAGTTGTCCAAGTGACTGTTAACTTTGTCCCTGATTATCGTTTCTAAAAGCTTCCCGCCATTGAGGTTAAGCTGACTGGCCTGTAGTTGCTGGGTTTATCCTTGCATCCTTTTTTGAACAAGTTTGTAACATTTGCAATTCTCCAGTCCTCTGGCACCACTCCCGTATCCAAGGAGGATTGGAAGATTGTGGCCAGTACCTCACGATTTCCACCTTTACTTCCCTCAGCAACCTAGGATGCATCCCACCCCGTCCTGGTAGTTTATCTACTTTAAGTACAGTCAGCCTTTCTAGTATCTCCTCTTTATCAATTTTTATCCCATCCAGTAGCTCAACTACCTCCTCTTTTACTATGACTTTGACAGTGTCTTCTTCCTTGGTAAAGACTGATACAAAGTACTCATTTAGTACCTCAGTCATACCCTCCGCCTCCCTGTGTAGGTCTCCTTTTTGGGAAAATGCTGAAGTCCATCATTAAGGAAGCAATAGCAGGACACTTAGAAAATCATAATTTAGTCAAGCAGAGTCAGCATGGTTTTATGAAAGGGAAATCATGTTTGACAAATCTGCTGGAGTTCTTTGAGGATGTAACGAGCAGAGTGGATAAAGGAGAACCAGCTGATGTCATATATTTGGATTTCCAGAAGGCATTCGGTAAGGTGCCACATAAAAGGTGACTGCACAAGATAAGAGTTCACGGGGTTGGGAGTAATATATTAGCGTGGATAGAGGATTGGCTAACTAACAGAAAACAGAGTCAGGATAAATGGGTCTTTTTCAGGCTGGCAAACAGTATCTAGTGGGGTGCCACAGGGATCAATGCTGGGGCCTCAACTGTTTACAATTTATGACTTGGATGAAGGGACCAAATGTAACGTAGCCAAATTTGCTGATGATACAAAGATAGGTGGGAAAGTAAGTTGTGAGGATGATGCAAATTATCTACAAAGAGATATAGATAGGCTCAATGAGTGGGCAAAAATTTGTCAGATGGACTATAATGTGGGAAAATGTGAGGTTATCCACTTTGGTAGGAAAAATAAAAAAGCGAATTATTTAAATGGGGAGCGATTACAAAATGCTGCACTACAGAGGGATCAGGGGGTTCTTGTGCATGAAACGCACAAAGTTAGCATGCAGGTACAGCAAGTAATCAGGAAGACAAATGGAATGCTGGTCTTAATTGCAAAGGGGATAGAGTATAAAAGTAGGGAAGTCCTGCTCAAACTGTACAGAGTATTGGTGAGACCACACCTGGAGTACTGCTTACAGTTTTGGTCTCCTTAATTAAGGATATACATGCATTGAAGGCTGTTCAGAGAAGGTTCATGAGGTTGATTCCTGAGAGGAAGGGGTTGTTATATGAAGAAAGGTTGGGCCTATACTCTTTGGAGTTTAGAAGAATGAGAGGTGATCTTATTGAAACATATAAGATTCTGAGGGGGCTTGACAGGGTAGATGCAGAAAGGATGTTTTCCCTCATGAGGGAATCTAGAACTACAGGCCATAGTTTCAGAATAAGGGGCCGCCCATTTAAAACAGAAATGAGGAATTTCTTCTCTTAGAGGGCTGTGAAACTTTGGAATTCTCTAATCCAGAAAGCTGTGGAGGCTGGGTCTTTGAATATATTTAAGGCGGATATAGACAGAGTTTTGAATGATAAGGGAGTCAAGGGTTATGGGGAGCGGGCACGAAAGTGTAGTTGAGGCTAAGATCAGATCAGCCATGATCTTATTGAATGGCAGAGCAGGCTCGAGGGGCCAAATGGCCGACTCCTGCTCCTATTTCTTATGTAATCGGCCCCATCCCTCCTCTTATTACCCGTTTACTATTTATAAGGATTCTTGTTTATGATAGCTGCCATTCTATTCTCATACCTGTACCCTCTACTTTCCCCTCTTATTTCCTTTTTCAATTCCCCTCTGAACTTTCTGTATTCAGCCTGGTTCTCACTTGTATTCTCAACCCGACACCTGTCACACACCCATTTTCTGCTTCATCTTACTTACTATCTCTTTTGTCATCCAGGGAACTCTGGATTTGATTGCCCTACCTTTCCCCCTTGTGGGAATGTACCTCGACTGTACCCGAACCATCTCCTCTTTAAAGGCTGCCCATTGTTCGATAATAGTTTTGCCTGCTAATCTTCAATTCCAATTTACCCTGTCCTTTTCCATAGCTAACCTAAACCTTATGATACTATGATCACTGTTCCCTAAATGTTCCCTACTGAAACCTGACCCACCTCATTCCGATCCAGTAATGCCTCCTTCCTCATTGGGACAAAAACGTACCAATCTAGAACGTGCTCCTGAACACACTTCAGAAATTATTCCCCCTCTCTGCTCTTTACACTATTACTATCCCAGTCTATATTAGGATAATTGAAGTCC
This sequence comes from Pristiophorus japonicus, assembly GCF_044704955.1. Classification (NCBI taxonomy): domain Eukaryota; kingdom Metazoa; phylum Chordata; class Chondrichthyes; family Pristiophoridae; genus Pristiophorus; species Pristiophorus japonicus. The sequence goes on from NC_091985.1 coordinate 170,144,837, forward strand.
CCCATTATTACTCTATAGGTCTTGCACCGGTCTGGAATTCCCCTGCAAATTTGCTCCTCTATATCCTTCCCTCGAGGAGGTGGCCTATAGAATACGCCTAGTAGTGTGATGATACCCCTGTTGTTTCTTAACTCTAGCCAAATAGATTCTGTCCTTGACCCTTCCAGGACATCCTCTCTCCCCAGCACTGTAATATTCTCCTTAATCAATACTGCTACTCCACCTCCTTTCTTTCCTTCCCTATCTTTCCTGAACACCATTTATCCAGGAATATTTAGTATCCAATCCTGCCCTATTTTGAGCCAGGTCTCCGTTATCGCCATGACATCATTTTCCCAGCTCACCAACCTTATTTACCATGCTTCGTGCATTTACATACATGCACTGCAACCTATCTTAGACCTTCTTGTATTTTCTTAGTCTGACCCCACCTAATACCGTACTCTCTCTTAATCTAGTGCTATCTGTATCTCCCACTCAAATTCATGAAAGCAGGGTTAATGGGTTTTCTTCGAATCATACAGCACAGGTCCATCGTGCCTGTGCCGGCTCTTTCACAGAGCTATCCGGTTCGCCCCACTCCCCTGCGTATTCCCCACAGGCCCTGCAATTCTTTCCTTTTCAAGTAGATAGCCAATTCCCTTTTTTTGAATCTGCCTCCAGACCCCTTTCAGACGGTGCATTCTATAGTATTAGGCAGTCCCTCGTATCGAGGATGACTTGCTTCCTCACCAAAAAGGGATGAGTTCACAGGTGTTTCAATGAGGGACCTGACATTCTAGGTTCCAAACTACATGTGGAAGGGTGGAAGAGGTCTGTGCGTGGATTATTTTAACGTGGGGTGGCTGTTGCACACCAGCCACCACACGGGCTTGACAGAGCTAGGTCTTGGTCCAGGAGCAAGGGTCGGCAAGACAGTGCATTCGAGATCAGAACTGGCTGCGTTATTTAAAAAAATATGAAAAGGGGTGGTGCAACAAGACCTGTGTCATGGTACATCAGTCATTGAAGGTTGGCATGCAGGTACAACAGGCGGTGATGAAGGCAAATGGCATGTTGGTCTTCATAGCTAGGGGTTTTGAGTATAGGAGCAGGGAGGTCTTACTGCAGTTGTACAGGGCCTTGGTGAGGCCTCACCTTGAGTATTGTGTGCAGTTTCGGTCTCCTAATCTGAGGAAGGACGTTCTTGCTATTGAGGGGGTGCAGCGAAGGTTCACCAGACTGATTCCCGGGATGGCAGGACTGACATATGAGGAGAGACTGGATCAACTGGGTCTGTATTCAGTGGAGTTTAGATGGATGAGGGAGGGGGGTCTCATAGAAACATGCAAGATTCTGACAGGACAGGACAGGTTAGATGCGGGAAGAATGTTCCCGATGTTGGGGAAGTCCAGAACCAGGGGACACAGTCTTAGGATAAGGGGTAGGCCATTTAGGACTGAGAAGAGGAGAAACTTCTTCACTCAGAGAGTTGTTAACCTGTGGAATTCACTACCGCAGAGAGTTGTTGATGCCAGTTCATTGGATATATTCAAGAGGGAGTTAAATATGGCCCTTACGGCTAAAGGGATCAAGGGGTATAGAGAGAAAGCAGGAAAGGGGTACTGAAGGAATGATCAGCCATGATCTTATTGAATGGTGGTGCAGGCTCGAAGGGCCGAATAGCCTACTCCTGCACCTATTTTTTATGTTTCTAAAAAAGCTCATCTGCTTTTGCCAATCTTACAATGTAGCCTTTTGCTCTGGAAGAACCACAGGGGAGCCCCAGACGTTGCGACAGTTGTTCTGGTGCTGCTGCTCCTGCCTGGGATCTGGCTCTGGGCGCTCACGGTCTCCATGGTGATAGACCTTTCCGTCTCTGTTGCTTCTGTCTGGGAGAGGAAGACTGGGCCTTTTCCGCGCTCGGCTGGGCGGAGTCTACGGTCTCCATGGTGACAGGCCGGGGCTCCCGTCCTCCCCGCTCCAAGCCCAACACAAGGCCGCAGGGATGTCGGTGGTATCCAAGGTGGTGCTCGGCGTTTCGGTGGTGTTGACGGCGGGGACCGTAGCCGGAGTGCACCTGAGGCAGCAGCTGGACAGAGAGGTCGGTCGGTGGAGGCGCTGAGAGTCTAGGCCCCGAATGCAGCCGCGGGCATGGTGCCCTTTCGGGGCCAGGGGAAATATGCTCCCACTGCCGGCGGCCTTTTCATTCGACGACGCCGCCCGCCGCCGGTTGGTTGGGGGAGGGGAGGGGAGGCGACCGTTGGGTCACGTGAGGCGGGCGCGCGCGCGCGCGGCCCAGTGTGTGTGTGTGTGTCCTCGGAGCGCGAGCCGCCGCGCGGGCTCGGCCAACCGGCCCCTCTGATTGGCCGAGCCCGGCCCAGTGTTTGTCGTCACAGTGGGCTCAGGTAGCCGGCCCCTGTGATTGGCCAAACGCGGCCCAATGTGTGTCCTCACAACGGGCTCAGGCAGCCGGCCCCTGTGATTGGCCAAACGCGGCCCAATGTCTGTGTCGTCACAGCGGGCTCAGGCAGCCGGCCCCTGTGATTAGCCGAGCGCGGCCCGGCCATTGTGACCAGCCCCTTGGAGACACCCCAGCACCAGGCGGGAAGGCTCTGCTCATCCAGCAGCAAAAAAAGGTGCTTGTATTTATGTAGCGCCTTTCACGACCGCGGAGGCGTCCCACAGCGCTTTACAGCCAATGAAGTACCTTTTTTGTAAGAAGTGTGGTCAGTTGTAAGAAAAAGCAATTTGCAGCACAGCAAGCTCCCACAAACAGCAGTGTGATAATCTGGTTTTAGTGATGTTGGTTGTGGGATAAATATTGGCCAGGACTCTTCCCCAACTCTCCTTTCAAATAGTTCCCTGGGATCTTTTATGTCCACCTGAGACGGAAAATCTGCTTAACGTCTTATCCGAAAGACAGCACCTCCGACAGTGCGGCACCCCCTCTACGCTGCACTGTCAGTCTAGATTTTGTGCTCAAGTCTCTGGAGTGGGACTTGAGCCCACAGTCTTCTGACTCAGAGGTGAGAGTGCTGCCCACTGAGCCACAGCTGACACTGTCTCAATAAAAGAAAGACTTGCATTTATATAGCGCCTTTCGTGACCACCGGACGTCTCAAGGCGCTTTACAGCCAATGAAGTACTTTTGGAGTGTAGTCACTGTTGTAATGTGGGAAACGCGGCAGCCAATTTGCGCACAGCAAGCTCCCACACACAGCAATGTGATAATGACTGGATAATCTTTTTTTGTTGTGTTGATTGAGGGATAAATATCGGCCAGGACACCAGGGATAACTCCCATGTTCTTCTTCGAAATAGTGCCATGGGATCTTTTACGTCCATGTGAGAGGGCAGATGTATCATCCGAAGGACGGCACCTCCATGCAGTGTTTCCTTTTGGATGCCTGTTTTAATATCTGCTATGTGGCTTAGTTTCAAATTGTATTTGATAATCGCTCCTGCCAAGAAGCGTCGTGGGTCATTTTACTACATAAAAAGGAACTATATTAATGTAAGTTGTTCTGCTAAACCTTCAGAAATCACTTCTTAGGCCCCCGTGGGAGTATTATGTCCAATTCTGGGCACCGCAGTTTAGAACGCTTGTGGAGGAAATTTACGAGAAAGGTACCAGGGATGAGGGATTTAAGTTATCTGGAGAAGCTAGGATTGTTCTCCTTAGAACAGAGAGGGTTAAGGCGAGAATTAAGAGGTGTTCAATATTATATGGGGTTTTGATAAACTCGGGACAAACTGGCAGAAGGTTGGTAATGCGGACACAGATAAAAGACCAGGAGAAAGTAGAATTTTTTTTACTCAGTGAGTTATTATGGTCTGGAATGCACTGTCTGAAAGGGTGGTGGAAGAAAAGAAAGACTTGAATTTATATAGCGCCTTTCACGACCATTGGATGTCTCAAAGCGCTTTACAGTCAATGAAGTACTTTTAGAGTGTAGTCACTGTTGTATTGTAGGAAACGCGGCAGCCAATTTGCACACAAGCAAGCTCCCACAAACAGCAATGTGATAAGAAATAGGAGCAGGAGATTTGGCCCCTTGAGCCTGCTCCGCCATTTAATAGAAACATAGAAAATAGGTCTAGCAGTAGGCCATTCGACCCTTCGAGCCTGCACCACCATTCAATATGATTATGGCTGATCATGCACTTCAGTACCCCATTCCTGCTTTCTCTCCATACCCCTTGATCCCTTTAGCCGTAAGGGCCACATCTAACTCCCTTTTGAATATATCTAACGAACTGGCCTCAACAACTTTCTGTGGTAGAGAATTCCGGATCACAATTCTCTGACTGAAGAAGTTTCTCCCCATCTCGGTCCTAAATGGCTTACCCCTTATCCTTAGACTGTGACCCCTGGTTCTGGACTTCCCCAACATCGGGAACATTCTTCCTGCATCTAACCTGTCCAGTCCCGTCAGAATTTTATATGTTTGATCATGTCTGATCTGAATGACCAGATAATCTATTTTTTTGTTATGTTGATTGAGGGATAAATATTGGCCAGGACACTGGGGATAACTCCCCTGCTGTTCTTTGAAATAATGGGATCTTTTACATCCACCTGAGAAAGCAGACGGGGCCTCGGTTTAACGTCTCATCCAAAGGATGGCACCTCCGACAGTGCAGCACTCACTCAACACTGCACTGGAGTGTTAGCCTAGATTTATTTATGCTCAAGTCCCTAGAGTGGGGCTTGATCCCACAATTTTCTGACTCCGGCATGAGTGCTACCCACTGAGACACAGCTGAAGCAGATTCAGACGTAACTTTCAAAAGAGAATTGGATAAATACTTGAAGGGGGAAAATATTGCAGTGCTCTGGGGAGAGCGAAGGTGAGTGGGGACTAATTGGGGATAACTTCAATCTCTGACCCTGAATTACGCGGTGTCAATAGTCACTCTGATTTTAAGGTAAAAGCAAAACACACAAAATCTGGAACTAAAACAGAAAAGGCTGGATACAGTCAGTCTTTCGGGTTTGTACCTTTCTTCACAACATTACGTACAGGCCTGAAACCCGGGCTGTCCTCTCCACAATGCTGACTGATCCACTGCTTTTGTTACTAAGAAATCTATATTTACTCAATATGGAGTTCGCACACATTCCACATACCTAACTTAACAACGTCTAGCGGTTCAGGTACAGGGACCCTCCAAATTGAGGGGGAGGGTTGGGTGGTGCTGCTGGAGTTTAACGTGCCTGCTTGTTGCTCCAGCTAGGACCACCTTGCTGTACTAGGTTACTGGATAATCTGGGAAGCATCCCAGCACCCGGAGAGAGATTAAACCTTCCAGATCCCATCAATGAGTCAGCTTGGTTGGCTAACTATCAGCAGCTCTGCCTGGCTCAGTATCTGATTATCTAGTCTGTCATAGAGGATTGCCCTGTCCAATCTTCTATCATGAGGTGTGTCATCTAGCTAAGTCAATCCCGAGGCAATCTAAACTTTCCTTCACATGCCCAAGGAGAATAGAAGCTAGTTGGTTATTGGATAACTGACAGGAGTGGGTTTGAGTCCTTATTCATCGTCGGCAGTCCCTCGAAATCGAGGAAGACTTGCTTCCACTCCAAAAGTGAGTTCTCGGTGACTGAAAAGTCCAATTTGGGAATTACAGACTCTGTCACAGGTGGGACAGACAGTGGTTGAAGGAAAGGGTGGGTGGGGAGTCTGGTTTGTCGCATGCTCCTTCCGTTGCCTGCACTTGATTTCTGCATGCTCTCGGCAACGAGACTCGAGGTGCTCAGCGCCTTCCTGAATTCACTTCCTTCACTTAGGTCAGTCTTTGGCCAGATGTCGGTGGGGATGTTGCACTTTATCGGGGAGGCTTTGAGGGTGTCCGTGAAACGTTTCCTCTGCCCATCTGGGGCTTGCTTGCCATGTAGGAGTTCCAAGTAGACCGCTTGCTTTGGGAGGCATGCGGATAATGTGGCCCACCCAGCGGAGCTGGTCGAGTGCGGTCAGTGCTTCGATGCTGGGGATGTTGGCCTGATTGAGAACACTGACGTTAGTGCGTCTGTCCTCCCAGGGGATTTGCAGGATCTTGTGGAGGCATTGTTGGTGGTATTTCTCCAACGATTTCAGCTGTCTACTATATATGGTCCACGTCGCTGAGCCATACAGGAGGGCAGGTATCACTACAGCCCTGTAGACCATAAGCTTGGTGCCAGATTTGAGGGCCTGATCTTCGAACATTCTGTTCCTCAGGCAGCCGAAGGCTGCACTGGAGCACTGGAGACAGTGTTGACCCTCGTTGTCGATGTCTGCCCTTGCTGATAAGCTCTCGAGGTATGGAAAGTGGTCCAAGTTGTCCAGGGTCCCGCCGTGGATCTTGATGACTGGGGTGGCAGTGCTGCGTGGCAGGGTCAGGTTGGTGGAGGACTTTTGTCTTACGGATGTTTAGCATAAGGCCCATGTTCTCGTACACCTTGGTGAAGGTGTTGACTATAGCTTGGAGTTCAGCCTCAATGTGTGCAGACGCAGAAGCTTAGTCCTTACTCGATGGACAGTAGCTACCAGATACATCAGCTGATTGGCAATGTGAGCATCTCAGCATAAAATGAGTGTACATTGGCACCATCCTCCTGACAACAATATGAGTAAATACACCATTGCTCACAAGTGGGATTGTGGGATTAGACTGGAAAGCTCTTTGTCGGCTGGCGCAGACACGATGGGCCGAAATGACCTCCTTCCGTGTTGTTAATTTCTCTGATTCTATGCTCCATTAATTGAAGGTGGGGAGCTTCATGAACAAAAAGAAAATGCTGGAAATACTCAGCAGGTCAGGCAGTATCTGTGGAGAGAGAAATCGAGTTAACGTTTCAGGTCAATGACCTTTTGTCAGAACTGGAAAAGGTTAGAGATGTAACAGGGTTTAAGCAAGTGCAGGAGCAGGGAAAGGGGTTGGGGGGGGGGGGGGGAGGGTACATAAAAACATAAGAAATAGGAGCAGGAGTAGGCCATACGCCCCCTCGAGCCTGCTCCGCCATTCAATAAGATCATGGCTGATCTGATCATGGACTCAGCTCCACTTCCCTGCCCGCTCCCCATAACCCTTCACTCCCTTATTGCTCAAAAACCCTCAAGAGAAGAAATTTCTCCTCATCTCAGTTTTAAATGGGTGGCCCCTTATTCTAAGACTATGTCCCCTAGTTTTAGTTTCCCCTATGAGTGGAAATATCCTCTCTGCACCCACCTTGTCGAGCCCCCTCATTATCTTATAAGTTTCAATAAGATCACACCTCATTCTTCTGAACTCCAATGTGTATAGGCCCAGTCTGTGGTCTGTGATAGGGTGGAGGCAGAAGAGATTGAATGACAATAGGGATGATAGTGCAAGGCAGAAGGAGATGGTAATGTGACCAGGAAAGAAACAAAAGATGGGTCTAGAAGAGGTGTAAATGGGAACAGCAGAATCCTCAACATCCACTGTCTGATAAATGGGGGCAGAGGTTCTGATCTGAAATTGTTGAAGTCGATCAGATTCCCAGCGTCAGCAGTATCTTGCTTTTGTATTGGAGCTTCCTGAAGAACTGCTTCCATTCCTACCCCAGTTGATTTTAGTGGCTGTTATGATTGTGATTTGTTAGACTGTACCTGGGTTTATTTTTCCAATACACGGGAACATTCTCTGGAGCATAGTATGTATCCTAATTAGAATCCTTCCACAGTAAATGAAGCTTGCTCCCTATAAACAGAATGTTTAATGTTGCTTCCTCAGACCCCAGTCAGATTCAGTCAAAAGTAAGGTTGATATTGTGACCAGAAAGGCTATGATGACATTTGCTTTCAGTTAATGAAGAGCATCGATAGGTATAGCATCACCTGAAGCATTGGAAGTTCATTGCAATTTTCCTTGGGTTCTATCACCAGTATGGTACAGACAATGGGCCCAAATTTGGCCCTCTGGTTTTTTCGGCGCACTTACTTGAGGTGCGGCGACTTTCTGCTCTCAACGGCGCTGAAAATATATCGCCGTATTCTCCCCGCTCTGTGGACCTTCCTAATGCTTGGCGTGGCATGGCAATCATAGTAGGGGACGGAGCTAGGGTCCTGCTCCTAAAAGAGTGCTGGCAGCTGTCCGCATGCGCAGTAGAGCGTTCACGCATGCGTAGTAGCTCCTCCCATGATGATGATGAGTGCCTGCAGCGTGGGACCCAACGCGTCCCGCCCTTATCCCGGGCCGAGTGGCCTGCCGCCTTCCTGCGCTAAGGGCTACAAGAAACAGGTTGGTGGTGGGAGACTTTTGATCGGGGAGAGGGGAGAGGGGGGTGGGGGGCGGCGGGTGGCGGTTGAGGAAGGAGGAGAGTTTCTTTTAGAAAAAGAACAAGCTGCTCGAATTAGAAAAGTTGTCCCTAGACTGTCTGCTGATAAGAGCAGTAACAAAGGCAGTCAGCACCATCAAAATTCAACTGCAAACCATATAATAAACTGCAGAAATTCAGATTGGTGGATTTTAAAGTCAACTCAAGCTGAGCGATTACATTTATGAAGAGAAATGGCCGAGTGTACATAATCCATATAAAGATTACCTCGGATAGAACAGAGTGGCTTCACTGACAAGAATTCCTTGGATGTAGATTTAGCCTCAAGGATTGACTGTGCTTCAATAAAACTTGATTTTCTGTTCTTGCATTGTGTATTTTGTTTTCCAATTTCACAGTACTGGTAGAATGATTAAAATAATGAAAGTAACAGATTACACTAATAATTGATTCATAAATGGTTTTATGAAACCCTTTGTCTTCTGATATAAATGATATATGCATATTTTATGAAGCTTCATATAGTGGAATGTGTAAATTATGCAAAAGTTACAGTACGCGATCTGTATTAGTTGTTGTGAAGGTGTCCTCTGCGCTTCCCTTCCCTCGCCCCCATCTCTGGCTACCTGCACTGATTTCTTAACTCTCCAAGGGTTTTCTGTGCGGCTACATGTGGCCACATACACTGGCCTAAGTTAGTTTGGAGCAACTGTTAGCTGTCCAAACTGGCTTAAATGGCCAAAGCATGCGTAGGTAGCTGGTAACGCCACCTTTTGAACTAAACTAAAAATATCCTAACTAACTCACTTATACTGGTGCAAATTAAATATGCAGAATGGGGATTTTTAAGATACTCTAGAAAAATCAAGTTGCTCCAAAAAGAAATGGAGCAACTCCTGGGCAAATTTGAGCCCTACGTGTGGGTTCTTGTACAGAAACACCATTCCTGGCACTAACTTGGGCAGCTCTTCCTTTCCTGTTTCTTTTGGCATCAGAGCGATGACGTAGTCTGTTATTGTACTGTTCGATTTGGACTTGTCCTTCAGAAGCTGTATCTTGCAAGGCATATTATAGACAATAAGAACAGAAAATGCTGTAAATAATCAGCAGGTCAGGCAGCATCTATGGAGCGAGAAACAGATTTAACATTTCAGATCAATGACCTTTTGAGCCCCTGATTACCTCCGACCCCCCCCCCCGCAAAACACCCACTCCCCCGGCCTTCTGACCTCCCCCCGGCCAAAACTGCCAAACGCCTTCCCAGATTCTTCCTTAGCCTGAACCAGACAGCGCACAACTAGGGTGTCCTGTTCAACCTGGAGCTGAGCAAGACTGCTGACTCCCACCGTCGCATCGTTGCTCACAAACACCTTTCCAATTACCAGCATTTCATCACAGACTCCCAAGTTGTCCAAAACTCTGCTGTCTGCATCTCGCCCCACACCAGGCCTGATCATTCATCAGCCCATTCCCACTGTATTAATCCTTCTCATTTACCAATCTCTCGATGGCATCGTTGCGCCCCATCTCTGCAGCCTCCTTAGAACATAAACATAAGAATTAGGAGCAGGAGTAGGCCATATGACCCCTCAAGCCTGCTCCGCCATTCAATAAGATCATTGGTGATCTTCTATCTCAACTCCACTTTCCTATCCCTTGATTCCCCAGAGTCCAAAAAATCTATATCTCAGCCTTGAATATACTCAGAGACTGAGCACCCACAGTCCTTTGGGGTAGGAAATTCCAAAGATTGACAACCCTCTGAGTGAAGAAATTTCTCCTCATCTCCGTCTTAATTGGCCGACCCCTTAACCTGAGACTGTGCCCCCTAATTCTAGACACTCCAGGCAGGGGAAACAATCTCTCAGCGTCTACCCTGTCAATCCCCCTCAGAATCTTATATGTTTCAATGAGATCACCTCTCATTCTAAACACCAGAGAGTGTAGGCCCAATCTGCTCAATTGTGTCCCGTCCCATTCCCTTCGGCCCTCTGACTCTGTGGGATAACCTTGTTATCTCCTAGTGGTTGGTTCTTGTCTCTTGCTGGAAGGCAAGAAACAGGAGAGAGGAAAAAGGTGGCATCTCAGCTCAGTCAACACCTCACGTGGAAAGCTAGGAACTGAGGTCCAGGAGCATGTGCAACTACAAAAGTACCACAGACTGAAGCAGAAGTAGCCTCCTGAGTCTGTAACAATTACCACTGGGCTAAAAAATGCAGCCCGCTGGATAATTGAGGGGTTCTGTTGCTAATGATGCCCGATATTGAGATACAAGCTCTTTTTCAATGAGGGGGTTGGTCCTAGTTTTTTATGCATAGAAAATGCAAGAGTGAAGGAATTTAACAAGTGAAGAGCATATCTATAGTTACAGAAAAGTGACTAAATTATATTAAAGGTTCTGGTTAACCCTGGTACCTGCTTATAATCCAGCGCAAGTGGGTAACACCAAATTCGATCGGGAGAGTGAATCTTCACACACGTGTATTTAAATACACACGCAGTGCCCTGATCGTTGGTCTCCAACTGCCGCTGAAAAGAAGCAGCAGGGGAGTTGGTACTTTGCTCACATTCAAAGTTTAGATGTGGCCCAGCCAAGTTCCCGCTCCGCCATTTTAGTTTAAAAGTTGGCATCACAAGTTGGGATCAGACTGCAGCTGATAGAAAGTAAAATGGATAAATGCTGAACTGATAACCGTTCAATTGTTCTTGCACAGTGACTGTTGGATTTCTGGAAAGTGTAGTATAGTATATAATAGTTGCACTATAAAATGTACTACTGATGCCAGGTAAATGTATATTTGTTCAGTGTCCTCTTTATTCAGTTAAATGGGTACTTAAGGAACATTTTATACTTGAATCAGGAATCCCAGATGTGTGCGGGAATGTGATGTGGATTCAGATGCTATTCTTTTGGATCAGGTTCATGCTAAAAGAAAGAAAGCATTTATATAGCGCCTTTCACGACCACTGGACGTCCCAAAGCGCTTTACAGCCAATGAAGTACTTTTGAAGTGACGTCACTGTTGTAATGTAGGAAACATGGTGGCCAATTTGCACATAGCAAGCTCCCACAAACAGCAGTGAGATAATGACCAGATAATCTGTTTTAGTGATGTTGATTGAGGGATAAATATTGTCCAGGACCCCAGGGAGAACGCCCCTGCTCTTCTTCAAAATAGTGCCACGAGAGAGCAGGTGGGGGCTTGGTTTGACTTCTCATCTAAAAGACGGCACCTCCGATAGTGCTCCCTCAGCTGGAGTGTCAGCCTAGATTCAGTGCTGGAGTCTCTGGAGTGGGACTGTAGCTTCTTGGTTTGTACTTGCTGCTGGCCTTTGTGAATCCAGCGAAATAATGGATTATTAGTTAGATTTTATTGGCAAGTTGACAGCCCAGCCTCAGACATTTTGATCAGCCCCTGTACACAGAAGCGTGAATCAAGGGGCCCAAGTATAATTGTACCCGTCACCACACTCCGCAGCATTTCAATTAGTTAACCGCGTTCAGCCAGTATTCAGGAGTTCCAGTGAGAAATGGCATCTCTGGGGCTCCGAGCTCAAACCTTCAGTCACTTGAGCGATTGGGATGCGCTTCTCCAAAGCTGCTTTGTAATATTCAGCAAATGAATGGAACTTTTTTTAAATTATTGACTGCCAGGCGAGCTTTTGAAGCTAAATCTTCCTTTTTCTTTCTGTAGAGGTTGCGAGAAGGAGTTTTCAGAGATCTTGAACGCCAGGAGCGCAAAAAAGAGAATCTTCGAATCCTGGAAGAGCAGATTAGTCTGACAGAGAAACTGGAAGCCGAACGATTTCAGAGAAGCACCTTGGCCCCTAGGAGCTCTCAACAATCTGACAAGTAGAGGTCTCGTTTTTTGAACGTGCGTCGATGGCTTTGGGTGTTTAATAGATGACAGCTCTGTAAATGTGGAAAAAGACTTGATAGAATTAATGAACCCAAGGTGAATAAAGCTGCTCTTTGGGTGGCTGCTGTATGTATCTAGCAGTTGAACCCTTTCAAGTGTAAACTCTGCCAGAGGTTTGGGAAGATGGAAGATAACGGGGAGATGAAAAGTTTAACTGCTCGCCAAATGGAGGATGAATGTGCACGAATGACTGCCTCCGAGGGTTTGGAGGAAGGAGAGGTTGAAGGGGAAACTCTACTGATAGTTGAGTCAGAGGACCAGGCCTCTGTGGATCTGTCCCACGATCAGAGTGGGGATTCCTTGAACAGTGAACTAGGTGACGAAGGGGAAGTGTCCTGGACGGAAGAGATGTCCTATTACTGTGACAAGTGCCAGAAGTGGATACCTTCACGTATGTATGCTACTACTGAAATATCCATAAGAGTAATGCTTTTTGTTACTGTGAGATACGGGGAGTAGAATTTCCGCTGGGGTTCCCCGATCTCCCTCGAAGTTCGAACGGACAATTGGGTGAACCTCTATGGAATTACTAGTTACAGGCTCAACGTGCACAGTCCTCTAAAATTTGCTAAAAGCAAGTATGATGCTGGGGCTGAGGAAGGTATGAAAGCACCAGTGACATTAAACCCAATGTGAAGGCCCGTATAGCAGTGGGCTGAAGTGCCCCAGTTACCCAACTTGCCAGTGGCTCCCGACAAGTGGTTGCTCTGCATTCGGTCGAATCCATCTATTTGGGCGGTAGACACTGTCCCCGATGGTATAAGCGCTGCTCTGTGTATATTTTCAATTTGCCACCACCTTCAAACTGTGAATATGCGTACACTGTTACACTTATTTATGTTAAGGGCCACTGCCAGGGTGTGGACTTGGCATTCAGAGTTGCACAGGTAGGTTTAGTGCAGTAGTTTTCTTTTACAAATGTAAAAAGCCGTTTTTGAAATCTAAAATAAAAATAGAATGCGCCATAAATACAGCAGGTCCATCCGCATCTGAAAGGAGAAAATATGGAAATAACGTTTTGGCTCAGAACTGAAAGATGTAGACCCTTAAATAGGAGCAAATAAAATGACAGTGTAACTAGTTGTACTGCACCCGCCCCCTGTCAAGCTCCTCCGCCCCCCCCCCCCCCCGGACCGGAAGCTTTCCCTCCACATGGTGCCGAGAAGCAGGACCTGAGACCTGAGGCTCCGACTCTCTTTGCCCGCTCCGGCCCTGACCCTCTTTTCCCCCCCCCCCCCCCCCCCCCGACTGTTGGAGAGCGGCGGGCCTGGGGCCCGAGAGCGAGCGAGAGAGGGACTGGGTGGTGGTGGGGTGGGGGAGGAGAAGAGAGACTTATAGAGCGAGTGAGAGATAGAGATAGGCTGGGGGAGAGTGAGAGAGAGAGACTGTGGGGCGGGGGGGGGGGAAGAGAATGGGGGCTGGGGGGACAGTGAGAGAGAGCGCGAGTGAGTGAGTGAGAGACTGGGGGGGAGAGAAGAGAGACTGGCATGGGGATGAGGAAGAAGAGAGAGACACGGGGGGGGGGGGGGGGAGGGGAGACACGGTGGGGATCGGAGGGGAGAGAGGGAACTCAGGGAAGACGGATCACGTTCTTCCAAACCCCTGCAAGGGACATCGTTGGAGTGGATGAGATCCAGAAGTCACGACACTGTCACTATTCACTTCATACCCAATAAACCTGTTAACAATCCGCACACAATGCCTCATCTATGTAAGGCACTTTGGCTGGGGGAGGGATGTACTTGGACTGGGGTAAGGCTCTTTGGCTGGCCCTTGCTGTCTTCTGGGGAGCTCTGTCCTCTGTCGCTTCAGGAAGTCAAAGTGAATCCGAGTTACAATTTGCAAAGTCAGTGAGAACTTGGGATTGGCGGATCCAGTTACACATTCCTGTGAAACTTCAGGGTATGGCTTATCCTTCAAGGGGACCAATCACAGACAAAGGGTGGAGCATGGTGGCCATTTTTGCAGTACAAATAAGCGCGTCCATAAAACGAGGGGAGAGATGTGTTGGTACCTTCCAGTTTCGAGATCGGGCAAAGGGTTTAAACCCGAAACATTGTCTCTTTTCAGATGCTGACTGACTTTGCTGTGCATTTCCAACATTTTCTAATTTTTGCTCCTTACACACTCCTGTTTCCCTGCAATGTAGCACAACGGTTAGATTTGTGTTCTTATAACATTTGTTTTTATATCTTTTGGTGGTTTAGATGAAATAGCAGTCAGTAGAGATGGTTAATACTCAGTCCATATTGAACTATAAACTGTTACCCAGAGAATCAGTCCCAAGTCCACTGGCAGCTGACATAAAATCTCCTCCAGAGATAGATCAGATTTCTATTGGCATTTATTTGCAATGAACAACCCAGCTGATATACAGCCAGAAGTATTTTTCCTGGTTTCCATTTAATTGCTCCCTTTTTTAGTCCAGTGCAGTACTGAGGAAGCGCTGCACTGTTGGAGGTGCCATTATTCATAGAATCATAGAAATTTACAGCATGGAAGGAGGCCAGTTTGGCCCATTGTATCTGCGCTGGCCGACCAAGAGCTATCCAGCCTAATCCCACCTTCCAGCTCTTGGTCAGATGAGATGTTAGCCCAAGGCTGACCTCTCAAGTGGACATAAAAATACCACGGCACTATTCGAAGAAGAGCAGGGGAGTATTCCTCAACCAACACCTTTAAAACAGATTATCTGGTAATTATCTCATTGCTCTTTGTGGGACCTTGCTGTGTGCAAATTGGCTGCTGTGCTTCCCTACATTACAACAGTGACTACACTTCACCGCAAGGTTCTGTGTTGGGGCCCCAGCTGTTTACACTGTACATTAATGATTTAGACGAGGGGATTAATTGTAGTATCTCCAAATTTGCGGATGACACTAAGTTGGGTGGCAGTGTGAGCTGCGAGGAGGATGCTATGAGGCTGCAGAGTGACTTGGACAGGTTAGGTGAGTGGGCAAATGCATGGCAGATGAAGTATAATGTGGATAAATGTGAGGTTATCCACTTTGGTGGTTAAAAACAGAGAGACAGACTATTATCTGAATGGTGACAGATCAGGAAAAGGGGAGGTGCAACGAGACCTGGGTGTCATGGTACATCAGTCATTGAAGGTTGGCATGCAGGTACAGCAGGCGGTTAAGAAAGCAAATGGCATGTTGGCCTTCATAGCGAGGGGATTTGAGTACAGGGGCAGGGAGGTGTTACTACAGTTGTACAGGGCCTTGGTGAGGCCACACCTGGAGTATTGTGTACAGTTTTGGTCTCCTAACTTGAGGAAGGACATTCTTGCTATTGAGGGAGTGCAGCGAAGGTTCACCAGACTGATTCCCGGGATGGCGGGACTGACATATCAAGAAAGACTGGATCAACTGGGCTTGTATTCACTGGAGTTCAGAAGAGTGAGAGGGGACCTCATAGAAACGTTTAAAATTCTGACGGGTTTAGACAGGTTAGATGCAGGAAGAATGTTCCCAATGTTGGGGAAGTCCAGAACCAGGGGTCACAGTCTAAGGATAAGGGGTAAGCCATTTAGGACCGAGATGAGGAGAAACTTCTTCAACCAGAGAGTGGTGAACCTGTGGAATTCTCTGCCACAGAAAGTTGTTGAGGCCAATTCACTAAATATGTTCAAAAAGGAGTTAGATGTCGTCCTTACTACTAGGGGAATCAAGGGGTATGGCGAGAAAGCAGGAATGGGGTACTGAAGTTGCATGTTCAGCCATGAACTCATTGAATGGCGGTGCAGGCTCGAAGGACCGAATGGCCTACTCCTGCACCTATTTTCTATGTTTCTATGTTTCAAAAGTACTTCATTGACTGTGACTTGAGGTAGTACATTCCATTTATTTATAGTAGTACAAGCAATTTACGTAACTTTTTTTCAGCACATTTTTGCACAATCTAAGCAGATGCTCCAGTTCAATACTGGGGGAGTGTTGCGTGTTGGAGGTGCCATTGTGTGAATGAGACATTGAACTGAGGCTGTTCCGGTGGATGCTGAAGATTTGACAGCACTGTTTCAAGAAGAGCACATGTTTCTCCTGGTATTCTGGCCAGCAATTCCTTCCCCAACCAGCGGCAGCAAAAATAAATCACTTCATTGCTGTTAGTGACATCTTGTTGTGTGCAAAATGGCTGCTGTGTTTCCCCACACACCAACATTTCTGAGTAATTAATTGTATATAAAGCTCTTTGGGACATGCAAAGAGACATGATAAGGTGCTACAAGGTGCACGTAAAGGCATAAAACACGGCAAGAGGAAGAATAGGTAAGGGAAGTACCATTGAGAGCGGTCATATCCGAAACAGTCCCACACGCCGGTGACACCAGGCAGAGCTGCGTACCATGCTTTTTGTAATAATTCAGTAAAATAAAGAACTGTCAAAATTCTCACCTTGAACGATACTCTAATTTTTGTGCTTATTTATATTGGTTATACCTCTTTTCAAAATTTAAATACTTAGTAATGGCATTTATGACCACTGTGTTGTTATTGAAGAATCCGTATCCCATCCTAACAGCATTAACATCACATGTGCAGCAGCGCTCCTGTTGATTTCAGCGGGTGAAAGGAAATACCGGCGCACGTATCCCCCGCACCAACGCACATAAGTCCCGAGTCGACGCACATAACCCTCACGCCGGCCCAGATACCACCCGCACTGACGCACGTCCCCCCCACCCCCCCGCCGCACCGGCGCACGTACCCCCCAGCACCGACAGATACACTCCCCGCACCGACGCAGATCACCCCCGCACCGACACACATACCCCCCCCCCCCCCGCATCCAATTCAAACAATGGACAAATCTAGATGGTGACTGCTTGTACATGCTAGCTTAGGGTTCAGGACCAGGGAGCCAGGATTGTCCAATCACGACACCGGTTTAGTTGTAAGATACTGAGATGGATGTGCACAAATATCACTTGATTCATTATTCAAATGATGTATGCGTATGTCAAAAATCAGATACACATGTTTGACATCAATCGATGGTTATAAATAAGGTATTGAAGGATTTACATTTTTGAAATTGTAGTATATATCGTTTCCTCTTCCATTTTATTTCCGTTTCCTCTTCCACCCCTCCTTTTCTGCCGGTGCTTACTCCTTGCCGAGTACGGTTCCAGGAGCACTGGTTCTTTTCCAGTGTCTCGCTCAAGTGGCCGTTCTCAAACTATTTGACCATGAGGTGGCGTGGGGGAAACTATCACCGTCGAGCTCAAACACGTCCTCACCCAGTGTGCACTTCTTCACGTTTCCAGCAGGTACCCTGGAGAGTAGGAGCTGTGGCCGATTGTTGCTTCCCTAAATCAGAGCCTGACAGGCCAATTGCTGCAACCCCAATGCCCGGTCCAGCAGATAGCAGCCAACTCGGCACTGACCAGGGATTGAATCTGTTGCCTTCTTAGTCTGTGTGGATCAGCTACTCCGTGTCTTAACCACCTGAGCCATGGTGTTATGAATACAGTTCCTGGCAAACCGGGGCTCAATGGGTAGAACTCTCGCCCCTCATTCAGCTCATGGGTTTGAGACCCACTCCAGAAACCTGAGCACACACTCCAGCGCAGTACCGAGTGCTGCAATGTCAGAGTTGCTGTCTTTCCGATGAGACGTTGAAGCGAGGCCCCGTCTGCTCTTGGGTGGATGTAAAAGATCCCATGACACTATTTTGAAGAAGGGCAGGGGAAATATCTCCGGTGTCCTGGCCAATATTTATCCCTCAACCAACATCGCTAAAACAGATGATCTGGTCATTTATCTAATTGCTGTTTGTGGGAGCTTGCTGTGCGCAAATTGGCTGCCGCGTCTCCTACACTACAACAGCGTCTACACTTCAAAAGTACTTCATTGGCTGTAAAGCGTTTGGGACATCCTGAGGCTATAGAAACAGCAGGACTTTCTTTCACTCTGCACCTGTCCATACAGTACCACAGATGGAAGTGCTTGATGCAGACACTAGAGTGGAGACATTTTCCATTCCCCAGTGATGACATCGCTCAGCTTAACATAGAAACATAGAAATTTACAGCGTAGAAGGAGGCCATTTCGGCCCATCGTATCTGCGCTGGCCGACAAAGAGCCGCACGACCCTTGGTCAGCAGCCCAAAAGGTTACATACAAACCCATGAACAATAACGGAAAGGCAAAGAGCACCCAGCCCAACCAGTCCATCCCACACAACTGCGACACTCCTTATACTAAAAACATCTACACTCCACCCCAACCGGAGCCATGTGATCTCCTGGGAGAGGCAAAAACCAGATAAAAACGCAGGCCAATTTAGGGGGAAAAAAATCTGGGAAAATTCCTCTCCAACTCATCCAGGCGATGGAAACTAGTCCAGGAGATCACCCTGGCCGTATTCTATTCCCTGCAGTACTTACCGTTATATCTGCACCGACCAACAAAAGGTTATCCAGTCTAATCCCAATTACTAGCTCTAGGTCCGTAACCCTGCAGGTTACGGCACTTTAAGTGCCTCCAACCATCTCTTAAAAGTGGTGAGGGTTTCTGCGCGAATTCCAGATCCCCACCTCTGTGTAAAGAAGCCCCCCCCCACCTCAATGAGGTCTCCTCTCGGCCTCCTCTGTTCCAATGAGAACAAACCCAACCTATCCAATCTGTCCTCATAACTAAGATTCTCCATTCCAGGCAGCATCCGAGTAAATCTCCTCTGTACCCTCTCTAGTGCAATCACGTCCTTCCTATAATACGGCGACCAGAACTGCACGCAGTACTCCAGCTGTGGCCTAACCAAAGTATTATACAATTTAAGCATAACCTCCCTGCTCTTATATTCTATGCCTTGGGCAATAAAGGCAAGCATTCCGTATGCCTTCTTAACCATCTTATCCACCTGGCCTGCTACTTTCAGGGAGCACTCCAAGGTCCCTTTGTTCATCTACACTATTAAGTGGCCTACCATTTAATGTGTATACCCTTTCTTTATTAGCCCTCCCAAAGTATATCACCTCACACTTCTCTGAATTAAATTCCATTTGCCACTGCTCTGCCCACCTGACCAGTAGATTGATATCCTCCTGCAGCCCATGACTTGCCTCTTCATTATCAACCACACAGCCAATTTTAGTGTCGTCTGCAAACTTCTTAATCATACTTCCTATATTCAAATCTAAATCGTTGATATATACCACAAAAAGCAAGGGACCCAGTACTGAGCCCTGCGGAACCCCATTGGAAACATCCTTCCAGTCATAAAAACACCCATCAATCATTACCCTTTGCTTCCTACCTCCAAGCCAATTTTGGATCCAACTTGCCACTTTGCCCTGGATCCCATGGGCTTTTAACTTTCATGACTAGTCTACCATGTGAGACCTTATCAAAACCTTGCTAAAGTCCATATGTACTACATCGTACACACTACTCCCATCGACCCTCTTGGTTACCTCCTCAAAAAATTAAATCAGGTTAGTCAAACATGATCTTCCCTTAACAAATCTGTGCTGACTGTCCCGAATTAATCCTTGACTATCCAGATGCAGATTTATCCTGTCTTTCAGGATTTTATCCAATAATTTTCCCACCACTGAGGTTAGACTGACAGGCCTGTAATTACTCGGCCTATCCCTTTCTCCCTTCTTAAACAAGGGTACCACATTAGCAGTCCTCCAATCCTCCAGCACCATGCCCATATCCAAAGAGGACTGGAAAATGATGGTCAAGGCCTCTGCTATTTCCTCTTTTACTTCGCTCAACAACCTGGGATGCATTTCATCTGGGCCTGGGGACTTATCGATTTTCAAAGCTGCTAAACCCCTTAATACTTCCTCTCTCTATTTATTTCATCCAGAATATCACACCCCTCTATAGCAGTATCTGCATTACCTCTTTCCTTTGTGAAAACAGATGCAAAGTATTCGTTAAGAACCCTACCAACATCTTCCGCCTCCTCACAAAGATTACCCTCGTGGTCTCTAATAGGCCCTACCCTTTCCTTAGTTACCTTCTTACTCTTATTATTTTTATAGAACATCTTAGGGTTTTCCTTAATTTTACTGGCTAAGAATTTCTCGTGCTCTCTCTTAGCATTCCTAATGTCCTTTTTAATTTTACCTCTTATCTTTCTATATTCCACCAAAGATGCTAAAGTATTTAGCCGTTGATATGTGACATCAGTGTCCCTTTTTTTCTTAATCCTCCCCTGTAAGTCCCTTGACATCCAGGGGGCTCTAGAATTATTTTTCCCAGCTTTTTTCTTTAAGGACACATGTTTGGCCTGAACCCTCCGGATCTCCTCCTTGAATGCTCCCACTGTTCCAACACTGATTTACCCACAAGTAGCTGTTTTCAGTCCACTATGGCCAAATCACTCCTTAACTTAGCAAAATTAGCTTTTCCCCAATTCAGAACTTTTATTCCAGGCCTATTCTTGTCCTTATCCATAACCTACTTGAATCTGACTGAATTATGGTCACTGGCACCCAAGTGCTCCCCCACTAATACCCCTTCAACCTGCCCAGCTTTATTCCCCAAAACAAAATCCAAGACCGCCCCCTCTCGTGTTGGGCTTGCTACATACTGACTGTAAAAGTTTTCTTGAATGCATTTCAAGAATTCCGCACCCTCTATACCCTTCACACTAAATTTGTCCCAATCAACATTTGGATAATTAAAATCCCCTATGGTTTTTAGACATCACTGCAATTTGCCTACATATTTGCTCCTCTATCTCCCTCCCACTGTTTGGGGGGGGTCGATAATACACACCCAGCAGTGTGATCGTCCCTTTTCTATTTTTCAATTCGACCCATATGGCCTCAGTTAATGATCCCTCTAAAATATCATCCCTCCTCACCGCTGTAATAGTTTCGTTAATCAGTACCGTAACCCCTTCACCTTTTTACCCCCCCCCCCCCCCCCCTCTATCTTGTCTAAAAATCCTGTAGCCAGGAATATTAATCTGCCAAACCTGCCCCTCTCTCAGCCATGTTTCTGTATTGGCTATCGTGTCATACTCCCAAGTGTCTACCTGTGCTCTCAGCTCATCCACCTTATTCGCTATACTCCTTGCATTAAAGTATATACCATTTAGCACAGGAAGACCTCCTTGCTAAAGACACACTAAGCCCTGTTTCCTCTGTCTTACAGATTCGCTTTCTAGATTCTTGCTATCCAACTCCTGCTTTACTTCCTTCCCTTTTGAAATCGTTCTCAGGTTCCCATCCTCCTGCCAAGCTAGTTTAAACTCTCCCCAACAGCACTAGCAAAACTCCCCGTGAGGATGTTGGTCCCGGTGCTGTTGAGGTGCAGCCCGTCCAGTTTGTACAGGTCCCATCTCCCCCAGAAGCGGTCCCAATGCCTCAAGAATTTAAAGCCCTCCCTCCTACACCAACTTTCCAGCCGCGTGTTCATCCTCTCTATCCTTCTATTCTTATACTCATTAGCACGTGGCACCGGTAGTAACCCAGAGATTACTATCTTTGAGGTCCTACCCTTTAATTTTCTTCCTAGCTCCCTAAATTCTTCCTGTAGGACCTCATCCCTCATTTTACCTATGTCGTTGGTCCCGATATGGACCACGACCTCTAGTTGTTTACCACCCCCACCCCCCCAGGATGCCCTGCGTTCGCTCTGTGACATCCTTGACCCTGGCACCAGGGAGGCACAAAACCATTCGGGAGTCATGTCTACAGCCACAGAAACCCCTGTCTGTTCCCCTAACTATAGAATCCCCGATCACTAGGGCTTTTGTGTTCTTCGTCCCTTCCCCCTGTGCAGCTGAGCCACCCGTGGTGCCTTGGAATTGGCTCTGGCTGCACTCCCCAGAGGCACCATCATCCTTACCGATACTCAGAAGAGAATATCGGTTTGAAAGCGAGATGGACTCATGGGGGGACTCCTGCGCTACCTGCCTAGCACACTTACTACGTCTGGTGGTCACCCACTTACTCATTACCTGCACGCCTTTAAGCTGCGGGGTAACCACCTCCTGAAATGTGCTATCCACGTAGTTCTCAGCCTCGCGGATGCATCGTATTGACTCCACCCGCTGCCCCAGCTCCGAAACGCGGGGCTCGAGCAGTTGAAGCTGGAGACACCTCCTGCACACATGGTTGTCTAGGCTGCGCGAAGTGTCCAGGACTTCCCACATGCTGCAGGATGTGCACTCCACGGGACTGAGCTGCACTGCCATCCTTCTAGTTAGACTGATCTAATTTAAAATCTACTTAAAAAGAAATAGAGGGAAGAGAGCTACTGAGCTACTCACCAAATCACCTCACCGACCTCTGTGGCATCCCGACCTCTCGGCCTCCGAACTCCCGACCTCCTACTCGCCGACCTCAGGGCCTACTGAATCGCAGAGCCGTCAGTGCACACAGATTTTAGAAGAATAGATCACCAAGAGAACAGTACCAAATGGGACATGGCCCGTGATGTTGCAGGCATACTGCAAACTGCACTGGTATGAGGTGGTGCTTGGAGTAGAGTTGAAAGGACACAGGTCTGACTTAGATCTGTTTGAATGTTAAAGATACAGGAAGACAGTAATAAACTTGTAGAATGGATGTGTAATTGGTGAATTAACTTAAATATAGATAACTGTGAGGTGGTACATTTTGGTAGGATGAATAAGGAGGCCACATATTCCTTGGAAAATTAGTGTCTAAATGGGGCAGAGGGATCTCGGGGTTGCAATTACACAAATCATTGAAAGTTGCGACACAGATTAATAGGGTCATTTATTTTTTTTAAAAGCACTGGGGTTCATTTCTAGAGGGACAGAATTGAAAAGCAGAGAAGTGATGTTCAACTTGTATCTAACCTTTATTAAACCACACTTGGAGTAGTTTGAAAAGTTCTGGTCTCCATATTATAAAAAAAAAGATGTAGAGGCACTGGAGACGGTGTTACAAAGATTTGCTAGGATGATACCAGAATTGAGAGGTTATACCTATCGGGAAAGGCTGGGGCTTTTTTTTTGGAAAGGAAAGACTGAGGGGTGACCTGATAGGCCTTTAAGATTACGAAAGTATTGAATAGGATAGACGTAGAAAAGCTATTTCCATTTGCAGGGGAGACCAGAACTGGGGGTCAAAAATATAACATAGTCATGAATAAGTCCAATAAGGAATTCGGGAGAAACTTCTTTACTCAGAGAATGTGGAACTCGCTACCACAGGGAGTGGTTGAGGTGAATGGCATAGATGCATTTAAGGGGAAGCTGGAGCAGCACACGAGGGAGAAAAGAATAGAAGGATATGGTGGTGGGTTAGATGAAGTAGGGTGGGAGGAGGCTCGTGTGGAGCATGAACACCAGCACGGATCTGTTGGGCCGAATGGCCTGTTTCTGTGCTGTAAATACTGTATAAAACATTAGATTCTTAGTAAATGAGAATTCAGGTCAATCTTCTGCGAGGTGTTTTGAAAATTCTACTGTGTAACCTTTTGGGATAGCTCCTAGCGTGAGCCTCTCTGCAGTAAGATGTTCACATAATAAAGAGTGGCGTCCCTCGCACAGCCTTGCATGAGGTAATATTTTGTCAATGTCCTTGCGGCTGTCGCATGCTGGGGCTCAGGATATGGTCCCATTGGCCATTTGTAAGTGTCTCATGAACACTTTTAATGCCTTATCTGGTGGCTCCTATTTACACTGGAGACTGAATGCAGGCTGCTTCATCAGTTGTGTTATTTGACATTCCACATCTGAAGTATACTGCTGGTTTACCTTGTGCCACGGAATCCAGTGCTGCAGTAGAATTTGAGTAAAGTGTGTTGCACATGAACATTTGGACATGATGTGTGACTGAATCTCACTATGTTCATTTTGTCCAAATAATGTCCACTTCTGTAGCACCACACCTGAGGAAGGATGTCAAGGTCTTAAAGAAGGTGCCGAGGAGATTTTCCAGAATGGTACCAGGGATGAGGGACCAGTTATATGGAGAGACTAGAGAACCTGAGATTGTTCTACAGAAACATAAGAACATAAGAAATAGGAACAGGAGTAGGCCATACAGCTCCTCGAGCCTGCTCCACCATTTGATATGATCATGGCTGATCTGATCATGGACTCAGTTCCACTTCCCCGCCTGCTCCCCATAACCCCTTATCCCTTTATCGTTTAAGAAACTGTCTATTTCTGTCTTAAATTTATTCAATGTCCCAGCTTCCACAGCTCTCAGGCGGCGAATTCCACAGATTTACAACCCTCTGAGAGAAGTAATTTCTCCTCATCTCTGTTTTAAATGGGTGACCCCTTGTTCTAAGGTCATGCCCTCTAGTTCTAGTCTTCCCCATCAGCGGAAACATCCTCTCTGCATCTACCTTGTCAAGCCCCCTCATTTACGTTTCGATAAGATCACCTCTCATTCTTCTGAATTCCAATGAGTAGAGGCCCAACCTACTCAACCTTTCCTCATAAGTCAACTCCTTCATCTCCGGAATCAACCTAGTGTACCTTCTCTGAACTGCCTCCAAAGCAAGTATATCCTTTCGTAAATATGGAAACCAAAACTGCACGCAATATTCCAGGTGTGGCCTCACCAATACCTTATATAACTGTAGCAAGACTTCCCTGCTTTTATACTCCCATCTCCTTTGCAATAAAGGCCAACATTTCATTGGCCTTCCTGATCACTTGCTGTACCTGCATACTATCCTTTTGTGTTTCATGCACAAGTACCCCCAGGTCCTGCTGTACTGCAGCACTTTGTAATCTTTCTCCATTTAAATAATAACTTGTTTTTTGATTTTTTTTCTGCCAAAGTGCATGATCGCACACTTTCCAACATTATACTCCATCTGCCAAATTTTTGCCCACTCACTTAGCCTGTCCTTTTGCAAATTTTTTGTGTCCTCCTCACATTGCTTTTCCTCCCATCTTTGTATCGTCTGCAAACTTGGCTACGTTACACTCAGTCCCTTCTTCCAAGTCGTTAATATAGATTGTAAATAGTTGGGGTCCCAGCACTGATCCCTGCGGTACCCCACTAGTTACTGATTGCCCACTAGTTACGCGAGTGAACCATTTATCCTGACTCTCCTTGGAACAGAGATGGTTAAGGGAAGAATTAATAGAAATGTTCAAATGTATGAGGGGTTTTGAGTAGACAGGGAGGATCTGTTTCCGCTGGCAAGTGAGTCGGTAACCAGAGGACACCGATTTAAGATGATTGGCAAAAGAAGCGGTGGAGATGAGGAGAATCTTTTTTTACGCAGTGGGTTGTTACGATCTGGAATGCACTGCTTGAAAGGGCGGTGGAAGCAGATTCAATAGTAACTTTCAAACGGGAATTGGATAAACACTTGAAAAGGAAAAATTTGCAGAGCTATGGGGAAAGAGCAGTGGTATTAATTGAATAGCCCTTTCAAAGAGCGGTCACAGGTATGATGGACAGCGTGGCCCCCTTCTAAGCTGATGTGTGAACAATTCTCCCTATGTTCATTTGAACTGTGAGCAATATTCCACACTACATGTATAGATTTTGCCCGTCTAAATGTGACTCGTGTCTGAAGACAATGTTTGGAGCACCTAACACAATGCTGAAGTCTTGCAGGTCTGTCACTGGCAGTGGTAGTTGTGGGATCAGCTGGAGGCAATAAATTCAGAGTAGTACCATGTTGAAAAAGAACATGAGAAACAATAAAGCATACTTGCTGAAATGTGACTTTTCCTACAGGGTTTTTCTGCCCTTACACTAAATAGACTATGGGACATATAGTCCCTTTGCAAGCTCAGGATATCCCAAAACACTTTACAGCGAAGTACTTTGTCAGTGTTGTAAGGTAGGAAACGCAGTAGCAAATTTAAGTCCAGCAAGATCCATAAGAACATAAGAAATAGGAGCAGGAATAAGCCATTTGGCCCCTTGAGCCTGCTCCGCCATTCAATAAGATCATGGCTGATCTGATCATGGACTCAGCTCCACTTCCCTGCCTGCCCCCGCCCCCCCCCCCCCCCTCCCCCCCATAAGCCTTTATTCCTTTATCGCTTAAAAATATGGTCCAGTCTGCTCTCGGGTGGACGTAAAAGACCCCATGGCACTATTTCGAAGAAGAGCAGGGGAGTTCTCCCCGGTGTCCTGGCCAATATTTATCCCTCAATCAACATAACAAAAACATTATCTGGTCATTATCACATTGCTGTTTGTGGGAGCTTGCTGTGCGCAAATTGGCTGCTGCGTTTCCCACATTATAACCGTGACTATACTCCAAAAGTACTTCATTGGCTGTAAAGCGCTTTTAGACGTCTGGTGGTCGTGAAAGGCGCTATATAAATTCAACTCTTTAAAAAATATATATATATATATATAACCTCCACAGCTCTCTGGGGTAGAGAATTCCAGATTTACGACCCTCTGAGAGAAGAAATTCCTCCTCATCTCTGTTCTAAATGGGCGACCCCTTATTCTGAAACTATGCCCCCTGGTTCTAGATTCCCCACTCGTGGAAACATCCTCTCTGCATCTACCTTGTTGAGCCTCCTCAGTATCTTATATGTCCCACCAACAGCAATGAGATAAATGACCAGATAAAACAGCAATGAGATAAATGACCAGATAAAACAGCAATGAGATAAATGACCAGATAAAACAGCAATGAGATAAATGACCAGATAAAACAACAATGAGATAAATGACCAGATAATCTGTTTTAGTGATGTTGGTTGAGGGATAAATATTGGCCGGGACACCGGCGATGGGGGAGTTCCCCACCTCTTCTTTGAATAGTGCATGGGATCTTTTACATGGGACCTAAGAGGGAGGACAGGGCCTCTTTTTAGCATTTTATCGAAAAGACGGCACTTCCGACAGTGCAGCACTCCCTTCGCTTGGATTATCTGCTCAGGTCTCTGATCCCTGATACCAACTGCATTCAGTAGATCAGTAAATGAATAATAATAATCTACTAGTATTTATAAAGCAACTTCAACAAAACAAGATGGGGCTGAAATTGCCCTGCTCCATTATCACCTCTAAGAGGTGGCAATAGGGTGATGAGGCCTTTGAGACCAGGGGCAGGCGGATGGGCTGACCTTCAGAAATTGGTGGCAGAAAAGGGTTTCCGCCCTGTCAGGCACTCTCTGACCCGCCGCCGCTCGGTGCCCCGACAGCTTTTCCCCGAGGGAAGCTGCCAGTGGCTGGGCGGCGCGTCTGCCCTTAACGGGGAGGGCGCGCCACCATTTTATTTTAATTGTCGGCCGACATGGCCACCTTCCGCCCCGCTCCAAAAGCACTTCCACCCCCAAACGCCGCAGCTTCGAATTAGAGAAGCAAAAGCGGGCAATACAAGGTGGATTTGAAGGTGGGGAGAAATGTAGCAAGCTGAAGGGGTTTAGGAAGGAAGTCTCCCGAGGGGGGGCGGCAAGATGGCTGAAAGCTCTGCCTCTGATGGTGGGGTGATGAGCGATCGGAATTGGTAGAGCAGCGGGTGCAGCCAGGGACCTGGGGGCTGGAGAAGGTTCATTAAAACCGATTATCTGGTCATTATCTCATTGCTGTTTGTGGCACCTTGCTGTGCACAAATTGACTGCCCTGTTTGCGACATAACAAAAGCGCTTTGGGACGCCCTGAGGTTGTGAAAGACGCTATATTCTTTCTTACACAGCACTATCCCTGTGCCACAAAGCAAACGATAGCCGTCAGATATTGGTTTCAGCCCTCCTAATGTTTATACCGGCACACAATCACTGGAAAAGGACTAAAAATAAGAAATGCAAGGACCCAAAAAGTGCTATTCGCAACGTTTGCATCAGTCGCAACACACATCTATGGGCTTGATGGCACTTTCTTGCAGCAAAGCTTTTTTTTCTCCATTGTATTGCGTATGTATTTGATAAATGCTCCGATGTAAAAAGATCTGTGGTCTTGGAAATGCGATTCAGAAAAATCTTTTTCTTTAACGTTGCACTTTGAGCATGTGGTATAAATGGAGACAGTGCCTTGGCTGGGGCAAGTGTTTGTGGAGTGTGCCATCGAGGTGTTTAAAACGTTCACGGGTAGATACAGAGAAAGCATTTCCTCTGGCGGGGGAATCCAGACCAAGAGGACACAATCATAAAATGAGACCTGGGCCATTCAGGAGAGAAATCAGGATTCACTTCTTCACACACAGGGTAGTGGAAATCTGGAATTCTCTGAGATGCTTTTGAGACTGAGATTGTCCGTCTTTTGTTAGTTTAAGGCTATCAATGGATATGGAGCTACGGCGGATTAATGGAGATGAGGTGCAGCTCAGCCATGATCTAACTGACTGGCGGAACAGTCCTGAGGGGCTGAACGGCATATTCCTGTCGCTATGTGCTGCCTGAGTGCAGGAATGATTGCGTTGAACGACCCCCAGAGGCAGCAACAAATAAAAACGGCAGCTTTTGTTTTGAACTGATCCCAATGATGGCCAATCACTTGCTTTAAGCGTGGCCAGCAGTGAGGCACGAGATCCATGTGTGAAGTTGGGAACGAAAGATGGGAAGGAGCTCTTTGGGGGGACGCACGGGATAAGCCAATAAGCACGAAGTGTCTCAACAGCCTCACTTGTGGAGATTGGCATCTTGGGAGCTTGGCAAGACGCATATTGTACATTGTGTGATGCTTTGATTTGGAATATTTTGTCACCTTGTGAAAGAGGTTGCTTTTTTTTTTCCAGTTTTGATGTAAATCAGATCCTCTCTTTCCTTTTAATTCCATTGCACTCTCCCCCACCACCCCCCCCCCCTCTCTCTCTCCAGCTCAGTTAAGGGGA
Organism: Pristiophorus japonicus; assembly: GCF_044704955.1. Taxonomy (NCBI): domain Eukaryota; kingdom Metazoa; phylum Chordata; class Chondrichthyes; family Pristiophoridae; genus Pristiophorus; species Pristiophorus japonicus. The sequence continues at coordinate 170,173,735 of NC_091985.1, forward strand.
GAGAACCCCAGTTACTTGCGGGGCGATAACTTCTTCCGATTCAGTTGTTCAGACTGCGTGGAAGACGGGAAGGAGCACTTCGAGAGACTGAAGCTCACGTGGCAACAAGTACGTATGATCTTCGAAAATATGCTCAGTGCATTTTATATACAAAATAAACCCACATGCATTGGTTATATCTTCAAGGTGTTTAAAATGTTAAAGGGATTCGATTGGGAGGATACAGAGAAGCAATTTCCTCTGGTGGGGGAATCCAGAACGAGGAGACATAATCTCAAAATGAGACCTGGGCCATTGAGGAGGGGAATCAGGAAACACATTTCACACACACAGTACTGGAAACCTGTAACACTCTCCACAAAAGGTGGTGAATGCTGGAACAATTGCAGCTTTCAAGACTATTGAGCAAAAGAACAGAACCAGTTATCTTGGCCATTCTTGCAGCCAGAAAGGTAGCCAATTTCTAAATTTGCAAAATGCGATTTTCCCTAAATTTATTTTCCTAATTCCAAGTGTATCTTTATACCTTTTCGTCTTATCAGAACAATGTACAAGGCTCTATAGCTGCTTACAAAGTTAATTGTCCCTGTGTATCATTCCTATCCTCCCCAAATGATGACTTCTCTTCATAGAAACAATCGCCGTTTAGTGCATTTCATTTGCTGACATCGCTAAAGATGGCATCAATTGTGATCTCAATCGAGTTAGTGGTTCATCAAAACAAGTGCAGGAAAAATAGTTCCTTGATTTGAGAAGTAGCCTTCGTACTGGCAGGCTGTTAGCCTCTGGTTTCAAGTTTTAGTCTATCCTTTATGCCCCATAATCTGAAGTGTGTGGGTTCAAGTCCAATTCTGGGGACCTGAGCACATAATCTAGGCTGACACTCCCAGTGCAGTGCTGAGGGAGTGTTGCACTGTCGGAGGTGCCATCTTTCGGATGAGACGTTAAACCGAGGGCCCGTCCGCTTTCTCGTAAAAGATCCCACGGCACTATTTCAAAGAGCAGGGGAGTTATCCCCGGTGTCCTGGTCAATACTTATCCCTCAACCAACACCACTAAAACAGATGATCTAGTCATTATCACATTGCTGCTTGTGGGAGCTTGCTGTGCGCAAATTGGATGTCATGTTTCCTACATTACAACAGTGACTACACTTTAGAAGTACTTAATTGGCTGTAAATTGGTCTGGGATGTCCTGTGGTTGCTATATAAATGTAAGTCTTTCCTCGGCTCCTGTGTGATGTAAAGTTTGATTTAAGCCTGTGCTTTATTTCTCTCTCTCAGGTTGTGATGTTGGCCATGTACAATTTATCATTGGAAGGAACTGGTCGTCAAGGGTACTTCCGCTGGAAGGAAGATATTTGTGCTTTTATTGACAAACACTGGGCCTTCTTACTGGGAAACAGGTAAAATACGCACAACACAGGCAGTGAATTAAACCTGTGAATTAAGACTCAGTGCCTGAAAAATTGTAATCCTCGTGCGGTATTGCGACAATTGAGTTGTAATAGATTAAAATGTTGGTGTGTTTTTCCCTCGTGTACTCATTGGTTTATGAAGCAGCATAGTAACTGTTTATGGAGCATTTCCAACACAGATGCAATATTCCAACAGCACAATAGTGAAGGAGTGCGGCACTTCAAAGCAAATCTATAAGCAGCCACTTGTACATCTTTAATTTGCCATTCAGGCCATTGCTATGTTGTTAGCTGTTCGTCAAATGTAGGTCATTTAGACATTCCTATACAATTCATATCATGCTACTCAGCCAGGCATGAGCATGAGAGTTGGGTGTAAAAGAAGAGGGTGAAATAATAGTAGGTTTTGTTAGAAATGGTCTTGGCGAATTACAGCGAGAGTCACGTTTCTGGCACTTCCATTCCAGTTCTGCAGTATTTTCTTACTCCCGTTTTCCATTCAGAATCCCTACCTTTCCAGTCAGCTCAGTAGTTACCCCTTTTCTGTCATTTCTAGGTCTTCCGACACTAATGGCAGTCAGGGAGGTTAATATTTAAAGATTACATAGAAACATAGAAATTAGGTGCAGGAGCAGGCCATTCGGCCCTTCGAGCCTGCACCGCCATTCAATAAGATCATGGCTGATCATTCAACCTCAGTACCCCTTTCCTGCTTTCTCTCCATATCCCTTGATCTCTTTGGCCATAAGGGCCATATCTAACTCCCTTTTGAATATATTTAAAGAACTGGCCTCTACAACTTTCTGCGGTAGAGAATTCCACAGGTTAACCACTCTCTGAGTGAAGAAGTTTCTCCTCATCTCGGTCCTAAATGGCTCACCTCTTATTCTTAGACTGTGACCACTGGTTCTGGAACTCCCCAGCAACGGGAACGTTCTTCCTTTCTCCAACCTGTCCAATCCTGTCAGAATTTTATATGTTTCTATGAGATCCCCTCTCATTCTTCTAAACTCCAGTGGATACAAGCCCAGTCGATCCAGTCTCTCCTCATATGTCAGTCTTGCCATCCCGGGAATCAGTCTGGTGAACCTTCGCTGCACTCCCTCAATAGCAAGAACGTCCTCCCTCAGATTAGGAGACCAAAACTGAACACAATATTCCAGGTGTGGCCTCACCAAGGCTCTGTACAAATGCAGTATGACCTCCCTGCTCCTATACTCAAATCCCCGAGCTATGAAGGCCAACATGTCATTTGCCGCCTTCACCGCCTGCTGTACTTGCATGCCAAACTTCAATGACTGATGTACCATGACACCCAAGTCTTGTTGCACCTCCCCTTTTCCTAATCTGTCACCATTCAGATAATATTCAGTCTTCCTGTTTTTGCCACCAAAGTGGATAACCTCACATTTATCCACATTATACTTCATCTGCCATGAATTTACCCACTCACCTAACCTGTCCAAGTCACCCTGTAGCCTCTTAGCATCCTCCTCACAGCTCACACCACCACCCAGCTTAGTGCCATCTGCAAACTTGGAGATATTACATTCAATTCCTTCATCTAAATCATTGATGTATATTGTAAAGAGCTGGGGTCCCAGCACTGAGCCCTGCGGCACCCCACTGGTCACTGCCTGCCATTCTGAAAAGGGCCCGTTTATTCCGACTTTCTGCTTCCTGTCTGCCAACCAGTTCTCTATCCACGTCAGTACATTATCCCCAATACCATGTGCTTTAATTTTGCACACTAATCCCTTGTGTGAGACCTTGTCAAAAGCCTTTTGAAAGTCCAAATACACCACATCCACTGATTCTCCCTTGTCCACTCTACTGGTTACATCCTCAAAAAATTCCAGAAGATTTGTCAAGCATGATTTCCCTTTCATTAATCCATGCTGACTTGGACCGATCCTGTCACTGCTTTCCAAATGTGCTGCTATTTCATCCTTAATAATTGATTCCAACATTTTCCCCACCACTGATGTCAGGCTAACAGGTTTATAATTACCCGCTTTCTCTCTCCCTCCCTATTTAAAAAGTGGTGTTACATTAGCTACCCTCCAGTCCATAGGAACTGATCCCGAGTCGATAGACTGTTGGAAAATGATGACCAATGCATCCACTATTTCTAGGGCCACTTCCTTAAGTACTCTGGGATGCAGCCTATCGGGCCCTGGGGATTTATCGACCTTCAATCCCATCAATTTCCCTAACACAATTTCCTGACTAATAAGGATTTCCTTCAGTTCCTCCTTTTTGCTAGACCTTTGAACCCCTAGTATTTCCGGAAGGTTATTTGTGTCTTCCTTAGTGAAGACAGATCCAAAGTATTTGTTGAATTGGTCTGCCATTTCTTTGTTCCCCATTATAAATTCACCTGATTCTGACTGCAAAGGACCTACGTTGGTCTTCACTAATCTTTTTCTCTTCACATATCGATAGAAGCTTTTGCAGTTAGTTTTTATGTTCCCTGCAAGCTTCCGCTCGTACTCTATTTTCCCCCTCCTAATTAAACCCTTTGTCTTCCTCTGCTGAATTCTAAATTTCTCCCAGTACTCAGGTTTGCTTTTTTTTCTGGTCAATTTATATGCCTCTTCCTTGGATTTAACACTATCCCTAATTTCCCTTGTTAGCCACGGTTGAGCCACCTTCCCCGTTTTATTTTTACTCCAGGTAGGGATGTACAATTGTTGAAGTTCTTCCATGTAATCTATAAATGTTTTCCATTGCCTATCCACTGTCAACCCTTTAAGTATCATTTGCCAGTTCTTCCCTTTATCCACACAAAATGGATGCCATGTTTTTTCTTACTGCCTGCTCATTAGCAAAATATCATGGCAAACCCAGCAGCACATTCTGCACAGCGCTGTATGGAAAGGTAATGAATTCCCCCTCAGGAAACACAATCGTCTCTTTAATTGTTAGATAGTTGTCACTTTCTCTTGAGATTTTTCTCAACACCAGTGGAATCTCCCATGGCATCTCTCTCTTACCTGAGGGTTTGAACTTGGGTTCCAGTGAGGGTTTGGATTGGAGGAACAGTGGTGAAGGCACAGAGTAACTCATGCACTACCCCTTTGCAACACAGCCTCGCTGATAATTGCATCCGACCCTTTCAACCTGTACCTACCTGTCTTCTATGTTACCCAGCCCATTGCTCTGCTATTGTGCCCCTTCCGCTTTACCCCTGTTTCCCTTGCCACGCTTGCTGCCGTTATCGTCCTTCTCGCGTCCTTCCTTTCCCCATACTTGCGCCCCCCCACCCCCATCACTTTCTTTCCCCATACCCCCTCATTCACATCAGCTCCCCTATGCCATCCCGTTTATACAAGCCTTGGATTTTGGGTCATGTGACACCCAGATGTGACAAAATCATACCATGGGAAGTCCAGGCAGACATACGTCACCCTACTGTGTAATTGAGGATTCATCAAACTCATTAACACCCACCCAATAGCAGATGCCATTTAATACAGACAAGTGCACTGTGCTTCATGTAGGACGGAAAAATCTCAAGAGGGCAAGAATATTTATCAAATATTGACGCCAAAGTCCAAGGAAACTTTCCAGAATTATAGAATGTACCAAAGCTGAAGACTGTATGGAAAATTTTATTGAATTCCCATTTAATGATGCATTTTTCTATAGTGTTACCAGAAAACTAACTTCTCTTGTAAATCCTTCACTTTTCTCTCTTGCCCAGGTGTTAAGGATGCATTGTGCATCCGACAGTGATTATTTTTTTAGACGTCTGGCAGTGTGCTGATCAACAACACTGGTTTTGTTGTGAATAGGGTCCATTCCGAAAGCTATTTGTTATCCAGTCTTAGTCATTGGTGTCAGTTCTCAGTATGTCCATTCAACTTTGACAAAGGACATCTCTAGACTGATCTGTCCTCTTATTGCCCAATTACAGGTTGGTATTGTGGCCATCTTGGAAACCTCTATCGCCTGGATGGCTATGGCTTTTCAGTTGAAAGAGAATGCAGGAAAGCACAGGGACTTCAGGAAATAGGGAAAATTTGGGAGGAAAATTGAATAAGGGAGGCTAAAAAAGAAAAAGACCAGTATTGTATGGCTGTAATATTTTGCTCATGTAAATAGAAAATAGGTGCAGGAGTAGGCCATTTCGTCCTTCGAGCCTGCACCACCATTCAATAAGATCATGGCTGATCATCACCTCAGTATCCCTTTCCTGCTTTCTCTCCATCACCCTTGATCCCTTTAGCCCTAAAAGCCATATCTAACTCCCTCTTGAATATATCCAACAAACTGGCATCAACAACTCTCTGCGGTAGGGAATTCCACAGGTTAACAACTCTCTTGAGTGAAGAAGTTTCTCCTCAACTCGGTCTTAAATGGCTTACCCCTTATCCTTAGACTGTGTCCCCTGGTTCTGGACTTCCCCAACATCTGGAACATTCTTCCTGTATCTAACCTGTCCAATCCCGTCAGAATTTTAAATGTTTCTTTGAGATCCCCTCTCCTTCTTCTAAATTCCATTGAATATAAGCCTAGTCGATCCAGTCTTTCTTCATATGTCAGTCCTGCCATCCCGGGAATCAGTCTGGTGAACCTTCGCTGCACTCCTTCAATAGCAAGAACGACCTTCCTCAGATTAGGAGACCAAAACTGAATACAATATTCCAGGTGAGGCCTCACCAAGGCCCTGTACAACTGCAGTAAGACCTCCCTGCTCCTATACTCAAATCCCCTAGCTATGAAGGCCAACATGCCATTTGCCTTCTTCACCGCCTGCTGTACCTGCATGCCCACTTTCAATGACTGATGTACCATGACACCCAGGTCTCGTTGCACCTCCCCTTTTCCTAATCTGCCGCCATTCAGATAATATTCAGTCTTCCTGTTTTTGCCACCAAAGTGGATAACCTCACATTTATCCACATAATACTGCATCTGCCATGCATTTGCCCACTCATCTAACCTGTCGAAGTCACCCTGAAACCTTTTTAGCGTCCTCCTCATAGCTCACACCAGCTTCCAGCTTAGTGTCATCTGCAAACTTGGAGATATTACATTCAATTCCTTCATCTAAATCATTGATGGATATTGTAAATAGCTGGGGCCCTGCGGCACCCCACTAGTCACTGCCTGCCATTCTGAAAATGACCCGTTTATCCCGACTCTCTGCTTCCTGTCTGCAGGAAACTGTATGTGTGCAGCAATTGAGGGAAAATTAATCAAATACTTAAACATGAAGATACAGTAATACAAGTGTGACGTCCGAGATCCGGGCAATCGGAGGTCAGGGCCTGCCGGAAGTGGGGTGGGGGGGATCGGTCAAGCCGCTGGAAGTGGGGTGGGGGGGATCGGTCAAGCCGCTGGAAGTGCGGTGGGGGGCGGGTGGAGGGAGGTCGGGCGGTCGGAGGTCGGGCCAAGACGGGAGAGTCTGGATCTTGGAACATTTTCCGGTTTCCGGACGACCCCGCCACGAATTGGCCTGGATTCCGGAACTCCGGATTTTGGATGCCACACATGTAGTTGTAGCATGCCAAAATATCAAAGCAAAGTTCACTACCAGTCATGGTGTTAGCCATGGGCTCGTGATAGCACTCTCACCTCTATAAAAGGAGTCAGAAGCTTGTGAGTTCAAGCCCCAATCCAGAGCACAAAATCCAACCTGACACTTCAGTCCAGTACTGAGGGAGTGCTGCACTGTCTCAGGTGCCGTCTTTCGGATGAGACATTAAACTGAGGCCTCAACTGCTCTCTCAGGGGGCGTAAACGATCCCATGGCACTATTTAGAAGAAGAACAATGGCGTTCTTCCCGGTGACCTGGCCAATATTTATCCCTCAATCAACATCAGAAAAACAGATTATCTGGTCATTATCACATTGCTGTTTGTGGGAGCTTGCTGTGCGCAAATTGGCTGCTGCGTTTCCCACATTACAACAGTGACTACACTTCAAAAGTATTTCATTGGCTAAAAAGCAGTTTGGGACGTTCAGAGGTCGTGGAAGTCGCTATATAAATGCAAGTCTTTCTCTCACTCTAATCTTATTTGTACTCATTGCATTTTAGGAAGAAGACCTCGACCTGGTGGAGCACTGTGGCAGGCTGTCTCTCTGTGGGCAGCCCCATGTATTTCCGTTCGGGTGCTCAGCAGTTTGGCGAGCCAGGCTGGTGGAAGCTGGTTCACAACAAGCCTCCTGTCATGAGGCCAGAAGGGGAGAGGCCTTCGAGCACAACGCTGAAGGCAAGAGGTAAGCTCATCCGATTTTTGTAAAGAGGGGCCTAACGGCAGTTTTCGAGCAACTCTGAAATTGGGAAGCACGGAGCAGAATCTAACCCCGGGCCTGGAATCTTCAGCAGCCGCTGCAGCCTAAAGGTAAATGTTTAAAACATTCCTGTGGAGCCAGGAGGAGTAGAAGTGCTCCCACCGACTCCACAGTATCCCGACCGCTCTATCCCCTCCCCCCCCCCCCCCCCCCCGGGACTTGCCTTCGGCCCACTTGCCTCACCGGTCTATATAAAATGGCCGAGCTGCCTGTGGAGGAGTGACTTCGGGCTGGCCTTGCGCCTCCTGGTTACGGCGCGCACTGTCTACGTGTCACTGGGTATGCACCTGAAAATGGGTCACAACCATTTTCTAGACCAATAGCTCCTTTCTGAGGTACGTATGGTTGCATGGAGACTAGTTGACCTCACCCAGCTGGTTATGCATGTGTCTTGCCAGCAAACTATTTTCCATGGGGAAACATGACAGCAGAAGCCAAATCCCTTGCCCACCTGACTTCCGTACTCTGTAGGCATCAGTGGATAACGGGGAGCAGCAACCCTGCTCAGTTATCCTTCTCAAACCCAGGGTGCTACAGACAATTACTGTGGCCTTTTATTGCCCCCCCCCCCCTGGCTGAGAGCATTGACTTTAATAGAAATGAAAATGGGAAGAGTTAGCCGAACATCTGTGGTTGGGAAAATGTTGGAGTCCATTATTAAAGAAGCAGTAGCAGGATATTTGGAAAAGCAAAATTCGGTCAGACAGAGTCAGCATGGATTTATGAAGGGGAAGTCATGTTTGACAAATTTGCTGGAATTCTTTGAGGATGTAACAAACAGGGTGGATAAAGGGGAACCGGTGGATGTGGTGTATTTGGACTTGCAGAAGGCATTTGACAAGGTGCCACATAAAAAGTTACTGCACAAGGTAAAAGTTCATGGGGTTAGGGGTAATATATTAGCATGGATAGAGGATTGGCTAACTAACAGAAAACAGAGAGTCGGGATAAATGGTTCATTCTCTGGTTGGCAACCAGTAACTAGTGGGGTGCCGCAGGGATCAGTGCCGGGACCCCAACTATTTACAATCTATATTAACGACTTGGAAGAAGGGACTGAGTGTAACGTACCAAATTTGCTGATGATACAAAGATAGGAGAAAAAGCAATGTGTGAGGAGGACAAAAAATCTGCAAAAGGACATCGACAGGCTAAGTGAGTAGGCAAAAATTTGGCAGATGGAGTATAATGTTGGAAAGTGTGAGGTCATGCACTTTGACAGAAAAAAATCAAAGAGCAAGTTATTATTTAAATGGAGAAAGATTGCAAAGTGCTGCAGTACAACGGGACCTGGGGGTACTTGTGCATGAAACACAAGGTTAGTATGCAGATACAGCAAGTGATCAGGAAGGCCAATGGTATCTTGGCCTTTATTGCAAAGGGGATGGAGTATAAAAGCAGGGAAGTCTTGCTACAGCTATATAAGGTATTGGTAAGGCCACACCTGGAATACTGCGTGCAGTTTTGGTTTCCATCTTTACGAAAGGATATAATTGCTTTGGAGGCAGTTCAGAGAAGGTTCACTCGGTTGATTCCGAGGATGAGGAGGTTGACTTATGAGGAAAGGTTGAGTAGGTTGGGTCTCTACTCATTGGAATTCAGAAGAATGAGAGGTGATCTTATTGAAACGTGTAAGATTATGAGGGGGCTTGACAAGGTAGATGCAGAGAGGATGTTTCCACTGATGGGGGAGACTAGAACTAGAGGGCACGATCTTAGAATAAGGGGCCGCCCATTTAAAACAGAGATGAGGAGAAATTTCTTCTCTCAGAGGGTTGTAAATCTGTGGAATTCGCTGTCTGAGAGCTGTGGAAGCTGGGACATTGAATAAATTTAAGACAGAAATAAACAGTTTCTTAAACGATAAGGGGATAAGGGGTTATGGGGAGCGGGCGGGGAAGTGAAGCTGAGTCCATGATCAGATCAGCCATGATCTTATTGAATGGCGGAACAGGCTCAAGGGGCCGTATGGCCTACTCCTGCTCCTATTTCTTATGTTCTTATGATGGGTGGCTGATCCAAAATCGCCCATTTTACATTATCGCCCAAAGTCAAAATGACTCCTAACCTGTCGGTTACAAAATTAAAGCCATGAAATGAGCCCCACTTAGTAGAACATTTGAAGCGGTACAGTTGTTGGCTGGTAGTTGAAATTCAGTGAATGTTTTATTACGAATCAGTCAGACTCTTCGATCCGAAATTGCCGCCCCTCACCTCCCCAGACTAAGAGTAGGCGCACTTACCAATCTTTTTCTCCGCCCAATCCATGGGCCGGATCTTGCGCCGATATTCACCTCTTTGTTTTGTATTTCGGGTCGGGGCGGTGTTGAGGGGCAGAAGTGCCCCTGAAGTGGGTAGGCCGAGCCATCTGAGGCCTAGATGCGCAGCCCAGCGCAGAGGTCCACGCATCCCAGGAACATAAGCGCATGCTGGGATCATGTGAGCCTGGACCACCAATCACAATGTCGTATTCTCATTGACGTGAGCTCCCATTACTATCAATACCCGCAAAACACAGAAACACAACAAAATGAAAAAAAACACCTCACATATTTAAAATTAATTGTAATTGAATTAAATTAAATGTTTTAGGAAAAAATTGCTTTTTTTGAAAATGATTTTAAAATGTTTTACTAGGGTTAAGAACAAACTTATCTTAATGGACAGGGTTTTTAATATAAAAATTAGCGATAACATTAAATTTTTCTATCTTTTAAAACTCTTGCGCTAGTAAAAAGCGGACCCTACGCCTACTTTTACCAGGTGCAAGAGTTTGAAGGACATTCGTTGGGCAAATAGCCCAAATCTCTGCCCACGAAGGCGCTTCTTCCAGGGATGCATGCGATCTGTCAAAAGATATTTTGACAGATCAGAAGTGCTGGGTTTAGGCGCATGTGCTTTGTGCGCATAAGCCCGGAACTTGCGAGGCCTCATCGTACGCACCCAGAGAGGCCGCAATTTAGGGCCCACTTGTGTCTTATTACTTTCCCCTTTCTGTGTTATTCTACTACTCTTTTCCTACGTCTCTGTTGTTTCTCTTGTGTCTCCCTTTACTTTCTGTTTTTCACTGTCACTCTCACCCTGTATCTCTGTTACTCAAATTTATCTGTTTCTCCCTCGTTCCCTCTTTATTTCTTGGTTGATTTGTCCCTTTGTCTCAGTCAATCTTCTGTTTTCTCTCATTGATCCTGTTTTCCTTTCTGCCGCAGCAATCTTTCCCACTCGATCCTTTTCCTCTAATGATCATTCCCTATAGCATCCTTTTCCCTCCAGAAACCTCTCACAACTCTGCTCCTCTCTCTGCTGTGTAAGGGGCCTCTGTGCCCTCCAGGCTCCCGAACAGCAGATCAGTAAACACTCATTTCGCAAGATTGAAAAGGTAAATGGGAACTGTGCAAGGCCGATGTGCAGACAAACGTGTGGCCACAGAATTTGCAGGTGGATTAAGCTACTGCGGCCCAAACTCATTGCGTTTAGTACAGCAGAGGACAATTACTGGTAGCTGGGACTGAATACTCGGTGTCGTATTTCACCTTCCATTGACTTGGGAGGCCAACCATTACCAGATAGAAGGGATTTTCTTTCACTTATTTAGAAGTGTGCGGTTAAAATAAAAATTAAATACCACGCGGGAATAGATTTTACGCAAATATCCAAAGGATGAGCCTGTTCTAGGGTCCTATTCTGGGCATTCCTTTCAAGACAATGCATAGCTAACACAGCAATTGAACTATGTTATTTTGAAAACACTTTGTGTTATTTCCTAATAACCTGTGAGCCTGTAATGTAAATGGAGAGTGTACTAATGATATGAACATACAGACAGGAAAAGTCCCTCTGCTCCATTCAGCCTGTCCCACACAATACACTGCACCACACCCAAAAGTCACGTGATCTCCAAAAACCCAGGCCAATTTGGCGGGGGGGGGGGGGGGGGTGGGGAAATCTCAGAAATTCCTCTCCGACCCATTTAGGCAATCGAAACTAGTCCAGGAGATCACACTGAATTCCTTGCAGTACCTACTGTACTTACAGTCTGTAAGGTGATCTCCATCCACACCACAAACAGGTCCAGCTCTCGTTTGAAGGAATTCAGCAAATTGGCATCCACCGGCAGCCCGTTGCAGAGGTCCACTATTCTCTGCAGAATGAACCATCTCCTGACAGCTAACCTAGATCTGGTCTTGTACAACTTAAAATTGTGACCCCTGGTCCCCTCTAACCTTTTTAATTGGAACAAACTGTCAACTGGAACACAATCTATAACCTTCATCAACTTATAAACCTCAATCAGATCCCCACTCAGTCTACATTCTCAAAAGTGCAGAGTACCAGCTCTTTTAGTTTCTCTTGATAACTAAGGTGCTTTAAACTGGGAATTAGTCTGGTGGCCCTTCTCTGCACCTTTTCCAAAGCCTCAATAATGCCCACCATGTGAGGAGATCAAAACTGGGCACAGTATTCCAAGTGCGGCCTGACTAAGGTCTTGTACAAGGACAACATAGTATGCCTCGTCTTATACTCAATTGTCCTATGAAAGCACCCCAACAACCTACTTGCTCTACCTATCGCTTCATACCACTGCTCATGAACCTTTAGAGATCTATGCACTAGAACACCTAGATCTCTCTCTTCTCAACCTTCTTAATGCTTTTCCCTGGAGGGTATATGTATGTTGAGTATTCGCCCTGCCCACGTGCATAACACTGCACTTTTCCAAATTAAACATAATTTGCCAGTCACTAGTCCAATCCCCCAACACGCCAAGATCTCCCAGAAGTCATCGAACATCGTCTACAGTCCTGATGCTCGCACAGATCTTAGTACCATCTGCAAATTTGCAGATCATGTCCCCATTTGGATAATTAATAAAAATAGTAATGAGGAATGGTCCCAAGCTTGATCCCTGCGGGGCACCACTAGTGACTGGTCTCCAAACAGACCCAAATCCCCCTATAACTACCTTTTGCCTACACTCTTCCAGCCAGTTCTCAATCCAGCTCACTATGGGCTCAATTTTCCCTTGTGATTTGCGCTGTTTTTTTTGAGCAGGCCGCTTTTTTTGGCCTAAGTTGAAAAACCACAGTTTCCCCAATCAATTTGCACCAGCGTAACTCAGTTACAATTTTTTTAAGTCAGTTTTCTTTTCAGCCAAAGGGGGCGTAACCAGCCACCTACGCCACTTCTGGCCATTTAGGGAACTTTGGCCAGCTGAGAGTTACTCCAGTTCTGCTTACGCCAGCCAGCGTATGTGGCCTCTCCAGAAAACTCTTGGGGAGAGTTAAATACATTGGCGCAAGTACAATTCTTTTAATGTGTTGGGAGCTGACTATGCTTCACTTTGCAGCCTCTGTTCGCATTGTGTCCCTGGTTACCATGGCAGCCTGATCTTTTTGGCGCAGATCAAGGCTCCACCCCCAAAACTAAAGGACAGGTTAGGCCACGCCAAAATGAAGAGATCCAATGGGGAAACTTAGAACATTTTTTTTTGGCATACTTGGACCCAAAAAAATCGGGCGTAACTCTTCAAGTACGCCAACAAAAAGCTTTGGGGAAAATTGAGCTCAATATTACCACTAATACTGGAGGCTTTGATCTTGTAGAGAAGCCTCTTGTGTGGCACCTTATCAAAAGCTTTTTGGAAGTCTAAATAGACAATCTACTGGACTTCCTTCATCCACCATCTTGGTGACTTCTTCAAAAAAATATTATAAGATGAGGCTATGTTGGCTGTCCCGAATATGACCCCCTCTATCGATGTTAATCATATATTTCATTCCTAATTCCCTCAAGCAACTTTCTTATTACTGATGTCAAACTAATGGGCCTATAGTTACCTGGGATTGTCTTGTCTCCATTTTTAAAGAGGGAGATGACATTAGTCTCCTTCCAGTCTACAAGAACTGTCCCAGAGTGCAATGAGTTATTAAAAATACAGGCTAGGGGCTCGCACAACACAGGTCCTATCTCCCCGAGGACCCTCGGGTGGATGTCATCCAGCCCCGTGGCTCTGTCTATTTTCAGGTACTTAATTCTATCCACAACAATATGTTAATATTACTAGTTTTATTATTAAAATCATTACATTCTAACAGTCACACATTGTCTTCAAAAATGAAGACCGATAAATACTCATTTAATATTTCCGCCACACCCAGTGAGGCCCTTGTAACGAATCCTTGAACATCCTTCAGTGGCCCAATACAGTCTTTGACAATTCTGACTCTTCACAGAACTGAAAAGGCTTTTCCCAGTACCTGGCAATTGTCTGCGATCCTTTTTGCCTGATCCTTTTAGCTGATCTAATAGCAGCCTTTGTTTTCTTTAGCTGTTTCTTGTACTTAACTCTCTTTAGTTGAGTATTAAATGCCTTTAATTCATAGAAACATTTTTGTTTACAGCTTATTTGTCTTTGTACATGACCAGTCAGCCACCTTGGCTTTTTCTTACCACACTCCCTTCTTTTGACTAGGTGCATATTTGTCTTCCACATTTATTATCTTGTTATTGAAAACTTTCCCTTTGTATTCTACATCAGTCTCATCACCACCCAGCAGGGTTAGCCAATTTATCCGTTCCAAATTGTCTGCCATTTTAGTGAAGATTTTCTTTCTGATACCTTTCTGTATGCATCAGTATCCCATTTGAAACTTGTTTTACATTTGAATTTGGATCTCCTTCTCCACTTGTGCACTCCTTTATTTACCTTGTTTCCCACATTACACAGTGACTACACTCCAAAAGTACTTCATTGGCTGTAAAGTGCTTTGAGACGTCCGGTGGTCGTGAAAGGCGCTATATAAATCCAAGTTTTGGGTGGAGATAAGGAATAATAAGGGGGAAAAGTCATTGGTGGGTGTAATCTATAGGCGCCCTAACAGTAGCTACACTATTGGGCAGAGTGTAAATCAAGAAATAATGGAGCCTTGTAAAAAAGGAACGGCAATAAACATGGGTAATTTTAACCTTCATATTGATTGGACAAATCAAATTGGTCAGGGTAGCTTTGAGGAAGAGTTCATAGAGTGTATCCGGGATAGTTTCCTTCAACAGTACGTTACGGAACCAACCAGGGGGCAGGCTATCTTAGGTCTAGTACTGTGTAATGAGACAGGATTAATAAACAATCTCCTAGTAAAGGATCCTCCAGGAATGAGTGACCATAACATGGTTAAATTTCAAATTCAGTTGGAAGGTGAGAAAGTTGGATCTCAAACCAGTGTCCTAAGCTTAAATAAAGGAGGCTACAAAGGTATGAAGGCAGAGTTGGCTAAAGTGGACTGGAACAATAGATTACAGAGTGGGACGGTTGATGAGCAGTGGCAGACATTTAAGGAGATATTTCATAACTCGCAACAGACATATATCCCAATGAGAAGGAAAGACTGTAAGAGAAAGGATAACTATCCGTGGCTAACTAAGGAAATAAGGGAGGGTATCAAATTGAAAACAAAGGCATACAATGTGGCCAAGACTAGTGGGAGGCTAGAGGATTGGGAAATGTTTAAAAGCCAGCAGAGAACGACTAAAAAAAATGATTAAGAGAGGGAAGATAGATTATGAAAGTAAACTAGCACTAAATATAAAACAGATAGTAAGAATTTCTACAGGTACATAAAAAGGAAAAGAGTGGCTAAAGTAAATGTTGGTCCCCTGGAGGATGAGACTAGGGAATTAATAATGAGGAACAGGGAAATGGCAGAGACATTGAACAAATACTTTGTATCAGTCTTCACTGTAGAAAGCACTAAAAACATCGCAATAGTGGATAATCAAGGGGCTATAGGGAGTAATCACTATTACTATTACTAATGAAGTAGTACGCGGTAAAATAATGGGACTAAAGGTGGACAAGTCCCCTGGACCTAATGGCTTACATCCTAGGGTCTTAAAAGAAGTGGCTGCAGAGATAGTGGATGCATTGGTTGTAATCTACTAAAATTCCCTGGATTCTGGGGCGGTCCCAGTGGATTGGAAAACCGCAAATGTAACGCCCCTATTTTAAAAAAAGGAGGCAGACAAAAAGCAGGAAACTATAGCCTAACATCTGTCGTTGGGAAAATGCTGGGTCCATTATTAAGGAAGCAGTAGCAGGACATTTGGAAAAGCATAATTTAATCAAGCAGAGTCAGCATGGTTTTATGAAAGGGAGATCATGTTTGGCAAATTTGCTGGAGTTCTTTGAGGATGGAATGGGCGGGGTGGATAAGGGGGAACCAGTGGATGTGGTGTATTTGGATTTGCATAAGGCATTTGATAAGGTGCCACATAAAAGGTTACTGCACAACATACAAGCTCACGGGGTTGGGGGTAATATATTAGCATGGATAGAGGATTGGCTAACTAACAGAAAACAGAAAGCCGGGATAAATGGGTCATTTTCCGGTTGGCAAACAGTAACTAGTGGGGTGCCGCAGGGATCGGTGCTGGGGTCTCAACTATTTACAATCTATATTAATGATTTGGATGAAGGGACCGAGTATAATGTAGTCAAGTTTGCTGGTGATATAAAGATGGGTGGGAAAGCAAGTTGTGAGGAGGACACAAAAAATCTGCAAAGGGATATAGACAGGCTAAGTGAGTGGGCAAAAATTTGGCAAATGGAGTATAATGTGGGAGAATGTGAGAAAAAATAAAAAAGCAAATTATAATTTAAATGGAGAAAAATTGCAAAATGCTGCAGTACAGAGGGACCTGGGGGTTCTTGTGCATGAAACACAAAAAGTTAGTACGCAGTTACAGTAAGTAATTAGGAAGGCCAATGGAATGTTTGCCTTTATTGCAAGGGGGATAGAGTATAAAAGCAGAGAAGTCCTGCTACAACTGTACAGGGTATTGGTGAGGCCACACCTGGAGTACTGCATACAGTTTTGGTCTCAGTATTTAAGGAAGGATATACTTGCATTGGAGGCTGTTCAGAGAAGGTTCACTAGGTTGATTCCGGAGACGAGGGGGTTAACTTATGAGGATAGGTTGAGTAGTTTGGGCCTATACTCATTGGAGTTCAGAAGAATGAGAGGTGATCTTATCGAAACATATAAGATAATGAGGGGGCTCGACAAGGTGGATGCAGAGAGGATATTTCCACTCATAGGGGAAACTAAAACTAGGGGACAGTCTCAGAATAAGGGGCCGCCCATTTAAAACTGAGATGAGGAGAAATTTCTTCTCTGAGGGTTGTCAATTTATGGAATTCTCTGCCCTTGTAAACACTGTAAACAGTGATAAAGGGAGTAAAGGGTTATGGGGAGCGGGCAGGGAAGTGGAGCTGAGTCCATGATCAGATCAGCCATGATCTTATTGAAAGGCGAAGCAGGCTCGAGGAGCCGTATGGCCTACTCCTGCTCCTATTTCTTATGTTCTTATGTAAGTCTTTTCCTGCGCTGCATAGAAGTGTGTCCGATATTCATGGCTGACACTTGGGTTTTTATTTGTTTCAGTGGTATGGGAAACTAGCTGTCGGCATTTGCTGGATGAAATGTTTGATCGAGTGATGTGCTGATTTGATTAATTTTTTAGCTGTCAAACCGCCCTTGGATCCAATTATTACAGTGGAAGGGCTTCGCAAACGAGCGAGTCGTAACCCCGTGGAAACGGCCATGGAATTGAAGGAGAAACGCTCCCGCACTCAGGAAGCCAAGGACATTCGGCGTGCGCAGAAGGAAGCTGCAGGCTTCATCGACAGGAGCACGTCCTCCACCCCGGTAAAGTTCTCCAGCCGGAATCGCAGGTCAGAACTGATCCTGGAGAAAGGAGAGGTGATCGACTTTTCCTCTCTCAGCTCTTCAGATCGGACTCCTCTTACCAGCCCCTCCCCATCCCCCTCGCTGGACTTCTCTGCTCCTGGGACCCCATTATCTCATTCAGCCACTCCTAGCCTCTTGTCTGAAGCGGACCTCATTCCTGATGTCATGCCCCCCCAGGCACTGTTTCATGGTAAGAACTCATTTGGTTGTGTTGGATTATAGTGACTTTGCTTGGTTATAGGCTATTGACAGGAAAGCATACCTCGGGAAGGCTGCACTGTCGGATGTGCGGTCTTTCAGATGAGGCATTAATCTGAGGCGGACATAAAAGATCCCACGGCACTCTTTCAAAGACGAGCAGGGCAGTTAGCCCGGTGTTCTGACCAATATTTATCCCTCAATCAACATCTCTAATACAGATTATCTGGTCATTTATCTAATTGCTTGTGGGAGCTTGCTGTGTGCAAATTGGCTGCCGCGTTTCCTGCATTACAATAGTGACTACATTCCAAAAAGTACTCCATTTGCTGTAAAGCGCTTTGCAACACCCTGAAAGACGCGATATAAATGCAAATCTTTTTCTTTCTTTTATTTAATGTTCATAAAGCAGGAACAGCTTTCCTATGTTTTTTCATTTGAACAAAAAGGGATATCTTCAGGGGAGCATGTTTTGTTCAGATTGCCCCCCCCCTCCCCCTTGTCTGTGATAAATATTTCTTGACTTTTTAAATAGTCGTTTCCTGGGATCTGGCAGTTCCATTTTGGCTCCCACACTTGTCCAAAGTTGTGGCTCCCATTGCAAGGAATGGACCCATTCTGAGTCAGATGGGTCTCCTCTCCATGGAATGGCCTGGAGACTTGACAATGTGGGTCGCTGTTGTGGTTAACAAAAATGTAAGTGAATAATATTTTTATAAATATAGTTTTTAAAATGGACAGTGGGGCTACGTAGTCCCGGCAACTCCTTCCCCTTTAAGGTATTATCTCACCGATTATTTGAGTTACAGCGTAAGGCCTACTGTCAGACCTTTCGACTTCCTCCTAATTAATGTCGTATCACAGTAGTCTCCAATCAGTAAATATAATAAGAGAGTGAGGTGAGTAAAGACAGCTGGTTAAGCTGCCCTGTTTGGCTTTAAGCAGAAGTTGTTATGAAAATACAATGGAGCCAGAAAAAAAAAATCTGCGAAAAGTTGTGAAATTTTATAGTTGGAGATTGGGGAATTTATAAGAAGAAAGAACCTGCATTTATATAGCGCCTTTCACCACCTCGGGACGTCCCAAAGGGCTTTACAGCCAATGAAGTACTTTTGAAGTGTAGTCGCTGTTGTAATGTAGGGCAGCGCAGCAGACAGTTTCTGCACAGCAAGCTCCCACAAACAGCAATGAGCAGACAATGGGGCCAAAATTCAGCCTCCCGAAAATGCCTCTTACTGCTGGAAAGTGGCGGCCATGCACCGATTTGGAGTCGGATGGCTGTCGCTCACGAAATTCTCCGCGGTGCTTGTCCCGGCATTCCCCACTTCCGCCCCGCTGCTGCCGTCCCTTCCTAAGTGCGTCATCAAAGCACGCCCCGTCAATCTCCCGCACCTTAAGCTAAATTCGGGGAAAAATCTTCGGCCTGCTGCGCGGTGCCCCCGACAGTTTTTCTGTCGGTGCACTGTGTTCGCTATGTACGGGACATGGCTGTGTGACGGCCATTCAAGGGTCGGGCGCACTGCCACGGCCGCCATTTTTATTGTTGTTGTTGTTGCTCGACAGCCAGGTCGGCCGGACAATTATACCCCCGGGTTCGGCCGGGCCGCCAACAGGCAACCTGGCAACCCCGGCCGAAACCCTCCCTGGTGATCCGGTGGACCTAACTAAAATAATCACAGAGCTCACAGTAGCCCTCCCCTTTCAGTGAGGGGGAGAGACATGGTGACGCACAAACTGATGATTGACAGCGGCAAAAACTCCGTCCCGCCTCCACTTCTGCCCCTCTTGTCATCGTGATCGATCTTCTGCTCCCCACCCCCATTATGACCGACTTGCAATCCGCTCGGAAAAAACTGACAAGGAGCTGAATTTCGCGCAAGAGGCCACCTTATCCACCGCGGCGGTGAAAACACATCAGAAGGGTGCGCGACCCGTTTCGGGTGGCCATGAATTCCAGCCCCAATCTGTTTTAGTGATAAAAATTGAAAATGCTCAGCGGGTCAGGCAGCATCTGTGGAGAGAAACCCAGTTAACGTTCCGGGTCAGTGACCTTTCGTCAGAATCTGTTTTAGTAAAGTTGGTTGAACAATCTCTCGACAAGAATGTCCTTCTGTTCTGTTTTAGTGTCAGTGTTATTTATTGATCACCCACAGGCTCCTTGTTGCTGTCTATCCAATCATTTTTAGTGTCATTAGTTATATATAATTTCACGTGTGGAGATAAACCAGTTCCACGTGTGTGCTTTTTCCTTCATTTGTCTGGTGCTGGTCCTTGTTTTCGAAGGCTTGTTGGCTTGGGTCGGTTGTCAGGTGATGTCTCACAACACTCACTGGCTGGGAATGTATATTGTGACAATGAACAGGTGACAAACGGTTGCTGCCAGTCTCTGCACAGCAGTTACTTGCCGTTGTCACCAGCTACCGTCTTTCGTTGTTTCACAAAATGAGGAACAGCACCTCTTAAAACTCCCTCCCATTTCCACTGAGCTCTCCGCCCTCGGCCTCCTACACTGTTCCAATGAAGCTCAGCGCAAGCTCTGTGAAACAGCACCTCCTCTTTTGATTCGGCACTTTAAAACAGCACTCGCAGTATTTTGCTTTGATCAAAAACCTACCTGTGCTGCCGGCTGGATCAAATGCAGCCCTTTGTGCATTAAGGACAAGGGATCAGACACCATTTCCACAAGAATGCAGAGTACCCTAGGGAGGAGGTTCACCTCTACACCCTGGCACAAAATGACTGGATGCAACTTCAATCTCCCGCCACAGTGTGTGAGAGGCGAGGAAAGGGAAGCTGCCGGGCCTGGTGTATCCACCACGCTGCCTTTACTTGCTAAGACTGGCTTGTCTGAAGCCTGAAAGCTGCATACTCAGTTGTGGAGGAGGGCAGCGAGCTTTCAAGGGGCAGAAATATGGCGTGTGGCATCTTTAGAAGGTTAAAATATCCTCAAAAAATAAAACCTGCGCGATCCAGTGTATTAAATTAATCTTATACAGAATTTTAACCCGATAACTTGCATTTACATAAACACAGTAAGATGCCCCAAGGCTCTTCACAAGAGCATTATCAGACAAAATTAACGCTGAGCAGCATAAAGAGATGTTAGGACAGGTGATCAAAAGCTTGGTGAAAGAAATAAGTTTTGAGGAGAACATAAGAAATAATCAGGAGTAGGCCATTTGGCCCCTCGGGCCTGCTCCGACATTCAATCAGATCATGGCTGATCTTCTACCTCAACTCCACTTTCCTGCACTATTCCCATATCCCTTGATTCCTTTAATATCCAAAGATCTATCGATCTTTGTCTTGAATATACTCAGTGACTGAGCCTCCACGGCCCCCTGGGGTAGAGAGGTGGAGAAGTTTCGGGAGCTCAGGCAGCTGAAGGCCCAGCCACCAATGGTGGCATGTTAAAAATCGGGCTTCAGAAGATTAAGGGGTGATTTGATTGAAGTTTACAAGATATTAAGGGGAACTAATAGGGTGGGTAGATAGAGAGAAAATAGTGCCGCTGGTTGGGGAATCTAGGACTAGGAGACAGTGTAAAAGTTAGAGCCAGGCCTTTCAGGAGTGAAATAAAAACAGAAAATGCTGGAAATCTCAGCAGGTCAGGCAGCATCTGTGGAGAGAAACAGAGTTAACGTTTCAGGTCTGTGACCCTTCAGGGGTGAAGTTAGGAAACACTATCGCAAACGGCAGTTGCTGCTGGGTCAATTGTTAATTTTAAATCCAAGATTGATAGATTTTTGTTAACCAAAGGTATTTTACTTTAATTCGTTACTGGAATGTGGGCGTCACTGGCAAGGCCGGCATTTATTGCCCATCCCTAATTGCCTCTTGAGAAGGTGGTGGTGAGCCACATTCTTGAACCGCTGCAGTCCGTGTGGTGAAGATACTCCCACAGTGCTGTTAGGGAGGGAGTTCCAGGATTTTGACCCAGCAACGATGAAGGAATGGCCGATATATTTCAAGTCAGGATGGTGTGTGACTTGGAGATGATGGTGTTCCCATGCACCTGCTGCCCTTGTCCTCTAGGTGGCAGAGGTCGCGGGTGAGTTGCTGCAGTGCTTGTAGATGGTACTCACTGCAGTCACGGTGCGCCATTGATGGAGGGGGCGAATGTTTAAGGTGGTGGATGGGGAGCCAATCATGCGGGTTGATTTGTACTGGATGGTGTCGAGCTTCTTGTGTTGTTGGAGCTGCACTCATCCAGGCAAGTGGAAAGCATTCCATCACATTCCTGACTTGTGCTTTGTTGATGGTGGAAAGGATTTGGGGAGTCGGGAGGTGAGACACTCACCGCAGAATACCCAGCCACTAGCTGGCCCAGTTAAGTTGCTGGTCAATGGCGTGGGATTCGGTGTTGAATGTCAAGACTCTCGCTTGTTGGAGATGGTCATTACCTGGTACTTGTGTGGCGCGAATGTTACTTGCCTCTTATCAGCCCAAGCCTGAATATCGACTGCTTCATTATCTGAGGAGTTGTGAATGGAATTGAACAAGTAAGGGATTATGGGGCAAAGGCAGGTATATGGAGTTAGGTTACAGATCAGCCACGATCTCATTGCATAGGCTCGAGGTGCTAATCGGCTTACGGCTGTTCCTATGATTGAGACCAATGGAGAAGGAAGGACACGGTGACAGCAAAGCCAAGATGGTAGCTGTGACTATGGGTAGGAGATACAATCGACCTGTGCATTTCTAGCATTCTCAGTTTGTTTTTGAGTTTTCAAATGTACATAGTTTTTCCTATTAGCTCTTTTAAATCATTGCAGGAATTGAAAAGTGAGCTATTGCGCTAATGTAAAGCACTAAACCTATAATGGAAGTGAGTGTTTTCAATTCCTCTTGCGCAGATGATGAAGAGGGAGATGTGGACGGTGTCATTGATCCTGGAATAGAATACGTGCCACCTCCCAGTGTGGCCACTGGCACCATGATCGTAAGCAGGAAGAAAGTGAAAGCACCTGAACAAATCAAGCGTGAAGCCGAGGAAGATGAGGAGAGAGCCGAGAAAATGATGGAAGCTGACATTGAGGAGCCCGAGGATGCCATTGAGCTGTCTCAAGTTAGGGTTCGAGAAAGGAAAAAAATCCAGGCCGAGGGGGATGCGCAGGTGCCAGCTCCCAAACATACGGCCCTCAGCCTGTATGATGAGAGACTCCTACTGCGAAGGCTGGAATCTTGCCCCCACGCCGTGGCCTTGAGCGTCGAGGCCAAGCGACTGCGTCGCAAACTGCTCGTGAGACAGGCCAAAAGGGAACGGGGTTTGCCCCTCTTCGACCTGGACCAGGCCGTTGAGGCTGCAGTGTCGCTGGTCGGTGGGGTGTACAGAACCAAGGAAGGCGACTGTGTACGGATGCCCACGGGTATTGGGGCCTTTCGCACCACCAGTCAGGACTTTCGGATCCTGGACCGCTACCAGGTGAGACTTGGAGAAATTCTTGTCCATTTTCAATATAGCCGAATGTCGGGATTGTCTGATAAAAGGTGCCTCCAATATCCGCATCAGCGGTGTGAACATGTAATGCCATGAACATAAGAATTAGGAGCAGGAGTCAGCCATTCAGCCCCTCGAGCCTGCTCCACCATTCAATGGGATCATCTACCTCAACTCCCCATATCCCTTGATTCCCTTAATATCCAAAAATCTATCAGTCTCTGTCTTGAATATACTCGAGGACTGAGCCTCCACAGCTCTCTGGGTTAGAGAATTCCAGAGATTCACCACCCTCTGAGTGAAGAAGTTTCTCCTCATCTCAGTCATAAATGGCCGACCCCTTATTCTGAGACTGTGACCCCAGGTTCTATACTCCCCAGCCAGAGGAAACATTCTCCCTGCATCTACCCTGTCAAGCCCTGTAAGAATTTTGTATGTTTCAGTGAGATCACCTCTCATTCTTCTAAACTCCAGAGAATATCGGCCTAGTCTGCTCAATCTCTCCTCATAGGACAATCCCCCCATCTCAGGAATCAGTCTGGTGAACCTTCATTGCACTCCCTCTATGGCAAGTATATCCTTCCTTGGGTAAGGAGACCTAAACTGTACACAATACTCCAGGTGTGGTCTCACCAGGGCGCTATATAATTGCAGTAAGATGTCTTTACTCTTGTACTGAAATCCTCCTGTAATAAAGGCCAACATATCACTTGCTGTACCTGTATGTTAACTTTCAGTGATTGGTGTACAAGGACACCCAGGTTCCTCTGAACACCAACATTTCCCAATCTCTCACCATTTAAAAATACTCTGCGTTTTGATTTTTCCTACCTACTTCACATTTCTCCACATTATATTCCATGTTCTTGCCTACTCTCTTAGCCTGTCTATATCCCCTTGAAGTCTCTTTGCATCCTCCTCACAACTTACATTACCACCTAGCTTTGAAAGCAAATGGCATGTTGGCCTTTATAGTGAGGGAATTTGAGTATAGTAGCAGGGAGGTCTTATTGCAGTTGTACAGGGCCTTAGTGAGGCCCCACCTGGAGTATTGTGTACAGTTTTGGTCTCCTAATCTGAGGAAGGACATTCTTGCTATTGAGGGAGTGCAGCGAAGGTTCACCAGACTGATTCCCGGGATGGCAGGACTGACATATGAAGAAAGACTGGATCGACTAGGCTTATATTCACTGGAATTTAGAAGAATGAGGGGGGATCTCATCGAAGCATATAAAATTCTGACGGGTTTAGACAGGTTAAATGCAGGAAGAATGTTTCCAATGTTGGGGAAGTCCAGAACCAGGGGTCACAGTCTTAAGGATAAGGGGTAAGCCATTTAGGACCGAGATGAGGAGAAACTTTTTCACCCAGAGAATTGTGAACCCCTGGAATTCTCTACCACAGAAAGTTGTTGAGTCCAGTTCATTGGATATATTCAAAAGGGAGTGGCCCTTACGGCTAAAGGGATCATGGGGTATGGAGAGAAGGCAGGAATGGGGTACTGAAGTTGCATGATCAGCCATGATCATATTGAATGGTAGTGCGGGTTCAAAGGGCCAAATGGCCTATTCCTGCACCTATTTTCTATGTTTCTATGTATCATCAGCAAACTTGGATGTATTTGGTCCCTTCATCCAAATCATTGATATAGATTGTGACTAGCTGGGGCCCAAGCACCAATCCTTCGGTACCCCACTAGTTACAGCCTACCAATCTGAAAATGACCCGTTTATTCCTACTCTCTGTTTCCTGTCCGTTAACCAATCCTCAATCCATGCTAATATATTACCCCCAATCCCATGAGCCCTAATTTTGTTTAATAACCTCTTGTGTGGCACCTTATCGAATGCCTTCTGAAAATCCAAATACACCACATCCACTGGTTCCCCCTTATTTATTCTGCTTTACAATCTCAAAAAACTCATAACAGATTTGTCAAACATGATTTCCCTTTCATAAATCCGTGTTGACTCTGCCCAGTCCTATTATTATTTTCTAAGTACCCTGTTACCACGTCCTTATTAATAGATTCCAGCATTTTCACTACTACTGATGTCAGGCTAACTGGTCTGTAGTTCCCCGTTTTCTCTCTCCCTCCTTTCTGAAATAGCGGGGTTACATTAGCTATCTTCCAATCTGCAAGAACCGTTCTAGAATCTATGGAATTTTGGAAGATGACAACCAATGCATCCACTATCTCTACAGCCACCTCTTTCAAACATAAGAACATAAGAAATAGGAGCAGGAGTAGGCCATACGGCCCCTCGAGCCTGCTCCGCCATTCAATACGATCATGGCTGATCTGGTCATGGACTCAGCTCCACTTCCCTGCCCATAACCCCTTATCCTCTTATTGTTTAAGAAACTGTCTATCTCTGTCTTAAATTTATTCAATGTCCCAGCTTCCACAGCTCTCTGAGACAGAAAATTCCACAAATTTACGACCCTCAGAGAAGAAATTTCTCCTCATCTCTGTTTTAAATGGGCGGCCCCTTATTCTAAGATTATGCCCTCTAGTTTTAGTCTCCCCCATCAGTGGAAACATCCTCTCTGCATCCACCTTGTCAAGCCCCCTCATAATCTTACACGTTTCGATAAGATCACCTCTCATTCTTCTGATTTCCAATGAATAGGGGCCTAACCTACTCAACCTTTCCTCATAAGTCAACCCCCTCATCCCCGGAATCAACCTAGTGAACCTTCTCTGAACTGCCTCCAAAGCAAGTATATCCTTTCGTAAATATGGAAACCAAAACTGCACACAGTATTCCAGGTGTGGCCTCATCAATACCTTATATAGCTGTAGTAAGACTTCCCTGCTTTTATACTCCAACCCCTTTGCAATAAAGGCCAAGATACCATTGGCCTTCCTGATCACTTGCTGTGCTTGCATACTAACCTTTTGTGTTTCATGCACAAGTACCCCCAGGTCCCGCTGTACTGTGGCACTTTGCAATCTTTCTCCATTTAAATAATAACTTGCTCTTTGATTTTTTTTTGCAAAAGTGCATGACCTCACACTTTCCAACATTATACTCCATCTGCCAAATTTTTGCCCACTCACTTAGCCTGTCTATGTCCTTTTGCAGATTTTATGTGTCCTCCTCATATATTGCTTTTCCTCCCATCTTTGTATTGTCAGCAAACTTGGCTACGTTACACTCGATCCCTTCCTCCAAGTCGTTAATATAGATTGTAAATAGTTGGGGTCCCAGCACTGATCCCTGCGGCACCCCACTAGTTACTGATTGACAACCCGAGAATGAACCATTTATCCCAACTCTCTGTTTTCTGTTAGTTAGCCAATCTTCTATCCATGCTAATACATTACCCCCAACCCCGTGAACTTTTATCTTGTGCAGTAACCTTTTATGTGGCAACTTGTCAAATGCCTTCTGGAAGTCCAAATACACCACATCCACTGATTCCCCTTTATCCACCCTGTTCGTTACATCCTCAAAGAACTCTAGGATGTAGGCCGTCAGGTCCGGGGGATTTATCAGCGTTCAGTGTACAATGAGAGGGGAAACACTTCAGTCAATGTTCATTTTCCTTCATTCCCCCCATTTCATTCTCTCTCCTCCCCGTTTATCCAGATTATTTGGCCAATAGTCTGTGGTATCAAGAGATAGATGGTGCAGTTTCTTGTCTGTGAATGCCCTAGTGCCATGTCCCTGATATCCACGGCAATCTCCAGGGAAGATGGTTGAATCACACTGGACTACTTTTGTGCAGTTCTCAGCTGCCAGTGATAAAAGAGGATCAGAGCGCAGATATTGGCTGTGTGCCAGCTCACTGAGGGAATGGTTGAGTGCAAGCTATACCGCCCCACTACTCTCCGCTCTCTGGAACTTCCCATATTGTGCCATGGTGCTGCCTTTCATTCCTGCCCCAGCATTTTGTGTGGCCTCGCTGAGTAAAAAGGCCAATTTAACAAAGGGCACTTTTATTCTGTGGGACTGGGTCATGACTGTCCAAACACATGTTACATAGAGCTCTTGCAGCCAAAACACAGAGCCCTTCACCTCCTCAGTCTTGCTTGGGTTTTGAACTTGAGTCACTGAGATGCAAGGCCAGTCAGTGCCTGCTCCATGGTAAGTATAATTAAAAAAACATACAGAAGACTAACCATAGCTACAGGTCTGTGTCAGAAGGACTTGTTGAAGATACTCTATCAACCTGCAGGATACCTCACACTGAAAGAATTTACAACAAAAAGCCATGCAATCCAGGGTGTCCAAACCTTTGTACTCGTGAGTCACACAAATTTGTGTCATAGAGTGCACATGTAAAGGTTAAACCCGTCTTCCCATTAATTTGCATAAACCTCAGGACGGTGACGCAAACCGATCTGAGGATTTATTGGCTAATGAGGGCTCGGTTGTAAAAGCAGCCCTTTCCAAAATTCCCAACCCACAAAATTCAAACAACAGAGTGTTAAATAAGAGAAAAGGGGCCTGAGCTTTGTCAGCTTAGCGGGCTAGATTGCCAAGGCTCCAGGGCCACAGGCTCTACAACTCTTTTGGGGGAACAAAATAAACATTAGATCAAGTGCCCCCCAATCTGGGGGACACTCCAAACATTTTTCAACTGCCCTTTTTTTTTGTTTTTTTTTTGTTTTTTTTTTTGACTTTTCTTGTTTTTTTTGTGATTTTTTTGGGCAATAAAATCATAAATTTTACAAGTGCCCCCTATAAAAGGGGAGGGGGACACTAAAAACCCTGGCAATTAAAACAAATTAAACTTTAAAACATAAAATCAAATTAAAATTTGGTTGCCGGGCGTGATGATGCACTCCAGTCCCTCCGGCGCCCACCTCTCGCGGAAGGCCGCGAGCGTACCGGTGGACACTGCGTGCTCCATCTCTAAGGACACCCTGGCCCGGATGTAGGCGCGGAAGAGAGGTAGGTAGTCAGGCTGAACGACCCCCTCGACCGCCCGCTGCCTGGACCGGCTGATGGCCCCCTTGGCCATGCCCAGGAGCAGTCCTACGAGGAGGCCCTCGGACCTACCCGCTCCCCTCCGCACAGGGTGCCCAAAGATCAGGAGTGTGGGACTGAAGTGCATCATCACGCCCGGCAACCAAATTTTAATTTGATGTTATGTTTTAAAGTTTAATTTATACCCTAGACCCTGTCTCAGTTATTACTACCCTAGACCCTGTCTCAGTTATTAATACACTAGATCCTGTCTCAGTTATTACTGCATTCGAACCTGTGTCAGTTGCAACCAGAATTTCAGGAGCAGCCCCTTTAAATATTGGAACAGGGGCTGCAACCTCACAGTAAAAACATGGAACACGGACTCCTCCAGACCGCAGAAATTGCAGGCGGCCTGGGCCACAGGCTCTACATCCCTGATGTAATCATGTAATGATTTAATTTAATCACTTAATAATGTGCAGGACTCTGGGGAACGAGCGGGGGAGTGGGACTAATTGGATAGTTCTTTCAAAGGCACGATGGGCTGAATGGCAGCCTTGTGCTGTACGATGCTATAATCTCGGGCACACAGCTCCACAGTGAATATTCACTGTTTTACAGGTTTGTGTTGTCATTTTGTTTTCTTCAAGGAATGATTTCTTTGAATGTATATGTGGTGCTATATTTTTTGGGGACCTTGTATTGAGTGCAGCTCCTTTTTTAAAATAAAAGGCAGAGAGTGATTTCATGCTTTGTTTTGTACCAGCGTTACAAGGAGTGGAGTAAATGGGACTAGTATGTCACTGTTCCTCTCTGATCTGGCGTATCGTTTCATTTCATCCTCCGTAGTTCCAACACTGGTGTGTGGCTCCTTCAACTATTCTCCAATGGGTTTATGGCTGAACCTTCAGTCATGAAATTACCAAAGGTTGTTCGACCAACCCTCCCCCATCGGTTCTCTCCCCTCTACTCCTGTGCAGAAAGTGTTGGCCACTGGCTGGCGTACAGTTTTGTAGATTCCTGTCGGTCTCTGGTAGCTCTCCCAAGTGGCATTCTTTCTGAGCCTGGACAGTGAGTCCTTTTCAGCTAAGCCTGAACCTGCCCTTAACTCGATTTGGGCAGGGGGGGGGGGGGGGGGGGGGGGGGGAACGACTGAGATTGAGATCCTGAACTGTGGCCGGCCTCCTTCCTCCCGCGCCCCTCCCCCCGCAAAGTGCACTGGTGGGCTGGACTCTCCCACCAACAGTCTGGCTGAGACCAGATCCGCCACCTTCCTAGTAGGTGAGGCTCATTGCTTGAGCCAGCAGGGAGCCAGAGATGAGGAGGGGAGAGCTACTGTTTGACACTCATCTTTTAGATTTTTCTATTACTGTTCCGTCTTTGCAGATGTCTTTGTCGCACATGAAAGGATATTCACAACAAAGGACAAAGTTTATGCATCGGCTGACTGGATCGGGAGACATGTTAATGAACCAAAGCATCATCAGCCCGTACACATCGCGAGTTCTCAAACCATATATCAGGTAGAGGTTTGTC
Source organism: Pristiophorus japonicus (assembly GCF_044704955.1). Taxonomy (NCBI): domain Eukaryota; kingdom Metazoa; phylum Chordata; class Chondrichthyes; family Pristiophoridae; genus Pristiophorus; species Pristiophorus japonicus. Next base: position 170,203,299 of record NC_091985.1, read on the forward strand.
CTGCACAGCACAGTGACTCGCCTGTTCTCTTATAGAGAGGCATAGACAACAGTCCTGGATGCTACTGCAACTTAAGTTTGATTGTAAAAAAGGGTTTTCAGACAATATTCATTCACTGAGCACAATACAGCTGAATCCTAATACTGCTTGGACCAGGCATGCGTAGTAATGCAGAGGATGGGAATGGTACGTTGGACGTCTGTACTTGTGTCAGTGCTGGAGCGTGCGTGCTGTGAATTAAGTGTATTATCCACTGTTTGAAAGTAATCTTCGGAATTACCCATTGGATTTCAGCTCTTCTTGGCAACCACAGGCATTGGTTTAGTTCCTTGGGGAATAACGTAAACTTGATTAGAGTTGCTGTTTTGGGAAACAGGTTAGGTTGTAATTTCATCAGCTGTCTGTAAGGATGAGCAACGACACACATTGTCATTGTAACTTACTAATATTATAATGTTTAAAGTTCAAAATGTCCCTGTAAAAGCAGCATTGGTGCTGCACTTCTGGGCAGCTACGAGCAGGGTTCCATGCAACACTAATTCATGCACAAAGAGCTGAGAGGCACTATATGCCTCTAGTGCGTTGCACACTCCCTTCCCCCCCCCCCCCCCCCTCCATTGGTGGCCGCGCTTTCGGCTCTCTCGACCCTAAGCTCTGGAATTCCCTCCCTCAGCCTCTCCACCTCTCTACCTCTCCTCCTTTAAGAAACTGCTTAAAACCTACCTCTTTGACCAAGCTTTTGGTCACATGTCCGAAGGGCTCCTTCTTTGGCTTGGTGTCAAATTTTGTGTGAATGTACTCCTGTGGAAGTGCCTTGGGATGTTTTTCTACGTTAAAGGTGCTATATAAATACAAATTGTTGTCTCCTCATTTTTAACTTTATGCTTGATACAGCCGACGGGAGTAGATTTATCTGATTGGCTTCAGCCAAATTTGGGGCATAATTCGGGGAACACGAGCAGATTTACAGGCAATAAATAACGTGTAAGTTATTTATTGCCTGTAAGTAAATAACAAAGTTTGACACCAGGCCACATAAGGAGATATGTGGGCAGATGAAAAGAGGTAGGTCTTAAGGAGCGTCTTAAAGGAGGAAAGAGAGGTTTAAGAAGGGAATTACAGAGCTTGGAGCCCAGGCGCGATCGGCAATGGTTGATGCTCAAGAGACCAGAATTGGAGGAGTGCAGGGATCTCGGAGGGTTGTAGGGCTGGAGGAGATTACAGAGCCAGCACTGGAAGTGTCTCCCTGAAACGGGCTGAAGCTTGAATTCAATGTTAACATCCACCCCCTCCAAAAGCACCCTGCCTGTCATTTCCCACGTCTCTCTGAAGGGTCCCCATTCAACATTGTGCCCATTTGAAACGGGCACACAGGCTTAGATGAAGTTTATTTAAAGAACATTGCAATGTTCAGAGAAATGTTTTTGAGCCATTTCTTGACCATTTAATACCAAAGAAATTCTACGGGCACTTATGATCTCACAAGCCTTTGGCCAATTTCTTTGCAGCTTCTTTGCCACAGCACTACTGCCACTAATGGGCTTCTCAATAAGAATCCTCTTACATCTGGACCAATGTCCCCTCTAATTTTTTGGGCTGCGCAGCCCATTCAAAATACCACACGAATGGTTTTTCCCTTTAACAGCCGGTGAGACGGCTGCTTGGGACCTCCAGAGCACTGCACGGCTGTGCAGCTTAAAGGTAACATTGATTTGAACATTCTGTAATAGGAAGACGAGGACTAATGGATGCACCAGGCATGTTCTGTGCCAACCCGTTGGTACCCTTGCATCCACATATCAGACAGAGGTAGCACCCCTTACTTTGGCTGGTATTAGTATATGCAGAGGCTCCTATTCCTAAAGGAAGCTGGGACAACAGACCTGGTAACACAAATTAGATATGTGAAGGTCTGATTTGCCTACGGAAGAGCACCAATCCGTCGTCATACTTTCAGTGGTACTACATGCCAGGCTGATCTTCAGCTAGCATAGTCAGAGTGGCCGCAGCTCCGGGTATTCTCTGGGCCTGTCTGTGGGGAACTGTCTTCCAGGTGAGCAGAGAACCAGATATACAGCAGTGCTATCTGCAGCGTAAGGCACAAGTACTTCATTGGCTGTAAAGCGTTTTGGGACGTCCGATGGTCGTGAAGGGTGTTATATAAATGCAAGTTTATTGACAGCTTATTTACATAAGCATCCACTCTATACCATGGTTAATTGATCCCTCTGCCTATGTTTATTACTAAAGTTATATATTAATCACTCATGGTTGATGTCCCAGTCACTTAGTTCTTTGCACAGGAACCCAGCTGTTTTCCTGGTTATCCTTAAAAACCCTGTTGCTCTTTGACCAGTTACAGTCTACAGGTAAGTTCAATTCGGAACACTCCAACATTTCCAACAGTGTACGTTACACCAATGCTGGAAAATATACCATTATGGGGGTAGAAGTTGCCCTCTGCCATAATTGCAGAAGTGTAGAAATGTTGTGGGGCTGGAGGAAGTTACAGAGATAGGAAGGGGCGAGGCCATGGAGGGATTTGAAAACCAGGATGAGGAGTTTATAATTAAGGTGATGGGAGCCAATGTAGGTCAGCAAGTACAAGGGTGATGGGTGAACGGGATTTGGGGCAAGTTGAGATACGGGTAGCAGAGTTTGGGCTGAGCACAAGTTTATGGAGGCTGGAAGATGGAATAATTAAGTCAAGAGGAACAAAGTCATGGACGAGGGTTTCATCAACAGATGAGCTGAGGCTGCGGCAGAGTCAGACGATGTTATGGAGATGGATTAAATACAAGGCACTTGGGAGTAAGAAATCACCCAGAGCATGTTCATCTAACAAGTAATGAATTTGTGGAACAAGTAACTAGGAGACAAACCGAAGTGACGGAATAAATGGGGTTTAAAGGTGTTTCTGGAGAAAGTGATGACACTTGCCCATCGAAAAATGAACAGAAATGTTGAGATAAAAAAAGTTTTGCTGCCCAAGCAAAAAATATATATATATATATTATATTCTTCCATCAACCTCCCAGTTAATTATAATATTGTAAGGTGGTGGCTTCACTGGCACAGGGAGCTGTGTTAATGGCTTTTCTTGTCTGTAAATTATGAATGAAGTTATTTAGATTTTCAGCTGAAACTTTTGGGGAAAAAACAGTTCTTACGGTTGACTTTTTACAAGTTGAGTTCCCTTCTTGTTTTACTACATTAGGCGTGACTTTGACTGCAGCCCACCAAAGCTACAACTGCTGACCGAAATCCAGGCCTACCCACACCGGAGTGACCCGACCTGGAAAGCCGAGGCCAAGGCCCCCATTGATTACTGCTACGTCTGCCCTAATTTTATTCCTACAATAAACTCGATGTGCCATGAATTCTTCTGGCCAGGTATCTTATCTTTCTCTCTCGACAGTGAAATGTTGTCCAGGCGCAAGACATTTGGCGCATCCCAATCGCAGAGCAAAGGAGTACTTTAACTGATACATCCTCTTTAATCGCGACTGCCGCACCAATAGTAATTCACAGCTCTGCCTAGCTCTCCTGTCCATTAATATTGTGGGCATGTAATGATCATTGTGCAGGATTTAGCCATTGCAATTATTCTACCTATTATTGCAAAAGAGAACGTTACCTATATTCTGGTTCTAGGAATAAATGCCACTTTCAGCTGTCTATTTTGGACCGGTTGTTCTCTGTGAGATTTATCAGTTGCAGTGGCGAAAACATCATAGTAAATAACAGATATTCAGACAGGTCACTGCGCTGTTATCTTCTGTAAAACTCAAGTTGTTAAACCTGCTACGAGAGCGAGTTTCTGATCTCAGTCAGCATGAATTGCCCACACTACTCGCGCACATCTCCCAGCAGCTGGTTGAGATGTGGCATTGATGGAGACACGGGAGCAGGGAGCACACACCACGTGCCCGCTTGTTGGCAGGATGAGAGGTATTTCGTACTGAAGACCCAAGAACTGAATAGGGAAGGGGGGAAAACATCCCAAACACAACAAACTAAACGTTATTGAACAACTAGGGCTCGTTTAACCACTTCAAGGACAGAATGTGCTCTTTGCTCTGTAATCTAGTTAGGAAAACTGTTGAGTTCTGATGTTGCCGTATAATTGGAGAAATGTACAAAAACCTGAATAAACTTCTCCTGGTGACCAGATCCTTAAGGAGATGAAGATTCTAAGGGGGAAGATTTGGTCCATCTTTACCAATAAAATCAGCTTTCAATCCTTTAATGGAGCAGTATATATATATATATTTATATTTGGGATGGCCATAACCTGTTCTGAAGTGTAGCCTTGACTGAAGGCAAGTTATGGGGACATAGCTCTTGCATGATTTGTTCGTGAAGGAGAATGTTACATTATGTCTGAGCATAATTTACTGAGGGGGTCTGGCAAAGGTTATATTCCACACATTGTTTCCTTATTTGTATTTTTTATGAACGGATGTTGTATTTTCCAATTTCCATATGTTGGAAACATTAAAGATATTGGCCCGGATTTTTGGGGGCCGATGCACGCCATCGTAAGCTTCCGCAAGCGCGAAATCCCGGAACGTGCAACATGTCAAGGTTTGCCTTGACAGTTCCTCCGAACCAAAAGAAAAGGGCTATTTGCCCAACTCATCATCATCATAGATGGTCCCTCGTATTGAGGATGACTTGCTTCCATGCCAAAAAGGGATGAGTTCACGGGTGTTTCAACGAAGGACCTGATATTCCAGATCCTGAACTACATGTTGAAGGGTGGAAGATGCCTGTGCGTGCATTTTATAAACGTGTAGTGACCGTTGCACACCAGCCACCACACGGGCTTGACAGAGCTAGGTCTTGGTCCAGTGGCAAGGGTTAACCAAGACGACTGGAGACCAGCTCTGCTGCACGGACCTAGTGCGCGCACATATCGCAGTGTGGGCTGGCCCGTGCTGCCCCTGGGCCCTCGGCTCTTCTGGGCCCCAAACTCTCACCTCTCCTGGGCCCTGATCACACGTCACTTCATCGTGCCTCTCCTTCGCCCCATCTGATGTACCTACCATTGCTCCAATCACCGACCTGAGTTATGGTGACGTCCAGTCGCCCTCTTCACAGCCGTCGCTCTCCAGCGCCAGCACGTGCTGTACCTGCTGATGGTCCTTGCAGATCGGGGCCGACTGCCCAGCGAATGCCCACAAAACCCTTGCGCCTGGTAAAAGTGGGTGACCGGGCCTGCTTTCGCCAGCACAAGGGTTAATATAAAGGTTAAATTAAAAAATTTTAACTAAAAAAAAATCATCCACAAACATTTAAAATTAGATTATGTAAATTTTGGTCTGGATTAAAATATTTTAAATTACTTTTTAAAAAATTATATTTTTATTGTAAATGCTTTATTTTAATTAAATGGGAACATTTATTTTTTAGAATTATGTAAATTCTTCAATTATTTTGGGATTTCATTGCTTGCCCTTGGGGGATTCCGTTCGGAAATGACAGCAATGGAATTCTCTTTTCTGATTGGAAGACCTGGCCCACTTGATCTGAGGGACGCCTGCGAACTGCTTGCGTCCCTGGGCTCTGTGGGCCTTTGTGCAGGCATACGCCTGCAGGCCCAGGACCTGAAGTCTCCACAGCCCAGAAGCCAGCCGGTAAGTTCGGGTTGGAGGCATACTCCAGAAATACACCTCGCTCCGCAAATTCCGGTCCGAGACTATTGAGCAATGCTGGATTACTATTTCTGTGCAAAATGTGGATGATGTCAAATGTCACACTGTGCTCTGTATAATCCGAAGCTAGTTTCTAAACGTTTACTGATCTAATCTCGCCTTTTAAACTCACACAGGCATCGACTTGTCGGAGTGCCTACAGTACCCAGATTTCAGTGTTGTCGTCCTCTACAAAAAAGTTATTGTTGGCTTTGGCTTTATGGTTCCTGACGTGAAGTACAACCAGGCTTATATTTCCTTTCTGCTGGTTCACCCAGAGTGGAGGAGAGCTGGGATTGCAACCTTCATGATTTATCACCTCATCCAGGTAGGCTGTTAGTTTACACTAAACTGCGTATAGGTGGCATGTAATTATTGGAGCTGTATTATGGCTGGTGTTTGTGATAACATCCCCCCCCCCCGGACTGCAAGATCTGTTGCTCAACCAGAATGGTTTAAAATTTGAACTTTGTCTTCACTTGACAGTAGGACTTCTAACACCTATTTAAAAAAAAAAAATAACTTGCATTACTGTAACTTACATTTGTATTAACGAATCATGGAGCATGTCTCACTCTATCGGACTCCAAAGTGATGTCTGAATCTGATACCCGAATCTGATGTCTGGGCATCACACCATTGTGCACACTCTGCTGTCAGCTCTGTCGCTGTGCAGATAAAGTCGCCCAACTACCGACAGTGTTTTAACACTGGGCTAACCGAGGCCATCTTTCTCCAGAATCACTTGAAATACACCTCTGTGTTTAAAATTCTCAAGGGGGTGAATTCCTGCAGGGATTCCCGTGCTCAAACTTTGGGGAGGTGGGTGCGGAGAACAGCATAAACTGCATTTATCCGTGAGGCTATGGCAGACAAGCGGGAGAATCCCTACGGATATCCCCCCCCCCTTCCCCGGATCAGGTACTTTATCCCTCGAGAGTCAGAATCTACACTGCGGTTGTTCATTTGAATGCAGCCCTGGTTCCCCGCTTTCTCACACCCTTCTGCTGCTTTACAGACTTGCATGGGGAAGGATGTGACTCTGCACGTCTCTGCCAGTAACTCTGCTATGCTGCTGTATCAGAAGTTTGGATTCAAGGCTGAAGAATACATCTTGGATTTCTACGACAAGTATCACCCCTTGGACAGTAAACAGTGCAAACACGCATTTCTCCTCAGGCTGCGGAGATGATCTTTTGAAACCCAGTTCATGTAAAATACAAGAACAGTATTGAATAGACCTTGTGCTTTGAAGGATCAGGCCCCGACAAACACTCTTGTTGTGAACTTGCAAAGCACGAACAATTAAGCAGGAGCGATGGCCACAAGTACCATTACATTATCAGATCGTCTTTTAACGAAACCTTCAGATGTGTTTTGCAATGCCTTTCTGGCCCAAATCATCACAAACTTAACACAAAACTCCCAAGCTGGCAGGCAGCAAGTGAACGACTCCCATTAAACCTGTTTAATGTGCGGCAGTATTGTGAGCTGTCTGAGAACGAATAAAGGGAAAGAGCACAAAGCAGCCGTTGTATTTTTTCAGGTGGGGCATGAGGCACGAAATGGCACTGGAATTTCATAAATAATTCTTTAAATACTTTGCAGGCTAGTTATTGATCAGCATCACCCGGCTGGTGCTTGGTGTCAGCAAGTTCTTTAAAAGGGAGGAAAGATTGTACTTTGTCCTCGGTGGGTAATCGTGTACGGTCATGTGTCTACAACTTATCATCATCACTGCTCCCATGTTAATGTATATTGGCTGCAGGTGATGGAATGAGAGCAGGTGTTTTGCCAAGACAGATAAATCTGCACCATGTCAGCTCCCGAGGTAGCTGCTGCTCTTGGTCACGTTTCACAAAGCCCAGCTGCTGCAGGCTCGGACAGTCATTGAGAAAACTGCAAAGAAAGAACTTGCATTTATATAGCGCCGTTCGCAACCTCAGGACATTCCAAAGCACTTTATAGCCAATGAAGCACTTTTGGAGTGCAGTCACTGTTGTAATGTAGGAAATGCCACAGCCAATTTGCGCACAGCAAGCTCCCAGTGTGATAATGACCAGATAATCCTTTTCAGTGATGCTGATTGAGAGATAACTGTTGGCTAGGATATGGAGAACTCCCCTGCTCTTCTTTGCAAAAGTGCCATGGGATCTTTACATCCAGCTGTGAGGGCAGACATCTAGGTTTAACATCTCGTCAGATAATGCAGCGCTCCCTCTGCACTGCACTGGTGTATCAGCCTAGATTTTTGTGCTCAAGTCTCTGGAATGGGAGGCGAGAGTGCTACCCACTGACTGCCTAAATTTGCAAAGCTGTTAAAATGTACAGTATTAAACTTAGCTGACTTGTAATAAATATAGCAACTGTACTCTGCTTTAGAATAAAATCACACACTTGGCAAAGGAACAAAAGTGTGTTACAAAAGTGGAAAGCAGGGAACCACTCGAAGACTCCCATCTCCGTGACGAATTCTTCTGCTAACCTGACCAAACTGTGCCGTGTTCCAGGGATTAACGGCGGGAAGCACAATGTTTTTTTTGTTGTAACTGAGAGGTCCGTGAGAGACATTTTGCCGGGAGGTTAGATTAATGATGCATCCCCTTGAACCATTTTTTTTTGTAGTTTAATTTTATTTCAGAAAACGCACTTTTGAAAATAAAAAAAAACAAGCTTGGTAAAGTTTTTGATTTTCCATTAGAACAAACCTGATTTAGGTCAGCTGCACATGGTTATACTGTACCTATTTAAGGCTGCATTATAAATTGTTTGCTGCAAAATGTTGACAAAAGTTTAGAGTTCTGTGGAAGAGTAGTGCAATCCTTAGATTTACAATTCTTTCATGACACTTATCAAAAGACTCGCTTTAGCTGATCAAAACTGGTAACTGAAGGTCCAACGCGTGGATTTGTCTTTTGAATATTTTGTTTGCGGTAAACCAGATCTATACCAACCGTCAATTTCATCATGGAAAAGAACAGGAAAGTGGACTCCTCTCCTCAGCGAAACATCTGGACTGAGGTGCTGGCTAGAAGTTCATCCTTTCAGGCCACGGGCTGACGTTGAAATGTGTTCGCTTGTGGGGGCAGGGGGGCGGGGGGAGAGAATGTCCATTGTGTGTCTTCCAAAACAAGCAACAAGGGCCTCCAGAAAGGCACAGCCGTATCGTCTTTCTCCGAGCGAGAGCTGGCTTTCTTTACTGGAGATGTTTTCACTTCCGTTTCTAAAGTGTGGGTTCTGCAAACTGAAACTTTGTTGAAAACATTTGCACTGATGAATGCCTCACAAGCCTTGGGTGCCGAATGTGTCTGAACCTTCAGGAGAGCATTAAAAGACATCGACGCTGACGTGCTTGGTCTTGGTGAATTTGTCTAACATGCCCTGACCCATTTTGGCAGCAAACAATGAGATTAGTTGGTCATTGCCAGTCCTTACAGCCAAGTCATATGGTGTTAAAGCTTTATCATTTTTCTTCTTAATACTTGCATTGCAGCTGTAAGGAATTAAAAAAAAACACTATTAGTCTGAAGTGACTTTACTGACCCGCCTCTCTCATTTTGCATCTACCACTTCCTTTGCCCAACAACTTTCTACCCTCCTTTCCCCGGTCCAGTGCCTTATGCAGAGCTGCAGTTCTTCAGCTGCTTTGCAAGACCCTTGCCCATGTGTCCAATCTTCATGTGTGAACCCGGAAAGTGATGCCCCCTCTTCTACCTGCACCTCTTCCTCTAGACACCGAGGGTAAGGGCTGTGCCCTGACTGCCACCCTGGTTAAGTTACACAGCACAGTCCGGCGATGGAACCTGAGCCCTTTGCTACTATATGCACGTTTCCCCAATGAACCACTGGGCTGTAACTATTCACTTACAGCTACTGTCATAGAATCTAAGAGGACAGAAGGAGGACATTCGGCCCATAGTGCCTGTGCCAGCTCATTGAAAGAGCTGCCCAATTAGTCCCAACACTCTATCCCCATAACCCCGTCAGTGGAAAAATATTTATTAAAGACTAAAAAGGAAACCTACCCAAGTAAAATGGCCACACATTTCACTCCCTGAGCTCCCATCTCTGCGGCCTCATGAAGAGCAGTGTTATTCAGGCTAAATTTGAAGAAGACAAATTAAAAAAATATTATTTATTGGATTAAGAACATAAGCAGGAGTAGGCCATACAGCCCCTCGAGCCTGCTCCACCATTCAGTAAGATCATGGCTGATCTGATCTTGGCCTCCACTCCACTTTCCTGCCTGTTCCCCATAACCACTTCCTATCCTATTGATCAAGAATATAAGAGATTAGGGTCTTCAAATTGAGGATCTATCTATACCTTTACTTGAGCTCGGAAACCCCCAAAAAAGGGCAAAAATTTGAACAAGTGTTATCAACGAAGCGGTATCCTAAGCGGTATAACGGCAGCAAAGAGTGACGTCCTCAAGGTCCAGGTCGGTGAGTGGAGCGTGGGCAGATACAGCAGGAGCGGCGAGGTCGGGGCGAAGGAGCGACGAGAGATTGTGGAGGGACGTGATCGGGGCCCAGGGGAGGCGTGAGTTTGGGCCCAGGGCAGCACGGGTCAGCCCACACTGCGATATGTCCGTGCAACAGAGCTGGTCTCCAATCGTCCTGGTTGATCCTTGCCACTGGACCAAGACCTAGCTCTGTCGAGCCCGTGTGGTGGCTGGTGTGCAATGGTCACCCACGTTAAAAAAATCCACGCACAGGATCTTTCACCCTTCAGGATGTAGTTTGGGATCTGGAATATTAGGTCCTTCATTGAAACACCTGTGAACTCATCCTTTTTTGGCGTGGAAGCAAGTCATCCTCGCTTCGAGGGACTGCCTATGAGTATCCTAATGAGTCTTTAGTGATCAGACAGCGACAGGGGGCGGTTCTCCTAAGTTGGACATGCACTTGCTACATTGCCAAGTCTGCAATCGCTGCAGCATAATAAAAGGCTTGTAAAAAGTTTTTAAAAAACACAGGACAAACTGGACTGGACTGAACCCTAGTCTGCGTAAGCCCTGTCTATTTGCATAGGCAAAATCAAACGCATTTGCCTGAGGTGCCTTACTCCTTGATTGTCTCATTTCCTGCAAGAACTGGCTGACCGCTGTGTAGTGTCTCTGTGACCTGATAGAGGTCTTTAAAATTATAAAAGGGTTTGATAGAGGACGTGGAGATGTTTCCCCTTGTGGGGGAATCCAAAACTAAGATAGTCACTATTAAATACAACAAGGACTTCAAGAGAAACATCTTTACCCAGAAAGTGATCAAGGGGTATGGCGAGAAAGCAGGAATGGGGTACTGAAGTTGCATGTTCAGCTATGAACTCATTGAATGGCGGTGCAGGCTCGAAGGGCCGAATGGCCTACTCCTGCACCTATTTTCTATGTTTTTTCTATGTCTATGTCTAACTCGTTACCACAGGGAGTACTTGAGGCAAACAGCATTGATGCATTTGAGCTAGATAAACACGAGGGAAAAAGGAATAGGTATGCTGATTGGGTGGGACCGGCATAGACCAGTTGGGCCGAATGGTCTGTTCTTGTGCTGTAAATTTTATGTTCATACGGTGCAGCAAAAAACACGATCACTTGATAGTACATCGCCTGTGATTTTACCTGCCCCTGTCTGGCGGGTTAGGGGCAGTTGTATTCGAGTGGAGCCCTTACCCACTACTTACCCACTACTTTCCCATTCCAAGCTCTTCCCCATGACCTCATCCGCCCCCAATCCCATTGCCGTAGATTCTCCTTAGACAGCCTTCCAATGGATTTATCTTGTGGCCTCCTGCAGCCCGAATTCCCGTTCGTGCTCGCCATCAGTAAGCTAAAATCTCCCTGGAGCATCAGCATGAGAGCTCGTCACGTGCTCTGCCCCCCCACCCACCACCCACATGCACTGATCCTGTCCCGAGTTAAAATCAAGGCCCACTGTGTCTGCAGCAAACTGCCATTGTTGAAAATACTTCAAAAACATTAAAGACCCAGTTTTGAACACTTTGTAATAAACGCACGAGAGTTTGTAAAGTAAACAATAATCTCTGTAGCTTTGTGAATGTTTCAGTGTAAACAGAACACTTTTAAATATTACAGTTCACAAAGTATGGGAATGGCCCAGCTGACGGTTCTGACAGTGAAGACATTTTCCCACTACAGTTATTGCTGCAGCCTCACTAAATGCCAGTAGCTCATCATATCTCAATGAGGGGTAAAAGTCACTTGTCTCCTCGGCAGCACAAAACCAAGCTATCCCACCCCTTCACATGCACTGAGCCCAGGGAACACGCATGCCTGGATTGTCTACTTACAGCCCTGATTGTTGGTTAACGTCTGCTCCCTTCTGCACCAGAACCGGGACCACCGTGTGATGCTGATTCAAAATGGCCACAGTTAAGGCTGGCCTGTCCTCGTTGTTGCTGCAGTTTGGATCTGCTCCCTGGAGGTCACAAATGCAGAGAGCACAATGTGTTTTGTAAATCGTAACGGTAACAAGGCTGTAAAAGAACATCTTCAGTAGTCTTCTACAATCATACAGCACAGAAGGAGGCCATATGGCTCATCGTGTCGTTGCCGACTCTTTGAAAGAGCTTTTCAATTATGTTTAATATTCTCTTTCTCCATAATCCTGCACATTTTTCCTTTTTAAGTATAAATCCAATTTCCTTTTAAAAGTTACTATTGAATCTGCATCGACCACTCTTTCAGGCCGTGCATGCCATATCATTACAACTCGTTGCTTAAAAAAATTCTCCGCATCTTCCCTCTGGTTCTTTTGCTAATGATCTTAAATCTGTGTCCTCTGGTTACCGACCCTCCTGCCAGCGCCCGATTAAGATTCTGTACAGCAATGCACCATTGTCATTGATCAAATGGAACTGGAAATAGTAACTTACTTCATCGAGCAGCTGCTGTATCTCCGAGATTCTCCCCATGCCAGTTGGTCCCACTTCCTTCAGTAATTGTCTGTCAGCGGGCTGCGGGAAGAGACAGCAAATACCAGTCTGTCCACAGCAAGCAGTACATTCAGGACTCGCAAGCACGGGTACATCAAGTATGAGCACCTCGAGTCTCATCGCCGAGAGCATGCAGAAATCAAGCGCAGGCAGCAGAAGGAGCGTGCTGCAAACCAGTCCCACCCTCCCCTTCCCTCAACGACTATCTGTCCCACCTGTGATAAAGACTGTGGTTCTCGTATTGGACTGTTCAGCCACCTAAGGACTCAGTGGAAGCAAGTCCAAGGGACTGCCTATGATGATGATGAGTAGCATAGTGGTTATGTTAGCAGGTAATCGGGAAGGCGAATGGAATGTTGGCCTTCATTGCGAGAGGGATAGAATACAAAAGCAGGGAGGTCCTGCTACAACTGTATAGGGTATTAGTGAGGCCGCACCTGGAGTACTGCGTGCAGTTTTGGTCACCTTACTTAAGGAAGGATATACTGGCTTTGGAGGGGGTACAGAGACGATTCACTAAGATGATTCCGGAGATGAGGGGGTTACCTTATGATGATAGATTGAGCAGACTGGGTCTTTACTCGTTGGAGCTCAGAAGGATGAGGGGTGATCTTATCGAAACATTTAAAATAATGAAAGGGTAGATAAGATAGAGGCAGAGAGGTTGTTTCCACTGGTCGGGGAGACTAGAACTAGGGGGCACAGCCTCAAAATAAGGGGGAGCCAATTTAAAACCGAGTTGAGAAGGAATTTCTTCTCCCAGAGGGTTGTGAATCTGTGGAATTCTCTGCCCAAGGAAGCAGTTGAGGCTAGCTCATTGAATGTTTTCAAGTCACAGATAGATAGATTTTTAACCAATAAGGGAATTAAGGGTTACGGGGAGAGGGCGGGTAAGTGGAGCTGAGTCCACGACCAGATCAGCCATGATCTTGTTGAATGGCGGAGCAGGCTCGAGGGGCTAGATGGCCTACTCCTGTTCCTAATTCTTATGTTCTTATGTTACCGGACTAGTAAGCCAGAGGCCTGGATTAATAATCCAACGCGAGTATTTAATGCGAGCTTACCAATAGTAAACCGACGATAGGCTCAGCGGTGTACTATGGAAACTGCTAAAAGTCCATAATAAAGGCTAACCATCTTTATAAAGATATGGGTTAATCAGGGACGACCAATATGAGTGAGAAGGTAGGTCAGGCGGAGCTGAATTCTTTGGGGAGTTGATCTGAAGTTATGAGATGACAAAGGGCCTGCATTTTCCACTGGGACCTTGTCTCTGGTGAGGTGAGGCAGGTTGGTCCAAGATGGTCTCATGACTGCAGCCCTATTTCCAACCCCAGGGTAATTTGGGAGCGAGAGGTGGGATCTCTGGGCCGTGTCGGGTGTGGGGCCAGATTCGAGGCGGAGACTTGCTGCGAAGGACCGCGGGGGCTGCTGCTGCTGCAGCGGGTACAGGCAGCATGGGTACGTGTGGACGATTGAGGCCAGACACAGATCCCAGTGACAGCATCACTGGTACAGTCAGCAAATACAGTAGTCAACCTGTACCTGGACCACAGTGAACAAGAGCTAATCACAGACTGGGTACGATCAGCAAGTACCCTGCTTACAATGACCATCGCTAATCTTCCATCGTACACTATCCCTATCACTCTAAAACATGGATAATTAAAAAGAAAGACTATCTGTGCAAGTACTTAATATATAAAGCACCATACAATTATACAGCTCCACACCCATTTTAAGCCCCAAACAGTGGCATAAATTTTCCATTTTATACGTAAGTATATTCAATAATTAAACTTGGTATTTTTTGTGTCCATTAAGGTGCTACTTAATGTCAGTGCTCATAACTTATTTTCTGACTTTTAACACCAAGGCCTAGAAATTGGGTTGCAACCATCGATGGCAAGGCCCAAGATTTTCCAGAAACTGGATTTCACTCACTTTCATTCACAAATGTCATTCACTTTGCATCCAAGTTCCACCCTTCCCTCACCTTCACATGGTCCATCTCCGACTCTTCCTTTCCCTTCCACGACTTCTCCGTCTCCATCTCTGGGGATAGGCTTTTGACCAGTATCCACTATAAGCCCAGTGACTCCCACAGCTACCTGGATACACTTCCTCCCACCCCGATTCCTGTAAAGACTCCATTCCATTCTCCCAGTTTCTCTGTCTCCATCGCATCTGCTCTGATGGCGCCACCTTTCACACTAGTGCTTCTGGCATGTCTTCCTTTTTCCTCAATCGAGGATTCCCCTCCGCCGTGGTTAACATGGCCCTCGACCGTGTCCGTTCTATTTTCCGCACCTCTGCTCTCACCCCTTCCCCTCCCTCTCAGAACCACGACAAGGTTCCCCTTGTCCTCACCTTTCAACCCACCAGCCTCCACGTTCAACAGATCATCCTCCGCCATTTCTGGCACCTCCAGTGTGATCCCACCACTAATCACATCTTCCCCTCCCCTCCCCTCTCAACATTCCGAAGGGACCGCTCCCTCCGCGACACGCTGGTCCATTCCGCAGTCACCCCCAGCACCCCCTCCCCTTCCCACGGCATCTTCCCGTGCAAGCACAGGAGATGCAACACCTACCCTTTTACCTTCTCCCTTCCCACTATCCAGGGCCCCAAACATTCCTTCCAGGTGAAACAGTGATTTACTTGTACTACTTTCAATTTAGTATACTGTATTCGCTGCTCACGGTGCGGTCTCCTCTACATTGGGGAAACTAAACGTCGATTGGGTGACCACTTCGCGGAGCTCCTCTGTTCAGTCCGCAAGTGTGATCCCGAGCTTCCGGTCGCCTGTCACTTTAATTCTCCGCTCCATTCCCACTCTGATATCTCTGTCCTCGGCCTCCTCCACTGTTCCAATGAAGCTCGAGGAACAGCACCTCATCTTTCGTTTAGGCACTTTACAGCCTTCTGGACTCAACATAGAGTCCAACAATTTCAGAGCGTAACCTCTGCCAATCTTTGGCTCCCTTCCCCCTCAGAGCCTGTGTCTTTTTTTCTCTTGTCTCTAATGGCAGTTGGTCATTATCCCGCCATTCACACCCTATCTTGACTAATGTTTTTCTAACTCCTGGCATTACCATTTGAATTCAGCCCATCATCCCTTTTGTCTCTCTAATCTCTCCTGTCCTCCCCCCTATCACAGACCTTCCCTTTTGTTCTTTCTTCCCCTCCCCCTTTCAGTGCTGGTTAAGAATCTGTTCTTTCCCAACACTCTCCAGTTCTGACGAAGGGTCATCGACCCGAAACGTTAACTCTGCTTCCTCTCCACAGATGCTGCCTGACCCGCTGAGATTTCCAGCATTTTCTGCTTTAATTCCAGATCCCAGCATCCGCAGTATTTTGCTTTTGCATTGGACCTCGGGCCTCATTGCGATGGTCCTGGCGAAGCGTGAAGAGCCCACTGGTTGAGGACTCCTAGTGCCACAGCGTCCCTCGGGTAAACATTACTCGGGGGCTGGGTCAGGTCGGGGCCCGGGTTGGGTATGGGGGCATGGGTCGGAGGTCGCAGGGGCCTGGGTCAGGGATCAGGATGGGGACATGGGTCGGAGGTTGCAGGGGCCTGGGTCAGGGATCAGGATGGGGGCATGGGTCGGAGGTCGCAGGGGCCTGGGTCAGGGATCAGGATGGGGGCATGGGTCGGGGCTTGTGTCCTTGGCCAGGCCCTGGATCGAGGTTGGGGATTGAAGCGATCGGGTCCTTTTGAGGAGAATGCCTGCTCCTCCTGGCTCCACATTCAGGTAAGTTACTTACCTTCTTTGTTGCAGGCGATCCCTCGGACTGTTTTCGCTCAGGGCAAACCAATATTTGCCTGTTTCGGGGGTGGGTAAAGAGTCGCTGCTTGTTTGTCCCAATACGGCAGTCGGCGCATGTCCGGCCGGAAATGTGTGCACGCTTCCTGCCCACCGTATTGGGGCCTTAGTAGTCCAAAAAAGGACAAATTTCTAGGCCTAACTGTCAGCATCATACAAGCCAAGAATTGTAGGGGCCTCCACACTGCCCTTAACAGAACGCTCAGTGCACCAAAGTTGCATTTAGATATGTCACGACAACTGTACGAGTCAGGTTGCCATTTTAGGGGAACGTTGCATGGTGGACTCCTGCCTATTCGGAGTTCACTTTGCTGGTTTATTATGCAAAATAGACTCTAATTTGCATAGAGGTTTGTCTGAGTCGGGCCGTCTGATCTTGTCCATTGATTGTGTGGCTTCAGACTGCCAGATTCAAATTGCCAAGAGCTCCAAGCAACGACTGCGATTGGCTTGCTCCAACCCCCTCTCCTGTAGCAACCCTGCCAGCTGCTGTTATCCCAGGAAGGGAAGTTCGACAACAAAGAAGTGTAAAAAGACTGACATCTATCTCCAGTCTTTTCCTTTTTGAATTGTGTTTAGTTTGAATGTTTATATCTGTGCCAGAGAAGGTTAGGAAGCGGTGTTCCAACTCCTCCACCTGATTGGTGGAACCAGCAGCCTGCAGTACAAATTAGGTGCTTCATGAAAGATACCGTTGAGTTTGCCTGAAGCCCAGCACAGAAATCTGATGGGAATAAGTGGAGAAGCATCTGAGTTCATCCCAGTACCCTGGATTCGATGAAAAGATTCTGGCCCTAATTCACTGTACCACGCAAGTCCAGAGTGAATAGAATCATAGAACGGTTACAGTACAGAAGGAGGCCATTTGGCCCGTTGAGTCCGTGCCGGCTCTCTGCAAGGGCACCTCAGCTGGTCCTCTCCCTCCGCCCTTTCCCCGTAGCCCAGCAAATTATTTTCTTTCAGATACTTACCTAATTCCCTTTTGAAAGCCACGATTGAGTCTGCCTCCACCACCCTCTCGGGCCGTGCATTCCAGATCCTAACCCAGTCGCTGCGTAAAAACGTTTTTTCTTACGTCGCCTTTGCCAATCACCTTAAATCTGTGTCCTCTGATTCTCCACCCTTCCACCAATGGGAACAGTTTCTCTCTATCTACTCTGTCCAGACCCCTCATGATTTTGAACATCTCTATCAAATCTCCTCTCAACCTTCTCTGCTCCAAGGAGAACAACCCCAGCTTCTCCAGTCTATCCACGTAACTGAAATCCCTCATCCCTAGAACCATCTTGTAAATCTCCCCTGGCCCCCTCTCTAAGGCCTTCACATCCTTCCTAAAGTGCCGTGCCCAGAATGGGACACAATACTCCAGTTGGGGCCGAACCAGTGTTTTATACAGGTTCATCATAACTTCCACACTTTTGTGCTCTATGCCTCTATTTATGAAGCCCAGGATCCCATAAGCTTTTTTAACCGCTTTCTCAACCTGCCCTGCCACCTTCAACGATTTGTGCACATATACCCCCAGGTCTCTCTGTTTATGCACCCCTTTCAGGATTGTACCCTTTAGTTTATATTGCCTCTCCTCATTCTTTCTACCAAAATGTATCACTTCACACTTTTCTGCGTTAAATTTCATCTCTTACGTGTCTGCCCATTCCACCAGCCTGTCTATGTTCCTGAAGCCTATCACTATCCTCCTCACTGCTCACTATGCTTCCAAGTTTTGTGTCATCTGCAAATTTTGAAATTATGCCCTGTACACCCAAGTCCAAGTCATTAATATATATCCAGAAAAGCAGTGGTCCCAGTACCGAGCCCTGGGGAACACCACTGTATACCTTCCTCCAGTCCGAAAAACAACCGTTCACCACTACTCTCTGTTTCCTGTCACTGAGCCAATTCCGTATCCATGCTGCAACTGTCCCTTTTATTCCACGGGCTTCAACTTTGCTGGCACTTTGACAAACACCTTTTAGAAATCCATGTACACCACGTCAACCACATTTCCCTCATCAACCCTCTCTGTTCCCTCATCAAAAAACTTTTATCAAGTTGGTTAAACACGATTTGCCTTTAGCAAATCTGTGCTGGTGTCAATTTCTTTACGCTCCTGTTAAGCGCCTTGGAATATTTTGCTACGTTAAAGTTGCTTTATAAATACAAGTTAAATGTAAGTTGTTTTTTGTTTAGCTGTTGTTTCTACGATTCATTACAATCAGAGATAGCTGGTTGTTGAAAACTTATTTGACCTTTATTCTCTCTTCCCTCCACCTCCACAACCTTTACAGTGTGAGCTGTGAGGAGGATAAGAGGCTGCGGGGTGACTTGGACAGGTTAGGTGAGTGGACAAATGCATGGCAGATGCAGTATAATGTGGATAAATGTGAGGTTATCCACTTTGGTGGCAAAAACAGGAAGGCAGAATATTATCTGAATGGTGACAGATTAGTAAAAGGGGAGGTGCAACGAGACCTGGGTGTCATGGTTCATCAGTCATTGAAAGTTGGCATGCAGGTACAGCAGGCAGTGAAAAAGGCAAATGGTATGTTGGCCTTCACAACTAGGGGATTTGAGTATAGAAGCAGGGAGGTCTTACTGCAGTTGTACAAGGCTTTAGTGAGGCCTCATCTGGAATATTGTTCAGTTTTGGTCTCCTAATCTGAGGAAGGGCGTGCTTGCTATTGAAGGAGTGCAGCGAAGGTTCACCAGACTGATTCCCGGGATGTCAGGACTGACATATGAAGAAAGACTGGTTCGGTTAGGCTTATATTCACTGGAATTTAGAAGACTGAGAGGGGATCTCATAGAAACATATAAAATTCTGACGGAACTGGACAGGTTAGATTCAGGAAGAATGTTCCTGATGTTGGGGAAGCCCAGAACCAGGGGTCACAGTCTATAAGGATAAGGGGTAAGCCATATAGGACCGAGATGGGGAGAAACTTTTTCACCCAGAGAGTGGTGAACCTGTGGAATTCTCTACCACAGAAAGTTGTTGAGGCCAGTTCGTTGGATATATTCAAAAGGGAGTTAGATGTGACCCTTACGGCTAAAGGGATCAAGGGGTATGGAGAGAAAGCAGGAAAGGGGTACTGAGGTGAATGATCAGCCATGATCTTATTGAATGGTGGTGCAGGCTCGAAGGGCCAAATGGCCTGCTCCTGCACCTATTTTCTGTGTTTCTATGTTTACTGTTATTATACTCCTGGGTGTGTTTCTGTCTGATATACAGACCCAAGATATCACACGGTGCAGGAAGTGTGGGCGAGAACCTGATTACTGCAGTGAGGACTTTGAAGGAAAAGGATTGGGGCCGGAGACTTTATCTCAAGGGGTTTGGAGGTGGCCTTCAGTTGTACAGAACCTTGGTCAGACCCCATCCGGAGAGCTGCATTCAGGATATATTGGTCTTGGAAAGAGGTACAGAGCGATTCAATGTAAACAATACCCGAGCTTAAAGGATTAAACTATGAGGACAGGTTGCATAAACCTGGCTTGTATTCCCATGAGTTTAGAAGATTAAAGTTATGAAAGGATTTGATAGGGTAGATAGAAACTATTTCCTCTGCTGGGGGGAATCTGTAACAAGAGGGCATAACCTTAAAATTAGAGCTAGACTGTTCAGGGGTGAAATCACGAAGCACATCTTCACACAAAGGGTAGTGGGAATCCTAAACTCTCTGCTCCAAAAGTCTAGGTTCAATTTAAATTTTCAAAGACTGAGATCAATAGATTTTTGTTAGGTAAGGGCATTAAGGCAGAGCAGGCCCGAGGGGCTGAATGGCCTCCCCTAGTTGACAAGGCCAAAGATAGGACTTTGTTGTGTGTCAGGACATTCTATCTCTCCACAGCATAGAACTTAGGTACATTTTATAAAATCCATAGTAAGTGTTTCTCACAGGCTAGTGTCCGTGTGGTACGGGACTGCGGGGCGTTATCAAGAATACTAACTGGCAGTCTGTCTTCCTTCGTTGTCACTTGTCTTTTCCTCCTTGATTTTTTCGGCTTCTTGCTTGTCTCCACTCCGCCTGATTGAGACTCACTAGCTGGACACAAAAACAATACACTGAGAAGGCTGACCATCATAGTAACATCAGCACCTATCACAGCTAACCCTTTGCGCAATGCAAGCATGTTTTTTTTTTTGAAGTTACAGAACACCAATTCTTCTGATTATACTGAACTGGTATCTGAAAGGTCTGCACTGTGATGATTCAGGTGATTCAGATCTCAAAAGGTTCATTAGATTCATATTCCAAAAAGCCTCCAAAACGCAGCAAGTCTTTCCCCGCTGTGTAGCAAACATATCTGCCGCTCATCTCCTCTGGAATGTGCGCGAAACAGTTTGACGTTTTTCGATGTAGAGGATGGTGGGTAGCTGGGTTGACCTTTAAATTAGATTGTGAGATTAAGACAAGGGGATACTGGATCAAACCAGTAGAGGGTCATTTTAGGACTGCTATCAGAAAATTCTTCACACAAAAGAGTGAACAAAATATGGAATAGAGCTTCAGACAGGGTAGTGACGAAAACCCTACGATTATTGAAGAAACGATTGTATAATGCGACGGGAGGGCGTTAGGGTAGATGGATGAATTAAGATGGGCCGAATGGCCTTCCTTATCTGTAACTCTCTCGTGATCTCTGAAAAAGGGACAAGCTGGTTGAGCCTAGTCTTCCCAAACCTTCTTATATTCTCCCTTAAAGACAGACAGAGCCAAACTACGAGGCACTTGTTCTCTGTTCTAGGGTAAGTGACCACCAAATTGCAAATGCCACTCCATTATTTAAGGAGGGAGGAAGGAAGAAACGAGGTAAGTCCAGACCTGTCAGTTTAACACCAGTTGTGGGGAGGTTACTGGAATCTATCATCAGGGACAGAGCGATAGAGTAGGTCATGTCTGATTAATCTAGTTGAATAATTTTAGGTCACTAGTATGGTGGATAGGAGGGTGTCCGTAGATGTGGTTTACATGGACGACAAGAAGTAATTTGATGAGGTTCTGCACAAGAGATTATCAAAAATGAAAGCGCACAGAATGGGATGTGACCTGAGACAGAGATGAGGAGGAATTTCTTCACTCAGGGGGTTGTGAATATTTGGAATTCTCTGCCCCAGAGAGCTGTGGATGCTGAGTCTCTGAATATATTCAAGGCTGAGAGAAAGAGGTTTTTGGAGTCCAGGGGAATCAAGGTATGGAGATCGGGCAGGAAAGTAGAGATGAGGTCAATGATCAGCCATGATCTTATTAAATGGCGGAGCAGGCTCGAGGGGCCGTATAGCCTACTCCTGCTCCGGTTTCTTATATTCTTATGACTTGGATTGGCAATTGGTTGGGAGGGAGGGGACAGAGAGTGGGGATAAAGGGAGTGTTCTCAGATCGGCTTTATGTGACATGTGGCGTTCCCCAGAGATCTGTTTGGGGGCTCAGCTATTCACCATGTCCATATATTAATGGGTTGGACGAAGGAATAGCAAGTTGCATATCCAAGTTTATAGATGACACTGCTGGGAGTCTTAGTAAATAGTGTAGGTGGGAGCTGGATGTTGTCATTGTTAGATTGAGCAAGTGGGCAAAACTATGGCAGATGGAGCTTAATATGGGGCAATATGAGACTGTCCAGTTGGATCTGGGCAATTGTGATTAGAATATTTTCTTCATTGTGAGAGACTGTGGGGAACAAAGCGATTTAGGTGTCCATGTACACAAATCATAAAAGGCAAGTGCACGGGTACAAAAAACAATTTAAAAGGGGCGGGCAGGGAGGGAAGGAACTTATTTTACATTGTAATGAGCTTTTCGTGTCAGGAATAACATATCTTCGTAGTTACTCCAATGAGTATTCTAGACACAGATAGAAATACACTGAAATACATAATGCACAGCACAAATCGGTGGTTTTATAATTGAGAAATTCTGGGATTCGATTTTAAATATAAGTCTAGGCGTTTTCTCACTTGGTCGAGGTGGAGCTGCTTTCTGTGTTGATACAGCTGACATACTTGTAACAAGAGCATTACCTGGTACAAAGGAGCCAGATTCCTTCTGCCGATATTTTTAGCAACAAAATACAAACATGGTGATCTTACGCTGCCTTTATTCTTAATTAACTTTTCAAACAGCCGCTTCCACCCGTTCTCCGAGTCTGAACAACCGGCATCAAATCCATGCCGCACCAGTGGACCTTACCCAAACTGGACAGACTGCCGTACAAGCCGTCCCTCCCCTCAGTCACGCTACCAAGGAAGTTGATCTCCGAAAGCTTGGCTGGCTTTCCAGTTAGTGTGTTCTGTTGGGGGGGGGGGGGGAGACAAAATGCACAGAGGCGTCATACAATGGTGACTGATCATCACAAACAGCCTTTACTGAATGACAGGCTGCCCTGTGTCAATAGTTCTCCAGCTGCTGCCCAGTCTCTGCTCAATCAAGACCTTTGCAGAGCTGTGAATATGCCTGATAGCAACTGTACTGAACCTTACTTTTCTAAATATTCCTCACAGCACCGTGTAACGTAGTTAATATTAAAGTACACTGAAATAGTCTCTGTATAGAAATAACGGGTTCAAATCTCCTTTAGAAACAATGGCGTCTGTTCTCCCACCCTCCCCAATACATCCCCCTCCTCCCACCCCGCAAATCCTTCCCTCCCCCCTCAATCCTTCCCTCACTGCTCCCCCCCCCCCCCCCCCCTCCCTCCCCCCCTCCACCCAATTCTTCCCTCACTCCACCTCCCCCAATCCTTCCCTCACTCCACCCACCAATCCGTCCTCACTCTCCGTCCCTCACCCGCCCCCCCCAATCCTTCCCTCCCCACCCCATCCTTCCCTCACCCCCCCAATCCTTCCCTCACTCCCGCCACCCCAATCCCTCCCTCACTCCCCCCCCCAATCCTTCCCTCCTCCCCCAATCCTTCCCTCCCCCCTCCAATCCTTCCCTCACCCCCCCCATCCTTCCCTCCCCCCTCCAATCCTTCCCTCCCCCCTCCAATCCTTCCCTCATCCCCCATCCTTCCCTCCACTCCCCCTCCAATCCTTCCCTCACTCCCCCCTCCAATCCTTTCCTCACTCCCCCCCTCAATCCTTCCCTCACTCCCCCCCAATCCCTTCACTCCCCCCTCCAATCCTTCCCTCACTCCCCCCCAATCCTTCCCTCACTCCCCCCATCCTTCCCTCACTCCCCCCCAACCTTCTCTCACTCCCCCCCAATCCTTCCCTCCCCCCTCCAATCCTTCCCCCTTCCCTCCCCCCCCCCAATCC